>NW_019392677.1:105000-594463 GCF_000648675.2 Cimex lectularius | reverse complement strand
TATATATATATATACAGTTTAAAAAACAAACAAAAAACTATGGGGCAAATTAAATCGAGAAAATGAAAAAAAGAAATCAACTTAATCAACTTAAATTAGTAACTTAAAACCTTTATTGAAATGGATTTTATTGGTAATATATTCTTCCGCATCTAGTGTAGTGAAAAACAAAATTAAACTCATTGATATGAAAAAAAAGGAAAGAAATTGAAGAAACGTTATATGTACCCTGGTTAGAACATGGTAAACCTAAATAATTTAATAGATGAAATAAACGTAAGAAGATAACTTTTAAATTAATTAATCTTTAAGTAAGGTGTAGGTTGAGATAAAAAAAAGTCACTGTCACGATCGGGATTCGACCCCACGACCTTCGGCTCAGTACGACGCTGCTCTAACCACTTGAGCTATCGTGACTTCGCTCCACTCGGATACCAACTTACCATCTCACGTCACCTTTTTGAATTTTTCACTCCTTTTTGCCATTTTTCAAATTTCGTGTAATCTATTTGATTTTGGGCAACAAATGAAATGGCCACTGAGAGCTTTAGTGAAGTATCCTTCATTTTCCTTATTAAATCGATTAGGTTTCTTGGTCCGATTGAATAATTAAATTGTTTTCAATTAATTAATCTTTAATAAGGTATTTGTCGAGATAAACTGGCTATTTTATCGAAACCTAATTTAAAAAGATAAATTAAAGTTTTAATTACTTAGAATGGTTCGATAATAGTTTTAATCAATTTCTGGCAAAAAATCCAACACGTAGAGAATTTTTTTTCTTGCCATCCGACAGGAATGGTTTCTGAATAAATGACTTACAAACTTTTTTGATATCATGAGCCCCATTTTTAGTACATTAACACGTTTCCACAAGTCTGTATCATTAAATGCGGATTTATACTGGATAAAACCTGGATCATCTTTGGAAACTTTTATCATAGTAGCCTTTGTAATTGGAAAATTTAATTTTAATATAGAGCCACAGGGGTGTTGTAAGTCTAGAAAGTACGAATGTTCCATGTTAACGACGGAGAACAGTTCCCCTAAAACTTTAGCTGATGCCACATCATTTTGTAAATCTGTCGGGGAGAAACATTTGGAAACTTTTTTCCTCTTTTCTATAATGGCGAAGTCTCCATCACATGATAGAAATCTTTGACCGCTTATTAGAAATTTCTGAAATATCTCTTCAAAATGTCCAATTTGTACACAAAACGTCATTAAAAAAATAACGGTGCGGTTTTAATTTTGGCCTGCACAATTATCTGACACGCAGAACCAGTTTCTTTATGCCGAAAATGTCATATGAATTCACTAGACATAAAATGCAGGATCCAACTTTTGATTTTCCAACTATCTGATACGCCATGGCACATAGAACCTTTGGAAAAATCATATGTCCCAGACCAGTGACATCTATGACGAACACAACAAAACACTTTTAAAGAATTTTGGCACTTAGAACATTATTAGGGATACTGGCGATGGCACATATTAAAAAAATCTCAGTTTTGAGGGAATTCTCACTTAGAAAGTTTGGAATTTCCAATCTTCATATAGCTTTGGTGTCTTTAAAACGAATCACGCAAGAGTTTAGTACTTTTTAAAAAGATAATTCCTACTCTCAGTAAATTGTTTAGCAACGATCCAGATTTCGAGCTTTTAGCTCATCATCAGGTTAAAGGAGTTCTACAACTACGTCTCTCGACATGAATTGCAAAAGTGAGCCTCGTGAAAAATGGTCTGGAACATTAGAGGATTTCAAACAATTCCTCTAACTAATCATATAAATTTTACATTGGAAATTAACAAAAATGGTTGTTTGAACTTTTTAGAACTAAAATTGTCCATAATGAACAACGTAATTGAAGTAGACGTATATAGAAAACCCACAACTACAGACACCATGATGCAAACGGATCCTTCCCACCCATGATCCCAAAAGGCTGCTGGTTTCAATTGGCTCTTTGACCGTATGTTAAAACTTGTAACTATAAAAAAGAATTATAAACTATTAAAACCTTAGCAAAAAACAACGGGTATCTAGAAATATTTATTGATAGGTTGCTAGTTAAAAGAATAAAAAAATCAACTTAACAAGAATCAACACTAGGACTCAGCCACCCCACCATAAATGAATCATTAGGTTTCCGTTGTTTGCCATACATTGGTGAATTATCAGAAAAGGTTAGTAAAATTTTTAAACAAGGTTTTAGAATAGCTTTTAGAAATCAGGGGGGGTTCACTTAAAAACATCCTCTCAAAACCTAAAAACAAGGTAGACAACTTAGCAAAAAGCGGGGTTTACCAACTTAATTGTAATGATTGCGACAATAAATACATAGGACAAAGCGGTAGACAAATAAAAACGAGAGTTCAAGAACATTTGCCTAAGTCGACCAAATTTTCGGAATTTAAAGACCACCTAAAAGAAGCAAAACACAATTTAAATTTAAATTTAAATACATTAGGGTTACGTAGTTTCAACAAAGAGAAGGAAGTAGATTTGAGAAATTTGAAATTAAAAGTGTAAAATTGAACATGGAAAAAATGCATTAATAATATTGTTGATTTTGATCTACCTCCTATTATTATATTAAACGCCCAAATAATTAAATTATTTTTTTAAATTGTTATTAATTTTATCATAATTTAATAATCCATTATGAAGCATTTACTATTACAATATTTACTTGTGATATAATTTCCGCTTTTCGTACGTTCAAAATTGAGCGGTATTAAAAATCAGCTTTTCATTGGAACGTCGCGTTGGTGGGGGTAACGGCAGGTTCACTTTTGCAATTCATGTCGAGAGACGTGGTTGTAGAACTCCTTCAACCTGATGATGAGCTAAAATCTCGAAATCCGGATTGTTGCAAAAAACAACTTACTCTGAGTAGGAACTATTTTTTTAAAAAGATCGAATACCGCACTCACCCCACCATCCATCATTTCTATCAAGAGTTTAGTGTTTACACTGTTCGACTTACTGTGAATATTGCAAATGTGTACATGGTTTTTCTTATTGGAAAAACTGGTCCGAATATTGCATCAGGTTGAATCGCGCTACATGTGTAGTAGATGTTAGTTGCTGAAATTGTTGCGAAGTTTGGAAACATGTACTGATATTTTAATATAATATTGTAATTATAAAGGCTGTTAACAATTATATCGAGATAAATTTTCCAAGTACTAAGTTGAGTTTTTATCTGGGGTAACACTCCGGTCCAACTGTTTTTATTTATTCGCTGTGGATTCGTTTCGTATTGACACAATTGCTATTCTGTCCGCGGAGGTTTGCTTAAAATTTCATTATTTTTGTGTAGCGGTTTGGGTGTTGGTACTCAGAAAGATTGAAATATTTGGTTGGGTCCGCGCGAAATCTTCAAATTGCTTTTTCTACTTTTCCGTCCGTTCTTTACTTTTCGTTACTTGTTCCTTTTCTGTAGTAGTGAACTGAGAGGTTTGTTCAGGGGAGAGTTATTTTTTAAAATATTCCAATTTATTGTAATTCCATATTACACTTATTATATAGCAACCAGGATATTTAAACTGGAAAAACTCGTTACAGAATAAAAGAGAAATATACAGGCTGTGCCGAGGAAATAGTCATTCCTTTGGTTATTTCTGCCTTCGTGAAACAAGCGTATTCATTTTCTAATTATTCGTTTGTGTGCTCAGGGGATTCGACTTCTTCATCAGAATGTAAATCGAGTTAAATGAAGTCGGGCATGCGAGGTGCACTTCGACGTGCTGCGCTTCCGAATTAGGTTGTCATCAACTTTATTATCTCTTACAGATTAATGTAATATCAATAACCGACCAATTAACTATTGTATGCAGATTCTGAAATATTGTAATATCGTACAAAATCGATCACTTAGGTTTCGGGAGAGTCGGTTGACATCGATCAGTCCCGGTAGCTGTCGATAGGAACAATATGGATGGATGGTTTCCACGAAAAAAAATCTACGAGAAAGTACTGTGCAATTCGTCATGCTACTTCCACGTCTAAAATATCCAGTGCCTCAAGGGATTTTCCAGCTTTTCTTACTCAAAGTATACTGTTTAACATGTTTAAATTATTGCATGTAACATATAACAAATTTTATTGTAAAACTTATGTTAAGTTTTAGTAGTAGTACATTTATCAATCTTCAGTTCGTTATTAATGTGTGCAAATGCATTTAAAGCATACATAGAGTTAACATAAATTATTTATGATAAATCTAAAAGCATTACTTACGAGCGTTACAGACAGAAAATTCATATATATTAGATTTCCTGGCCCGACTGACCAAATAAATTCTTTTCAATTAATTAATATTTAGTTAATGTTTTGGTTGAGATAAAAAAGTCAGTCACGAACGGGATTCGAACCACGATCTTCGGCTTAATACGCCGCTGCTCTACGACTTGAGCTAGAGTGACTTCGATCCGCTCGGACACCAACTTTCCATCTCAACCTCACCTTTTGAATTTTCCCTTCTTTTCTTATCTTAACCAAAACTTTAATTAACGATTAATTAATTGAAATTTGTGCATATAGTTCGACGCCGTAAGTCCAATCGGTCTTATGAGTGTGACTTTTGTTAAATACTTGTCTTTTTTATTCTTGTATAGTGATTCCATTAAGTCTGTTATCTAAGTAAAGCCACCTAAAACAAAGTAGCGGTTTGATGGTGGTACTTTGCTGTTTTACGTGAACTGGTGAACAGGTCTGACGTTTGAACGTAAACGTAACTTGTTGGGTTTTTCCTCTTTCAAAACCTGATCTGCCACCGAGTGAACCGGTCGGTATTGAAATTAAGATGTTGTTCGATTGCTTCTGTAGCTAGGATAGGATTGGAGGGCGTAGATAAGATTACAATGACGTCCGTATAGATTGTGTTGTGTGTTTGGACGTTTAGTTATGTCAGCAGTTTAGATGGTGTAGAAATGGACCTAGGATACTTCCTTGTGGAATGCCAGCTTTTCTTGGCGTGATGGGTGAAAAATCGATGCCGATTCTAACTTTAAGCCATTGTTCTGAGAAGAAGGACTTTAGGATAAATAAAGACTGAGATGCCAAATTGGTACAATGCTTTCCTAACGTCCAGAAAGACTGTTGAGCAATAATAGGGATATTCACGATGTTTGTAAGATGTTAAGTCGAATAAAGAAATTTCCGGTAAGATCGTGAATCTGAAGAATTTTTCTGCAATGCTGCGCGTGGCGATTGATAGAACCTAAAATAAAGCTATAACAGTCCTTGAAGACTTTTTTTTTCTTTTGTGATAAATTGTAAGATGCCAGAAGTTAATAAAACAGGAAAATTAATCAACTCTTTCTGATTCGAAATGTTATCTATGCACTGGAAAATTACTAACAAATGACACGCTTCAATTCGTGCCCACATACCTATATATATATATATATATATATTACACAGGGCGGGCGACCAGGACCCGAGGGGTTAAAAGCCTGAGTAGGCCCGTACCCCAGTACCCCATCCCTAAAAGGTCCGGGACTTGGTCGGCTCACGAGTCCTGNTTGTTTCATGCCCCAGCTATCTATACTCTCTTTTGCTGTGCTTAAAGAGTGGGGTAATACCGGTTGTGGCCCGACAAACGCAGTATTTGATCCTTCCTTGGCCCACATACCTAACTTGTATCCTAATGTCTACTAGTTTATTGGATAAGGGATGTATGTATTATGGATGAGAGTATAAGGACAGATCAGAAATAAACAAAATAAATGTATTGGTCTGATTTAATTAATACATATTTAAAAAAATACATGTAACAAAAAACTGCTGTTAAATGCATAGCTGCCATGTTGGTTACCTACGCCCTAACGGTTAACAATGTGACTACAATTTCAAACTAAACATCTAACATTGGCCCTGGCCTGTTAGATCGAGCAATGTTAATTAGCCGATCCTTACAAGTCTACGTCATCATTTTTCTCGTTGTAACACGTCCTAACAGATTTAACAGAGTTAACACACAAACATCGTGAATACCCCTATTGTTTATTTTCTAGTGCCGAGGATAACGTGTCGACTGATGCACTTCTGTACTGTAAAATGAACGGAATCCAAATCGATGGTTGGGCATTAGGTTTTCAGAGAGGAATTGGTATTTTAAAGAAGAGACGCTCAGAGGTTTTGGATAAAATAATAAGAAGACATATTTGTCTATAAGTGGATGGGGCATGACATTGTGAAGAGTTAAAACACACACACACACACACACACACACACACACAAATTTCATTTGAGCACACTCAGAGCATTCTTGTCCCTAGAGCCTTTTACAAAATAAATTTTATATGAATGTTGTGATAGCAATATATTTTAGTAGTAATTTATTATTTATTTGCTTTCATTTGAGTTAAATAGTTTATGTCATGTTGTGGATAGAGATGAAATATAAAATCATGATGGAGGAAAAATGGTAGCAATAATCAACAAGACAAACTAAAAGAACATATATATTTATATCTGTAACAAATATTAAATTAATATTCAATTAAACTTAAATTAATAGATGGTTTTTCACTTTGAAACCGATGTTAATTTCAAACTGTATACAAAGGTGTATTGTAAGGATATAATTTAATTGTTAGTTTATTATAAATCTGGATTGGTTCTATTTTAGGATTAATTTCATTATTGAATAAGTTCTTCATGTAAAAAGCATCAAACTGACTGTAAATTTGATTTCATTTAATCGGATCCGCCTCCTGACGCCTAGTAATTCAATATTTTAATTTAGTTCACCCTCATGTTTATTTATCGGCCGATCACGGACAACGTGAAGTGAAACGACCCGAGATAGGCAGAGACAACAAAACATGTGAAGGGCAATCAAGAAAGTGCTGTAAATTGAGTAAAAAATATAAGTTTATGGAGTAATTTTACTTTCGCCTTATGGTTTCAACAGTATAAAAAACGCGTTCTAAAAATGTTACCAAAGTTCTGTTTTTTATCTTTTCCAGAATTTATACCTGACTTTTACAAAATAAATTTTATATCAATCTTTCTCTTACAATTTTCTACAGAGATTCGTCCTGTTGAATTTATTATTATCTTTTTTTTCTCACAAGTTCAAAGCTTTTCTTACATCAGACCGGTTTTTATTTTTATTGATTTTCCTCCAGCCCTTCGTTTATTATGTTCCGGTATGTGTAGCGTTTTAATATAAATTTGCTCCAACAGCATTTCTTTGGCATTGGGTTTAGCAGACTAAATGACTTGATTAATTGTGTTTCCTTACGATTATTGTCAGTGAGTATTTGTATAGTTTTTAGTGCTTAAATAATTAACATTAAAACAAACAAACCTTCAGAACTTTGGCGAATTCACGATTTATAAAAAGCAGCTACACAAAATAGTGATTAGTTTATCAATAATTTGGTTTTTTGTTAATTTTCCAATGGCATATTTTTTATTCCCTTTTCAGTTCGTTTTAGGTCAAAAATGTTTAATTTAGTTAAACTCTTTCCTTATTAGACCTCTGTAACTGAAGCAGTGAGTTTACCAGTTTGGTGAGGGTTGTTTTATCATAAGATTACTGTGTCTAGCACTCCTACAGTTCATTTTTGCCTTTTTACCAAGAATAGGTTCAGGGCCTGTATATGGTCTTGCAGATAATCCTTTGGCTGACTACTTTTTCGTTACCCAAAGTTTCCTTGTGCCCTGGTACCCAAGATGTCATCGGATTGTTGTGTTTCCCAAGGTTTTTTAGATTTTTGATGAATTCACTGACTTGTTTTTATGTTTTTTGTATGTTAATGCTTTCATCGCTGCTTGGCTATTCAGGATTTGTTTACCAGTATAACGTTTTTTAAGGCACAATCATTGATGGAAGATCAGATTTCAGCATGAAAGTCTCTCTCATGAATTAAATTTCTCATGTTTTGGGCTTGTACAAAAAACAACCCGGTCCAGTTACTTCGTGCGTTTATTGACTGGGAGTTTTTGATGGCCCTGAAGAGGGCCGGTGTTGTTTCGTATCATCGAGACGATGAATCGAGGTCGAGACCGTCTGTGACGGAGTGAACCGTTGGAGCCATGAGTCGGTAGACTCCGCAGAGGCTTAAGGGACTCGAGGGCCGTAGTTGGCGCTTTTAGCCAATAGGCTGTGTTGAGAAGGCGAGAATCAAGTTAATACTGCGAGAGACCTTGCGATTGTCGTTGTCGATGACGATGGAACCATTAGTGATTTGTGAGAGCTCATTGAGGAGACTGTCGTTATCGATTAGTGAAAGGTGAGACCTATTCGGGTTGACGAGTCTGGTTTCAGTGGGGCAGTGCCTCTGCTTATATTCGAAAGGTCTCTACTCTGATTGGCTGCAGAGTGAAGGGTGAAAACATTCCATAACCGGTATGGCATCTATCGGTAACTAGATGTTGCCACCACAGTGCGTTTTGGAGCCATATGTATACTATGTCATTTATATCAGATGTTCTTCTAATTCTTCCTGTGTTCTGTTGAGACTTCATAGAATTGTGTGGTGGTTAGTGACCGTTAATCGATATTTATTTAGAAATCGTGAGATGCGCTCTGGTGTGATGTAGGTTTCAGAAAAACATTTTCTTTGTCGTGCCAACGTTTCGATCTTTATTGAGACCATCTTCAGAGCTCAAAGTGTTTATCTTCTGTGTAATTGTGCCATTGTTGCGTGTCGTGTAGAGAGTGCCCACAGAAATAACCCAATTCGATAAAGAAAATGTTTTTCTGAAACCTGCATCACACCAGACCGCATCTCACCATTTCTGAATAATTACTTCTTAGAATGTTGTAATAGTGTTTCCGGGATCATGTATTCCCTTAATATTTTTAAGAATGGGAATCTGATTTTGTTGATTATTGTTATGTGCTCGAAATGTTTACATACAGTTTGGTTGTTTCTGGAGCCTAAATTAGCTTTTTCCCACTTCTCCTTCTATAAATATTTCCAATAGATGTAGGTATAGCAGAATTTCTAGTGCAATTGACTGAGTGGTTTTTCATTGCCCATGTGATCCATAAAGTTTGTCAGTGTTTGTCCGGCATGTTTGGGTAGCATGTTTTTGCTGAGCTTTGGGTCCACAGGATCAGTGAGCCAATGGTTTCTTTGTATTTTTTACTGGTGTATATAACAAACGGGCATTATGCATGAAATAATGAAAAAAATGTACTAACAATAAACTAAATAATCGGTGAATGCTTCCAAAATCTCTAACACTTGGGAAAACATAACAACGCAAAAAAATACTCGGTAATGAATAAGCAAATTGACCATATGACAATCTGCAAGACGATTTATTCTATAATAGGATAGCAAATTAAACAGGACTCCTTCGTCTTAAATAATGGGTACAGTCAGTCATGATTAAAAAACTCTCACGAAAACTGACAAACGCATTGTTACAGTTAGACAGGGTGATCAGGAGAATGATTTTGCTTTCTACCGGTTGCTGCCATCTGAGAAAATACCTACACCACATGGGCATATAATGATGACCCCGTTTGTAGGTTATGAAATGAAAAGGATGATCCTGCCATTCCGAATGCGAAGCAACCGCACCTCGGAGACAGAACCTAGGGTACCACGAAGACCTGGGGGAAAATAATTGACAATCAATGACCTACTTACTAGTTCTTAAAAGAAGAATCTATTCAATTGAATTAAACTAAGGAATAAGGAAAATTAGAATGAACCAAAAGAATGCAATGCTTGGAGCAAGCTGTAACTCAAGCAGTCATTTTAATAAGAAGCTTCAGTATTTTTTTGAGTTCAAATCGATTTGAATGTTCAAACATATTAGAGTCTTAACAAGGCTAAATTTTGACGTTATAATAGCAAAGCCAAAAAACACAACAATTAAACATAAAAATACAGTAAATAAATAATAAATAACAGGTTTTCCTTTTTTTTAATGATTAATTAAATAAATTCATGGATGGTATATGTATTACGCATACTTGACTTGTAGTTGAAACTGATAAATACTATATTTACAATGAAAAATTAATTTTAAACAACAATGTTGAGCCAAATTAGCTCTGTGGCTATTAGAAAATATTGGTTTTTCCTGTTCAAATAAATTGGGACTGATTTCATTAATTGTTCTTTTAAAATAATATAATTTCATTTTAAAAGTTTCAGTAAATATTTTTCGTCGTTCTCAGTTCTGGTTACTACTAGTCTGGTGTCAGGTATGACTCAGTTCTCTTATAGCACCGCAGTTGTCCAGCTAATCAATGAATGTATTGTTCAAGAATCTCAAAAGAACGTTTTAACGTTGGATTTTTCGACATTTATCCATGCCCATTCCGATCCTAGTATGATACATAATTCGACAGCATAAAAGGGTGTACACGTGCCGCGGTGGGGTCGTTCACCTCACGGCCCCCGCCACCAAAGCCTATGGCAACATCCAAACACCGCCAGCAATCCATTCCTTGCTTTTTTCTTCCAAGCTCACTTTCATTTGCCTAGTTTTTTTAACCGAGAAGCTGTGGTTTTACATAGTTGGAACGCGACTTTTCGCTTGATATTAGCCGTGTAAGCCGAAACGCGGTCCAGGGACGATTATCGGAAAAACATCAATATCCCATCAACCGAGAGCGTATCATCACAAACAGTTCAAGAAAATAATACAAGTCAGAAACGATTTTGTTATTTTTTAAAAAGAATTGATATTAACCATAATCCATTTTGGTCTAATACTGAGCATAAATTTAAAAATGTGCTGAATTTTAAGTTTCTTCTTGTTTTTCTTTTCTTATTAATCCATCTAGAAAAAGTCGTGAAAGTAAATTTTATACTGTTTCTGTAATGGGACAGATAGTAAAGATAAAGTTTCTAAGATAAAGGTAGTTATTAAGGTAAAATTTATTTACAATAAAACACCTGCTTAAGTACTTCGAGAAGTCTTAATAAGTAGAAATTATAAGTATAAATATATGAGAAAGAAATTATCTAAAAAACTAGAGACAGATATATAAATAGATAGATTTCATCAAATGTCTTCACGTCTATATTACAAAGTTTAAACACTTAATACCTTAGTTCATTAAGTTAATTTAAAGAGAGAGAGAGAGTGAGAGAGAGAGAGAGAGCGAGGGGGGGGAGAGAGCGAGAAAGACAAACAGACGGAACGAGGGAGAGAGAGAAAGAGACAGTGCGAAGAAGGGAAAGAGAGAAAAGAGAGAAAGTGAGACATACAGATAGATAGATAGAAATAGAGGGAAAGGGAGATAAAAAAGAGAGGGAGACTGAAGACAGAGAGAGAGTGAGAGAGAGGGGGGAGAGGGAGAGAGGGGGAGAGGGAGAGAGAGAGTGACAGACGATAGACAAACAGACAGATAGATTGATGAACACACAGGGCGAAATAGAAACGGAAAAAGTGTGAATGTCAGGCAGATGGAGTGAGAGAACGGAAAGAGAAAGACAGACAGGTAAATAGAGCAAGAAAAACAAACAGACGGAGCGAGGGAGAGAGTGAGAAAGAGGCAATTCGAGGGAGGGAAAGAGAGAAGAGAGAGTGCGAGACAAACAGATAGATAGAAATAAAGAGAAGAGGTAGACGAGGCAGAAGGAGATAAAAAAAGAGGGGGTGACTGAAGGCAGAGAGAGAGAGAGAGAGAGAAAGAGAGAGAGAGAGAGATGGACAGACAGAAAGTTAGACAGACATAGGAGAGACAAAGAGAGATAAGAAAGGGAACATGAGAGAGAAGAGAGAGAGGAAGGCAGTGAGTGAGATATGGAGAATTTATAGTATAATACCTGAAAAAGATACTTTTCATACCTATCTAGTTATCCTAGAACAAAAAACTAATCGACCAATTCAGAATTTCTGAATTTTATGTGTCGGCTTATTATGATAGGCCGACAAAAGCTGAGGTCATCGCCGGCCCTCTGCGTGTTTTCCTTCTTTTTCTTTTCTTTCGCGCATATTTTGTTTTAAACTGCAGCCATTTGAGCGTCTCGATCTAGTTACTGACTCTCTGATTTCAGATATATACTACGTTGATATTGCAGAATGCTAGTCTCTCGTTTGTACCTCAGGTTGTCAAATACAGAATAGAAACAAAACTTTCAATATATATATATACATCACCACAAACATAGATGTCTGGTCACATTCACTCCCCCAGAGTACTCGTTATTCCTCGGGGCGGGGTTGAACCCTCACCACTCTCGCTAATAATTTACTTTTACTCTCCAGAAGTCACACACTCACCCCAGAGTACTCGATATTCCTCGGGGCGGGGTTAAATCACCCCTTCCTTTTATGCTAATAAATTATATTCATTCCAATGAGTTAACATAAAGCCAAACACAGGCACAACACAAACACATAAAACTATATACATTTAAAATCCCTATAGCCCTGAGATACCGGAACAGCGATCTGTGCCTGCTGCCGTGCCTCAAGACCACGCACAGGATGATATGACAACATATCGTCTATATACATCAAGCCTTCTACAATTGAAGAGGTGCCCGACCGTTATTCTATCCTTACATAACGAGCACCTACGCGGTCGCTTTCCGGCCAGAAGGTAACCTGCGTTATTCTTGAATGACCTATGCGCAGTCTTGTCAGTATGGCCTTTTCCCTTTTCGAACCGTTCTCCGTGGACCTTTTTTCTTAACCTGCCACAGTTTGGCAAGGTTATTTCTATTTCTTCGAGCCAAGAGGTTTTCCAATTCACTTTTTACAGAGTTTGAAATTAGTAGTTTTAGGTCCGCTGGGCGTATAGGTTGGGAAGCATCGTGGGGCCTTCGTTCTTCGTTCCCCTATGTGGCGGGAGCCCATACGAACACGACCTTCCTCCCAACTACATCGATCTGTTTTAACTGTTCGTTTATCTTGTTTATTACGGGGTCCAGGGAGGCTCTTCTCCTGAACTTCTGGACCGCACTGAATGAACCGGTACATAACCAAAAAAAAATTTCGTTTTTATTTTTTATCATGCTCAGCGCGAGAAATATGGCGTTTAGTTCCGCCGTGTACACGCTCGCGGCAAGAGGGACCGATAATTGTTTAAATCCTCCCTCCGTATACACGGCACACCCCTCTGCCGTTTTGGACCCATCTTTTAAAGACGGGTCTCGCATTTCTATATTCTCTTTTAGACTTTATATACATATTCGGGTGCCTCGTCTTTCTTTAATTTGGCCATATCCCACCGTACGATGAAGAAGGGGAGTACCAGGGGAACGTTTCGGGAAGCTTTTCTGCCTCCACCTGGTTCAGCTCTACTCCCCACGCCGCTAATATTTTCTCGGCTCTTATGGCCAGCGGCCTCGTATGGGTTCTCAGGAGAGCGTATTTTTCTCTGGAGTTAGGTTCGAAAAGGGTCTTATATAAGAAATGGTCGGGTCTTGCCCATTTGCTCGCATAATATTTCAGTATTATTTCATCTCTTTTTAGAGCAGGGGGGAGAACCCCGCAGATGCTATCGAGCGGGCTTGTCCTGAACGCGCCTGTTACACATATATATGTGTGTGTGTGTGTGTGTATGTATATATATATATATATATANTATATATATATATATAGTGTCTAATTTTTTCAGGCGCGTTATTCTTGCAGAACCGTAGGCCATACAACCGTAGAATATTTCTCTGAACAAGAGAGCAAAGCAACATATCTATGATTGCAAAAAACCCAAGCAAAATCATACAGCATTCGCTACCCACCATTTTGAACACAAACACAATTTCGACTTCAACAACCCAAAATTATTAGACAAAGAACAAAACAAACATAAACTGAACTTTTTTGAAATGGTTTACATCAACAGAGATAAACACATTATCAATTACAAACACAGTCAGTCGCAGCTACGCTAATATCATTAATCAAATTCAATATCGATAATATAACATATATCGTCACATCACACAAAACATATAATATAACATATAAATCATTCATCACATTCCACACATCAGACATTTTTACACAGTCTAATTTTTGAACAATTTAGCTTTCCTTTTCCTATTTATCCCCGACTATATAATCCTGAAAGGATAATCTGGTTTAACCATTACCAGCCTTTTTCCCATCGTCGATTTTTTTTCACCTCAAAGAAGCCGACTCCTTATACAAAAATGTCTTTCTATACCGACTTCCTTCCCCATCCCTTCAAAATCTGACGTATATAAACAGCAGTATCTCACTGGCACTCTCAACACGACACGCAAAACACAAATACTCAGAAAACAAATACTTTGAGTGAGTAGAAATACTTTGATTGAATATAAAAAAATAGTTTTTTTGCATTGTATAAATTCACTTTTTTTCACATCCTACATGTTTTTGTTAAATGTAAACAATGTTTGTAAATCCCAGGCCCTGAAGATGATCTCAATAAAGATCGAAACGTTGGCACGATAAAGAAAATGTTTAACTGAAACCTACATCACACCAGACCGCATCTCACGATTTCTGAATATTCTTGTCAGAAGTGGTGAAAACTCGAGCCTAAACCCCCAAAGCCTCTAGTTTGCAGCATAATTATTGTTATTGTTTATTATTTAGAAATTATTCAGATAAAAGCATTTATTTATTGCACCAAAATAAAATAAACATCAATATCTTAGTCCCACAACAACGTAGAAAAATCACTTTAAATATCTTGTTTTTTACATTTATTCTAAAATCCTGGATTTGGCCGAAGAGATCGCTTACAATCTTTTCAATCTGGCCCATAATGTGAACTTTACCATTTTAAATATGATTTAAAAAATACATATTCTTCATGTAGCTAAATCGTTTTTAAATGTTCCAAAATGCCGTTTTCATTCTTTTCTACTTTTCAAACTTCATATTGTTTTATGTTCCATTGTGTGCGAATGGTGTTTTGAAGTATGGAGCGGCTATTCCCATAGGCAAGACGTGGCATAATTTTCAATTTAGGCACACATACCCGACGAGCTCCCCTTTCCATTAATGAGTGAACCATCCGTAAAACAACATGGAATACTAGGGTCATTGTCCTCCGCTCGCAATCTTTTGTAATTAGAATCTTAAAGTGACGATATCCTGATGAGAATTTCACTTTATACTGAGTGAGAGGGGGCGAATATTCATTAAGAGGCTGTGTAATGATCAATTACAGTGGTTGACGGTCGTTACAGTTTTCCAAGATTAATTAATTGATAGTAACGTATTAACTGTCCGACTTAGTCATGTAATATTTAAATAAGTAATTACAACTCAAGAGTGTACAAGGGAATCCACTATGAAGTAAAAATTACATGTTTACAGCCGATGTTTTTAAAAAAATTTAAAACGTCAACAATTTGATTATTTCTTAGTAAGTTCATTTTCTGCAAATTATATAACATCTTTCATTTTTTTTAGCAATTTGACAAATGCTTTAACACTCGAATAATCCAGACTTCGGTATAGTTTGTAATTTTAGGATTGATTCTGTCATCAGAGAAATTTAAAACTATCTATTAAAACCCTAATTAAATCAATTTGTAAACACATATAAGGTTGTTTTGCACTGATGATGACTTTGCAATAAGCCGAAACCGTGACAGATAAAAATTAAATTTGTTTTTGCGAACAGGGATCAGACAGCTTGGTCATTTCAGCCCCGAGCGCATGCGAAACATTCCAACACACATTCAGTACGCATTCACACTAATAAATACATTCACCCCTATATACATTGCATTCATTCTATTTGGTGGATGGAGTACTGAATATTTCTCCATCGACCAGCATATATTAAAAAACTAATCTAATTAGGGTCGATAGGGTACTTTTACAAATATTCTGCCATCGACCCATTCACTCTAATAAGTACACTCACTCATACAAAACACATATTTTGAAGGCTATATATAATAAAAAATTCCCAATCCCTCTAAAAAGCGGAACTGAGGCCCTTGAAACTCGCTTCCGTGTCGGAGAACACTTCTTAAATCCGGCGGGTTGTCTACACGCTCTCTAGATGGAGCCAACGCATGACACGCCTTTGTTATATGGGACACATCGAGCAACCTTTCTCAGCATAAGGGGCACCTGCTCAGGTTTTGGCCCAAAAGAAGATGCCCGTGTGTCAACTGATCCACTTTATTCCTGAGTGAAAAAGTGGTCGATAAATCTAACATTTTCAATATGCTTTAAGTCAAGTTACTTTCGTACGTTCCTTTTTCCAGTAAATCTAAAACATAAAAAAATTGTAACTAAAAAGAAAAACTCATCCTAACAAGCACATCTTTTCTCCTTTGTTCTGCTTTAAAGGTAAATTTTAAAATATTGACTAATTCTTAAATAATTTGTTTGTTTTTCAGGTAAGCAGACGAATTGCCAAAGGTAAACTGTAAGTAATTTAGTTCTTTCCAAATTATGTTAATTAAAAATTGCATTTCCTTCAATTTACATAGCATTTAACGAAGATATATGCTAAAAGAAAAAAATAATATGTTTAATAAAATTTCCCTAGAGTGTCTTTCATTTGCTCCTTTGCATTGTTTTCTTAAAGCATACCAAAGAGAAACAGAGAGTGTAATGTTCACCTTAGGGCATCACCATGAAATCCTCACCAACTGGAGTTGATGTATACTGGCTGTAACTTCGGGTAAAAGGCGGAGAATAATTTTAGTCTCAAAATATCGCCTTGAAATACTCCTTTCAAGGAAAAAATATAGGTAAATATAGATAGTATAGATGTTTGGCGCTTCTAGAAGCATAAGTTAATCCAAATGATAATTTACTTTTATCAGCCTTTTATATGATTTGAGCATTTTTCCAGAATTTACAGATTTTTTTAATGTCAATAAAGCAGGTCACAAAAATATTAGATTATAATTTCGCAGGTCATTGTTATACATTTTTTTTTTTGACGAAAAATTATAATCTCTAAAATAAACGTTTTGTGTTTATTCAGAGTAGTGCGCTAGGAGATGCAAAAAAATTGGTGATACTAGTCTCGTAAATGAATTAAATACAGTAAAATTGGGTTTCTAACACATTCAATATTTTAAAAAATATTTTCGAAAATTCCGGACGTGTCATACAATAAAACACATTATCTTCTTTTTTTAAATATTTTTTCATCCAAATTTTGGCACAGGCTTTCTAAATAATGACAAATCACAAAGTAAATTGATTTTATTTTATCAATCTGAAATATTCAGTTTTTATGTACCTAATAAAAAAGTATAAAAAAAGAAAAGTTCAACGCAATTTTTCTCGTTTAGTTTTTCTCTATGTTTACTGTCTCCTTTTTATGTGTTTTGTTTGAGTTTTTCGTTGAATTTTTATTGGGCTTTTTTTATTAGGTAACATTTAGGCTTTTAAAAGTTTGTATTTTTGTTCTTGTTTTGTCTGTTTTTGGTTATAACATTTTGTCAAGTTTTTCTGTTTTGATTGTTTGCTATGTTTATTGTTTCTCTTTTATGTGTTTTGTTTAATTTTTCTTTCTTTTTCGTACTTTTTTATTAAAGTTGGGAAATAAATTTTGCTCACAAAAAAAATTGAATTACTACGTTTAGTCACCCTTTTTCACCTCACCATTTTTTTTCCCCATTTAACATAAAATTTCTGTATTTTGTTTCGATGTGATTAAAAGCAAAGCATACGCCGCTAGAAAGCTTATTAAACAAAGAATGCGTTATGAAATTGCCAAGCTCTGCCGTGAATATTTCCAACGAGGTTGGAAATTTAGTTTTTTTACAAATTTTAAATGTTTTTGAAGAATTTGAAGACTGGAAGATTGAAAGTTCGAAAGCTACGAGTAGATTTATGACAAAAACGCTTGATAGTTGCAAAAAATTGAATATGTTGAATATGTAAAGGGTTGAAAATCTGACTATGGTTTTTACGAACGTTTTTGTTGGATTTGAGATGTAGAAGCACCTGACGAACTTTGTCGTACGAGTAGAGCATCAATTGTATATAACCTGTATATACAGACGCAACAAAGGCTGATATAATTTAGCGATTTGTAATAACTTTGAGTTTATTTGCAATAGCAAGCTGTCAGTTTTTAAAATGGGCATAGGTAATTGTAACAATAAATTTGTAAGGATTTATTATTCTTACGTATTTCTAATATTTTCGTATGGTTTTAATTTATCAGTAAAAGTTGATTTTGGACGTTAATTTGATTGCTACACTAAAAATAAATTATTTTTTTAAATTTGCCGCTATTATGTAAAAAATATTTATTTTCGCTGATTTTTTTTCGGTTTGATATCACCCTTAATATTCAACAATTTTTTTTCGAAAATGAACTGAAGCTTTATGAATAATAAACCACCCGGGCCATTGGAAATTAATAACAATTTAAAAAGTAAATTAAAAATATGTTGCGCTCTGGATGTATCATAAATAAATAATTTGACACGGGCCCGCGTCCTCAGGGCATTATTATTCAAAAGGGTGTTTTTCCATTCGGTCTGTAGGCGAGAGAAAAACTACGTGACAAAATAGTTGAATTTCCAAAGAGACGTTTTGCATCTAGTTAAAACATTTAAGATGATACATTTTAACGATTCCCAACAATTTTATGGTTTCGTTGAGTGCAGAAATAAAACTACACCCCTCACATTCGACTCGCCTCATAAATAATCGCCTCGACGTTCTCAGCGTAGAAATTATAACATGATATATGCCATGATCCTGATAGATCCTAAAGCATTGCTTTATCAATAAGTCGATTCATGGTATAAAATAAATAAATATTTTCTCCAATGAAAGGTTCAAGCACATATTCCATCCTGAAGTCTTCGAAGACAGCATTCTAAGATCTATTAAGTCCTGAGCCAATAAACTTTAAGATTTGGCGTGCTCCCAGACAAATTCTCTACAAAGAAGAGAAAAAAATCTAAACACAAGTGTGTAAATGAAGGATTGACTTATTTAAAAGTTACCGCTGAAGAATTGCTATAACATTACTTCATTCTATCCATGGCCAATTCGATGCGTTTGGCCGCCATTTTCGAAGGATTTCCTGAGCTTTCATTATCTTTCTCGGCGGATAAGATTGTTTTTTAATAAATGTCTCGATCGAGGAGTGGCGTTCAATCAGAAGAAATTCCTGGCCCGTACTGAAAAAGTACGTAGAATCCGCATGGAAAAACCTGAATAGGGGTGGTTCTGAAGCACAGGATTACTTTGTTATCAAATTAAAACGCCTTGCAGCGCAAGAGAATTTATTGTTAACTGCACTCAAAGTAAAAAAAAAAAAAAAAAAAAAAAACACCTTATCTTGTAGTTTATTTCAAACTATATATATTTTCATCGTTATTAATTATATCATGGTTATCTTAATGTAAACGAGACGTTTGAAAGAAAATTCTCCAAAACCGGAAAATAATTTAGCAATAGATTAAAATTTATTACCTAGTTTTGTTCTTAATAATCCGTATTACCTTCTATGTCCTCATGGAGTAAGTTTCCGAGGCATAGATTAAATAAGCGATCGAATTTCGATTTGTGAAACAAGATCCATTTTTCAACATGAGCGTTTTGAAGATGTACAACGGTAGTTGGAGAAGGATTGTTAACCCGTCTCTTTATCATGTCCCATAAATTTTCTATGGGATTCATGTCAGAACTGGCCAGTTTATTGTAGTAATCCCTTCATTGTCCAAGGGTGACAAATCGAGCTACATGTGATCGACCTCATGCATTGACCCCAATCAATGGATCGAATGGGACCTCAGCTTCCAGAACTTCCTCATGTACCTGAAAGCCGTCAAAGATTCAGTCTGTGCGATAATCAATGCGGTACGGGCATGGGCATTTATTCGACCCCTTACCATGGCTGACTGTCTTTGAATAGGCTGTGACCCATGGCAGATGAAGCAGAGTCCTCCTCGTCTCCCCACTCGCTCCTGGCCATCTGATTGGCACAAACCAAACTGTTATCTGTGAAGAGAGCAATCTTCATTGTTCAAGTGTCCAAGAGAGAAGACTTACAAATAGACGTCTTTCTACCAGAAGTAAAGAACCCTATGCGGGACGTGTAGACACTAGGCAATTCTCATGTAGCTGATGACTGTTTTATAGCTCACCACTTGAATTTGACTGTCTATCAAGGAAGCAGTTAAATGACGTAGTAGTGAGTAAGAGCAATAAAACGAACGTCTCTAGCTGTCGTACATCTCCTTAGCCTCGAGTAGTGACCTATTCGATCGAAATTTCCGATGACCCTAAATTGCTGCAGACCACTTTGGTGGTAGAGGCGGCACATTGCTTCCCGTATACTCGGTCGTCCTTAAAAGAACAATGAGAATATTTAACGTCCGCGCCTGGCACATAGGTCTTATAAGACGTTTTGATTCTCAAGATGAGAGGTGACGCACTTCCGCAAACGACAGAAGTGCGTTACTGCCGCAGCTTTGGTAGCTCAGCCGAGAGGCCAAGACAAGCTCCCCGCTTGCCCATTCCGAGTGTATGGGTCCGCATTAAGTATTAAACCGTATGCCGCGCTCACAGTGCTAACTAGGCCGAAATACAGCAGCGTGGTTTCCCGCGGACTCCCTAGATAGAGAAGGCCACTCTATCTCTCAGAGTATTGAGCCACCCCAGCGTAGATACTTCCGGATCCGGCCGCGGTTTCGTTTAAAGTGGAATTGCTAACCACCTTCTAGACGAGACTGCCTACGGTGAAAGCCGCCAATGGAGTACATTACGTACACGTGCGTGCATAGCGCACTTGAATAGGAGCAACCGATTCACTACCCATTTCCATCCGTCACTTCTCACGCATTCGAGAGACTCCGTTAGCGTAGTCTGAGCGTCCTCAACGCTATACGCTTCGATCGTCCGATCCTTCGTATCCGTGAGGCCGGGTGAATAACAATGGTCATACGCAAGTTTCGTGCGAAGGTCACAGGTAGAAGACAGCCTCTTCTCTAAGTTCCCGCCATGGGCTGAACCTTGGAACATGGTTATGCACCTCCCCCGTCTATGGAGACAGGATCTGATACCCTAACCCACGTGTGCCTCTGATAAAGAACCCTTCGCCCCATGCCGACCCGAAGCCGACACGAGTACAGCTTGTGCTTTAGAAAGGTTGCCACGCCCTCAAGTCTACACCATTATTTTGCGCTTTATGAAATGCATTATGCATGGACACACTGTACCACCCGTTGTTGTTGTAGGTCCACATTAAGTGGGCTATAACTCCCTGAGTGGATGAAAGAGGGTGCAAACCTATGATTTGGGCTATGTACTAGACCGGGGTAGGGCCGCGTAGCCGAGTGGTTATGGCGTCAGACTCTCGCCTAGTAGATCCCGCGGTCGTGGGTTCGATCCCCACCATGGCCTCTGGATTTTTCTGACGGATAAGAGGACCGGTGGCCGCCATTGATAGAAATTGACACGGCACTCATCAATGGAAGATCTAGGGTGGGATCAAATCTCAGTGGCCCTGAATTTGGTCCCAGGATTAAATAAGCTGTACAGCTGCAGTGCTCAGGGGGAATTAAGTAATTTAAATCACGAAAAAAATATTTATCAGTTAGTTGAAGTTTGTCCTACTTTGAATCCCTATGCAATGTCAACATAAAAATAATCAAATTGATGGTATAAATGGGTTTTAAAGGTACAAAATCGTGCCTACGTATATAATTTAATTTAAAACAAGAAAAATAAAAAATTTGTTCAAATTATTGAAGACATGTATTATTAATATAGCTCTCCGTGGCCATTACATTCGTCTCTGAGAATCAAATAAATTATACGACATTTGACAAATGGCAAAAAGGAGGGAAAATTCAAAAGGTGCTGAATGTGTTATTTGAATGTTGAATTTTTTGACAATGAAGGAGGAATGTAATTTAAACATTAAAAAAAAATTTGACGCATTAGTTTTTAAATAGATTGCATAATTTAGGGTATTGTTCGGAAGAGATTCTATTCGCTGCGAACCATTGAAATTTTTCTGAATCTATATTTTCTTTACTCCCCAAAATTTGCGCTGCGTAACATTCCAAGTTCTACTAAAGCTACTAATTTGGCTAGTATTATTTTTTCTAACAAACTTTTACACGTAACTGTGATGTCCATGTCACCCCCAAATATTTATGTTTCAACTATTTCTAAATTTTATTTTTAAATTTCCTTCATTTGGTCGTGAAATACGTTTATTGTTTTTAAATATCTTAATTTTTGATTTAGCGGTATTCAATTTATGCTTTCGGGGACCGCGGTAGCCGAGTGGTTAGCATGAGAGACTCTCACGCCGCGCTCGTGGGTTCGATTCCCACCGTCGCCTCTGGCCCTTTTTTCCCGATTACCCTCAATTTGAACAGCATATATAAGAAATTCGTCATGGCTAATATGCAAAGATCATAAAGCCAATAAAAAAAAATTATGTTCTCAGTAGTCACAGTAAATTTCAATCTGCTATCATTTTTTGTAACACGAAAGGAGATTTTGCCAGTAATACCACATCATCAAAATAGATAACAGTTTAATGTATAAAGGTACTATGTATTGTATCGCTTGTCACTTTGCTCCAGTGAAAGTGTTGCGCCAAAAGTGACTCAAACGACAAATTCAGCATAGAAAATATTTACTTAATAAAATATTTATATAAATAATAAATAAATGTAATGAAAAAGAAGATAAGATACGAGGTAGGAGATAATTTTAACCACGATTCAACATAATTTTCATGAATAGTCCGTAAAATTTGTTTCAACGTTCTATCTTACTTAAGTTTAAAAGCTCGTCATTCTCCAGGGGCCAGTGAAAATTTAAAAAGTATCAAATTGTTTAAGCGAAGGTTGGGAATGTCGATATAAGGGGTTTTCCCCCCTTGGGGGTATTTTGTTTTTGGTGTTTGTGCTAAAGGTTAAGCACGTTTGCCAAAATAGAAATGAGAGAGATGTTAAATAATGTACCAAGAGCCGTGACAGCCCATTTACATTAGCGAGATCCCTTTGATATCCTCAGAACCTACTCCAAGAGGGGGAGAGAAACGTTAATACTAAAGCTCTCTTTTCACTTTCGTTGCCGAGGGCAAGAACAGAACTATTTTCCTTTACTCTCACGCGGTTTATCCAGTCGCCGGGGGTTGTAAAAGGGGTGTGGGAGAGAAATTCAATTTAAAGCTAGAAATTCCGCTCTTTGTTTTCCCTCATAATAAAGACGGCCTTTAATAGTTGTTTGCCGAATAATTTTCATGGCAATCTGTTCCAATTTAATTTAATAGCGCCATAATTTAAAATAATTACGATATCCTCGTGGATGAACTTTTCCGCAAAGTACATCAACTTATAGGCCAAGGATCTTCACTCAAAAACTTAATAGCACACATAAACAAATTATTGGAAACGTTATTTGAATTTGTGGTGGCATTTTAAAAACATAATACAAAATTATTCTATGTAGCAAGAGAATAATATTAATATCCATTAGATTTCGTAGTCCGATTGAGTAAATAACCTCTTTCAATTAATTAATCTTTATGTAAGGTGTTGGTTGAGATAAAACAGTCAGTGTCATGAACGGGATTCGAACGCACGACCTTCGGCTCAATACGCCGCTGCTCTGCCACTTGAGCTGTCGTGACTTCGATCCACTCGGACACCAACTTCCCATCTCAACCCCACCTTTTGAATTTGCCCTCCTTTCTGCCATTTTTCAAATTTTTATTTCAACCGATACCTTACTTAAAGATTAATTAATTGAAAAGAATTTATTTGGTCAATCGGACCACGAAACCTAATCGATTTAATAAGCAAAATGAAATATACTTCACTAAAACTCCCCGTGGCCATTTCATATGTCGCCGAGAATCAAACAGATTGCACGACATTTGAAAAATGGCAAAAAGGAGGGAAAGGTTGTAGGTTGAGATGGGGAGTTGGTGTCCGAGTGGATCGAAGTCACGATAGCTCAAGTGGTAGAGCAGCGGCGTATTGATCCGAAGGTCGTGGGTTCGAATCCCGTTCGTGACATTGACTTTTTATCTCAACCAAAACCTTACTTAAAGGTGAATTAGTTGAAAAGAATTTATTTGGTCAGTCGGACCACGAAGCCTAATAGACTTAATATCATTGTTCTCTTAAATTGAAAATATACGTTTCGTCTTTATACACGAGCACAATGTATTTTCCACTCGCATTTATATACCGATAATGTTTATTTTTAACTCACGTTCAGTTGTAAAATAGTAAAGCATTACAAGACATTATGGAGTTTCGGGTTTATATAATCAGACGAAACTTTATCCCACAGTTTAGGGTATATTTTAAAACGAGAGAAAGTTCTGAGGAGTAAAGTGCAACGAGTTTCTACGACTAGATATACAAAATGAAAACTATATGAAATTCCTGTTCAATTCAATGGAAAACCTAAAGCATCATTTTCCTTGAAAATTGAAAATTTACATGACAATAAACTTTTGGTGCAGGTTTACTTTGTTCATAGAAAAACCTGTTTATATAGCAAAAAATACTCAATAAAAATGAATTTGTGATGAATAAACAAGTGTACGATTGTAAAAAGTAACTTTTGAAAAGCAGAATCAGTGTTACGACCAGTTCCAACGAACAATGAAATTGCCAAATAATGCTTTACAATTTTATAAATAGCAAGTTGAACTTATTTTTCTATAGTTACTTATTATCTTGGCCTGCCTATCCTCGCTGATTTTTCTTTCGGCATTTCGCCATCTTTAGTTTGAGAAATTTTTGTCGAATGGAGTTATAGTTACGAGTTGTAATGTTTTAAATGATGTAAATAATTAATCCATATTTGTTTAGTGGTCATAATTGACCATATTAATCATTCCAATTAATTATTCTTTTCATCTAAGGTTATTGGTTGAGATGGAAAATTATTGTCACAAGCGGGATTCGAACCCACGATCTTAGGCTCAATACGCCTCTGATCTAATCACTTGAGCTATTGTGACTTCGATCCCCTTCGGACACCAAATTCCCATTTCAACCTACAACCGTTCGAATTTTCCCTCTTTTTGCCATATTTCAAATGACGTGTAATCACGATTCGATTCTCTGCGACATATGAAGTGGCCACGGAGAGCTATTAGTGAAGTAATTATTTCTTTTAATTATTAAATTAATCCATATTTTTTTATTGGCCATAATTGACCATATTAATCATTCCAATTAATTGTTCTTTTCATCTAAAGTTTTTGGTCGAGATGAAAAATTAGTGATATTTGAACCCACGACCTTCGGCTCCAAAATCCCAAAACCTTACTTAAAGATTGATTAATTGATAAGAACATGTTATTACGATTCATTTATTTTTACAAAATCAAAACATCATTGTACTGTCGTGTACAACACGTTTTAAGGCTATAACTTTCACTTTATTTATATAAATTTAAAACTTAATTTTTCCTTAAATTTGAAATTATTTTAGTTGAATAACAAAATTTCCTAGATGTTTTTGGCTGGGTAGTAGTAACTTGACTCCAGGAGCTGATTCAAGTAGCTAGATTAAGAGTAATATGATGCTAACTGAATCAACATAACAAAGTTAAACGTTGTTAAACGTTGCATGCATATAAGCTGTTAATTCACTTCCGAGGAAATGACCTGTTTCAATTTGGGCTTGTTAAACGCCCAGCATAGCGTTGGGATGTTTTCGATTGGAGATTCCGCCGAATTTTGGAAGATACGGGAGTACGATTGAATGATTGAAATAGGCGTACTTCAAAGGGCTTCAAAAACAGGAGAATCCACACTAGCGGATTCAGATCATTTCATCTGACGAAGCAGTACGTGCAAATTCGGTTGATTCAGTTTGACAAAATCCGCTTACTCTTGAAGAACCCTCATTTGAAGTTAGTTTTACTTCCCGGTCCTGGATCTGCCTCATTATACGGCCAGGATTGATCGCGAGTCTTCTGTGAGCGGGTCAGATATTCCAATTTGTCCGGTGAGTCTGTTCCTTAATGCGGTTTCCTTTTGAACGGGATCAAAGGTATAGAAATATGCAAAATATGAACTGATCCTTATCGACTTGTCGGAGCCGATTTAATGATTATGAGATTTCGCTTGCTGCATGATTCAAAAGGATGAGACTACTAATTTTCAATGTATTGATTTTTCCCTGATTCCCTGGCTCGCACGTATATGTTAGAATGTGCTTCTTCTTGTCCAAGAAATTATATAAATTCTAATTCTAATATGAAATATTTAAATACAACATCTTACATTACTAACATTAGTACAGTTTTAAGGTATCAATTAAAAAACCTAAAGCTTTGTTAAGCGCTGTGTATACAGTGTGTTCGGTTACTCGTTTTACAAATTTTTGCCAGTAGATTTTACACTCAAAATTGAACAAAAAGTCCTAATTAACTATGGTCCGAATCTCAACAGTTTCGGAGTTATATTCTTTCTTCTGAATTTTTAAGATTTCATGACCTTGCTTCACATAAACAATGATAACTACAAAACTGAAAGATTTCGGACAAATCCGTTTATACTATTGAAAACTACGTTTAATTCCCAATAAGATGTTATAAAACTAAACTTGTAAAATAAGCGTTTTAGTAGCCAGAATTTTGAAAAATAATAATAATAAAAATAAACTACAAAAAATATGTGTGTCCTGTTCTGATGGTACTCGACGAAAATAGGGTAATTTTATGAGCAAAACCATGAAATAAATTGTTAGTTAAATTTTATGAGCAAAACCGTGTAATAAATTAATTATTAAATTCGTTTGTATCAAAAAAGTTTTGATCAATTTTCTATCAAACCATTAAAATTAATTTTTTTAAAATAAAACTAATGAATTTTTGATCTCGGTTAATTTGGTTTTATATTAAAATAAGTTTTTTGTAATTAATATAACGATAATAGTGCAGTTTGAATAAAAAAATAAGGATTTGGTTCTTTTGTCTTCGAATGTATTCGATGCGACCCGACGAAAATCTGGACAGTTGGGATCGCAGAGTGTAGAGTAGGGTAGCATCGGACAGATATGCACGGGGGTAATGCAATCTTATGGAAAATTGGACTGTGGATTTGCGTCGGGTAGTATCAGATAGCGTCGCATAGCGTTGCATCTGGTAAAGGGCTTAAAGTATTTTCTATGGAAGGTCGGACAAACTTGATTTTCATCTAGGGTTCCGTAACAGCTGTGCGATACATGCATTATCAGAAGAGGTTGTTCCTTATGCTAATTGGCGATAGTTTTATTTTTATCCTTGACAAAGTCCCCACATAGCTAGGATCGTTCAATTCAACGTTTGGAGTGGCCAGCATGTCCCGACTTAAAGCTGTAAATACTTGTATATGTGTTTTTTTCTATTGCACCTAAATTAAAGTAAAAGTAATATTTCTTAAACATACATTTTTGGGGATTTAGTTTTGTAAAAAGATAAGAGTCATTTCGTCGGCACAATCCTCGTACGAAAGATTTCGTTATAAGGTTGAAAAAATCGCTGAAATTTGTCAGAAAAAACCCCTCCCCAGCACTGTACCATCTTTTGAGGCCGTAGTTAGGCTCCATCCTCAATATCTCCCTCACGGCAAGATGAATATTCTCTTAGAAAAAAGACGAGACCTTTGGAGAATAGGATGCATTGAAATCGTTGAGATTAAGAGGGGGAGAACGTTGCCCACAGAGCGAGATTTTAATTTATTGGACGTCTATTGGAGCAGGCATGGGCCGCAATCCCACAATTATTGAAGATTCCGATAAAAGAGAAACATCATCTCTGATGATCAAGGACCATGAAAGCTGGCTGTAAACATGAACGGCAAACCTCTCGAATTTTTTAAGGAAAAAATAACACTTTCTTTTCTTTTGTACTTCTTTTATGTTGAATCTGATTAAAAAGAGTAAGTTTTGATGGCAATCCGTTCCGTTTTTTAATATTCCATATATTTTGTACTAAATACATCTTGATGAACTTCTTTAAAATTCAGCTTTTTGGGTATCAATAAATCTTTCTATATGATCCTTTCATTTCGAAAGCATTTTTAATATTCATTATATTTATTATAAGTACAACCAAAAATGTTCTTGTTATAAAATGTAATATTTTCATTTCTTTAATGAAGTCGGCATTCTCCTCAGGGGGTGCGGATCTATGTAGGTCTATATTCCACAAAAATGGCTTACTAGGGCCTATTTTCGGCACTAGGCCCTGATGATGGCACTATAAGGAGCCGAAAGCTCAGTGAACCCAGCAATTAATCTTCTTTTTTCACCTGTCTCATGACCTCTACGAAGATTGGAACCCTACACTGATAAAAATGTTTGTTGTTGAAGGAAAAGACATTAATAGGAATTTTTACATTCTCTTCGATATTTCTTTTTTCGACAATATAGAATTGTTATTGATCCTCCCACAAATTCCAGAGGTAGTTTTTCTTTGAAACATTTCACAGGCAATGGCGATTTTTTATCATCATCGATCCATTTTACGGAACCACATTCTTTTGTTTCTCTTCCTTTCGAATCCGTATCAGTTTTATTAAATCTGAACTAATCCATTTCCTATGATACATACTTTGTTTTGCAAGTTCCACCCTATTAGCTTTTGCAATTACGCATCACAACTAGGAATACGTTACAAATAGTGATACCAAACTCATGTTGTAAAAATAATCTCGTAATACTCTAAAAATCTTCATTAATAAAATAGTCAATAATAGTAATATATGTCAGAGGGGCGTCGGTGGCCGCAATGGTTTAGGCGTTGACACGGTGCTCATCACAGTAAGGTAAAGGTCCCGGGTTCGAATCCAGCCGTGGCCGTGCAGTCGAGCCCGACATTCTTACAAATGGGCTTTTTTCAAAAACACCGGCACCCCGAGGGATGCGAGCCCTCGTAAAAAATATATAAAATAAAATAATAATATATATTAAATACATAAAACATTATTATATTTTATTTATTATCAAAATAAAATCAGTACGACTACATAGATGTTCGTTTTTAGAGTTCTTTCAATTTTGGAAAGCTGTCTCTCATTGGACCTTTAGGAAAATTCAAGTTTTCCACCGAAAGCGATTATTAAATTAATAAACATTTTTTGGTTCTTTGGTAAGATAAAAGTTAATCAGTAGTTAAATATATTTCAACAGAAGATACACAAATATATATTTTATGGATGCGATAAACCAATTATCAAAAATCCGGCCCCACGGGTCAACCATCCAAAGCTAAATCTGCCCGGACGCATCTAACATCCAAAAGGGGATCAATTATAAATTTGCGTACAGGCGTGACTGGATTAACGGAATCCACTTTTTTACAAAGGCCATATCAAAAAGGCGGATTTGCATAATTGTCAACGTTACGACAAACAATCGCGACTGTGACAAAATGATCCCTCGTGGGAGTCATGGTCTATTAAAATCAAATGTGTATACAAAAACAACAACGAGAAAAAAATTACCTTACATTGTACAATCCAGGAAATGAGTTTTGTTATAAAAGCAAGAACTATTAAAATTGATAAAAGTTAAAATAGACGGGTTGCATGGATCTTTAGGGTGTTCGATTTTGTCATTGGTCAAATAAAGATCCAGGGTTCGATTCCCGGCGTTCCAAATATGAAACTTGAATATGAAGTTGATTTTGAAAAATGCTCATTTAAAAATATGTATTTTGACTTTAAATCCAGAACGGTTTCAGTGACGAGCGCCGCGGACATAAAACTTGCTTTCTCAGGGGCCCCATGAAAGTTTTTCCCTTTTAATGTTGGATATAAGTATTAAATGTGTTTCTTGTGACCTGTTGTTTCATTTGTTCAAGTCATGAGGAGCGGTCGAGAATGACGTAGGTTAGAAAAACACCTTTTTTTACCGACGTTTCGACCTTTATTCCGGCCATCTTCAGGGCATAAAGTGTGATGCTACTTTTGTGATGACATATTGGTTTTTATCTTAAAACTTTTTTCTTAAAAACTAATATGACACCACATGAATAGCATCCCACTTTATGCCCTGAAGATGACCCGAATAAAGGTTGAAACGTCGGCAACAAAATGAAAAACGTTTTTCTAAACTACTTCATTCTTGACCACTCATCATTACTTCAACAATTTATAGGTAATAAAACTTAATAAAAAATAAATATGTTTAGATCAGGATGGTGATCTGAATTTATAAATAAGTTGACTTAATTAAAAATAATTCTTCTTCGAGTCCCGTAGGACAATTGACCGTAAAATGCTTTGTGGCAGGAATTGGTTAATTTAAATTTTATTTTTTTAATCATTTTTACTTTCGGCAGTAAAAATATTTTAAATATAGAAAGTTGGTTATTTTTTAACAAAATACACCAATTATTTTTATGCCATATATTTTTTAATTGCTAATGCATTTCGGGCCATGTCCCTCTTCAGAGCTCACTATTAAGCTAAAAGGAAAACATGCAGAAATGCATTATCAATTAAAAAATATACAGCATAAAAATAAATGTTGTGTTTAGTTGAAAAAAAAAAGTTAGATTTGGAATGCTTAATATGCCATACAAATAGTTGATAGATAGAGGCTCAAAGAAATTAAGGGAACAAAAATAAATATTTTCGAAATGCTAATAAAATTACACTTAACTGATAATATTTTTATGTATAGACTCGCCTTTTTATTAATACAGTTGAAGTGAAAAATTCGATAGATGAGAAAATATAAATTCAATTTTCAAAAGGATTTTTTTGATATGAAAGATCTTGTATAGTTAATAGATTGTTTGTATGTAATAAAAATAAAAAGGATAAAAATTGGTCTTAACGAGAACACATCAAAATAAAACTCCCCTCTGAGAAATATCGAATGCTTTAGGGTTATTGAATGTGTTCAGACTTCCATTCTATCAGGTGTTGTGTTTATCGGAATGAATGTAATTTTTTAGGGTGAAAGGAAGGATTGTTTAACCCCGTCCCTAGGAATATCGAGATTTCTAGGGTGAGTTTGTGGCGTCTCAAGAATAAAAGTAAGTTATTGGCAAGAATGGAGTGGGTTCAACCTCGTCACGAGGCATGTCGAGTAGTCTGGGGAGAATGTCTGACGTCTGAAGAGGAAAAGTAAGTTATTAGCGAAAATGGAGTGGGTTCAACCCCGCCCAGAGGCATATCGAGTAGTCTGGGGTGATTGTCTGACGTCTGAAGAGTAAAAGTAAACTATTAGCGAGAATGGAGTGGGTTCAACCCCACCCAGAGGCATATCGAGTACTCTGTGGGAGTTAATCTGACCAGACATCTATGTTTATAAAGATGTATGTATGTGCGTGCGTGCGTGTGTGTGTGTTGGGAGTGTCCCACTCACACGACTGGGGAGAATGTCTGACATCTGAAGAGTAAAAGTAGGTTATTTGCGAGAATGGATTAGGTGCAACCCCGCCCAGGGGCATATCGATCATCTGGGGAGAATGTATGACGCCTGATGAGTAAAAGTAAGTTATTAGCGAGAATGGAGCCAACCCCGGTCCGTGGGAGCAAATGTTACCAAACTTGTAGATTTTTATAGGATGGTTATGTATTTGTTGTTTGTCTTATTCTGTAACTGACAACCTGAAGCACAAACGTGAGTTTCGCATATTAGGATATCGACTTAGTTTTCATATAAAAGGAGAAAGTGTCAGGAGCAGATCAAAAGCCTCAAAAAGCTTCAGGCGGAAATTTGAGCGAGAAAGCCCAGAAAGAGAAGTAAAAATACGCACAGGGCCGGCGATGTCCTCAGGTAATTGTGATTCCCTAAACTTCCCACTTTAATATTATTATAAAAATATAGTCGTTTTGGTTATACGTATCTCAAATGGATAGTAGTTTTTTAAAAATTAAGTAAACAAATATCGTATCTAGTCATCAGCCAGATTTAAAGAAATTTGCAGTAGTTTTAGATCCTAATGAGCGGAGAAAAAAAAACATATCTTAATTACCGTACGAGGGTGTTCAGGGAGTCCATTAATTCGAGGGTCGTTTTTAAAATTCTCCTTACCGGCGGGAGGGTCGAGGTACTTAAACATTTGTTTTAGCCCTTTTCCGACCCTTCATTCCCGTCACGCCCTCGAGTTAAAATTCAGGTAATGCTTTTCAGATAGCTCTCCTCTCCTCGGCGGAATCACCGTAATTAATCCCCTAGAGTGATCTCATCCGACATTCGACGGAAAGAAACGTTCTAATATTAATTCCAGAAGTTTTAAGAGAAGGTCGTCTTCATTTGAGCTTACTATAATTTTTAATGGGAAAATCGGATATAGAGTTCCCATAGGTCTCGACGGATTTCTCTTTTTGTACCTCCAACCCCCCGGGATGATTTTCACCTCCTTTAGCGAGAAAAGTAATTTAAACGATACATATATTTTGTAATGAGGGAAAACCGTCGTTATGGTCCTCAACCGTTATGGTCCATGTTGTGTTGCTATTTGATATTAACGTGTTTTGATTGGACCCAATTTTAAATAAAAAAAAGTCGTTTGTCAAAGTAATTGAGATATCAAAACAAAAACACTATTGATATATGTTATTAACATTTACATAACTTTTTTTATGGCGTTGTCCCTACTGCATTAATAAACATAATTATTTGTGGGAGTTGGAGGGGTCAGAAATTCCAGTGCCGACGGTGGGAATCGAACCCATGGCCCCAATATCTACGAATATCTGACTTACTAATCACGCGGCTGCCGCGGTCCCCTTCACATAACTTGTATAATTTTTAAATTAAGCAGAAACAATAAACTGTTGAATTAAGTGGAAAATATAAAATCTTAATATTGTTGCGTACCGTTCATAAACAATGATCTATGTCTCTTTATTTAATTAATATATATATGCAGTGTATTCGGCTACTCATGTTACAAACTTCGCCAGTAGATTCTACATTCAAAATTGAACCAAAAGTACTAATTAACTATGATCCGAATCTCAACGGTTTTGGGGGTTATTCCCCTTTTTCTGATTTTTTAAGATTTCACGACCTTTCTTCAAATAAGCGATGATAAATCCAAAAATTAAGATTTTGAACAAGTTAATTGGTCAAGCGGACCAAGAAATTAGTTAATTTAATGATTAAAAATGAAGTATACTTCACTAAAGCTCTCCGTGGCCATTTCATTTGTCGTCGAGAATCCAACCCGATTATACGACATTTGAAAAATGGCAAAAAGGAGGGAAAATTGAAAAGGTGCGGTTGAGTTGGGAAGTTGGTGCCCGAGTGGATCGAGGTCACGATAGCTCAAGTGGTAGAGCAGCGGCGTATCAAGCCGAAGATCTTGGGTTCGAATCCCGCTCGTGCCATTGACTTTTTTATCTCAACTAAAAACCTTAATTAATTGTAATATATTAATTGGTCAAGCGGACCACAAAATTAGGGAATTAAACCCTGTATATATTTTTTTAAATGATAATCACGAAACCGTTTTATGGTGTAAACTCTGTCAAAATGTGTCATTGTGCCATGTTAAATAAGTAATTAAGTATGAATACTGAATGATATGTTTATAAGTGTTTTCATGTTGTGTGTTTTCTATTTGTACTATGTTTTCAATTTGCCATGAAGTATTTTCAGTCGTCTGTTGTTTACAGTTCATGCTGGTTTGAGTGTTTTCTCAACCGGTTGATTTTCCGTCATTTTCTCTGAATGATTTTTCACATTATCGGTATCCTTTTTTTTATTTTCCTCCCCGTCTTTTCAACGCATTTCTCTCAGCATTTACAACATTTTGATTCATTCTTTGTCATTTCTGAACACTTTCAATATAAACTAATTTGTGTTACTCTCTCGACTTTAACACGCTTAACTTGACATGATTGCCCAGTATATTTAATATTGTGATATATTTTTATTACTGTACAGTACAGTAAAATGATGCAGGATTTATTTTTTTATGAACTAATGCATTGTTGAATATTTGCGTTGGTTCGTCCATTCTCGCGAATTTCAAGGAGTCCAGTAGAAACTAAAACTCTTATTTGTTTCCACACTCAGATATATATTTCATGGTTGAACGGTTTACCGACTGTCTTATTTTTACCATCATTCCGTGAAAAGGATGCACAGGATTGTAAAATTTCAATTAATTAAGATTTTTAGTTGAGATAAAAAAGGGAAAATTGAAAAGGTGGGACATTGGTCAAGCGGACCACGGAAACTAGTGAATTTAATAAGTAAAAATGAAGTATACCTTCACTAAATCTCTCCGTGGCCATTTCATTTGTCGGCGAGAATCAAATAGATTACACGACATTTGAAGAATGGCAAAAAGGAGAAAAAAATTCAAAGGTGGGATTGAGATGGGAAGTTAGTGTCCGAGTGGATTGAAGTCACGATAGCTCAAGTGGTAGAGTAGCGGCGTATTTTGCCGAAGGTCGTGGGTTCGAATCCCGCTCGTGACAGTGACTTTTTTATCTCAACTAAAAACCTTAATTAATTGAAAGATATTAATTCGTCAAGCGGACCACGAAAACTAGTGGATTGTAAAATATTGATTAATGAAAAGCAAAGAAATTTTGGTCGGTTGTGTAAACAAAATACAATTAGCCTGTAAATTTACGTACTTGGTTACACCAAAGCACACACATTATCGACTTTTAGGCTGAGAACTGCCGACGGTTGCCTGGGGAGATCCACCAGGGCGGCATTCATCAGGTTTCAGCGGTTTCTGTGTCCAGTGCTTTAGACGGCTACCGGCCGGATAATACGTCAACATTCATCATCTATCACCCTACTCTCTGATTAACCGGATTTATTAGCCCTAGCCATATTTAAATCGTGTTCAGTTTTAAGATTTAAGTCATTCTATTGATCGTTCCTCCATAAAACGATGTATAATTAAAAACTTCTTTTGGTAGAATAAATCTGAATTTGTACACTTGGTAATACAGTAATGGAGCTGAGTTAAATGGTATATAAGAGCCTTTTTCCATTTTTTAAAACAATTTTTCATCAATCTCCGGTCAGGTGGAAACCACGGTTTCTTCAATATTTGCAAATTGACTCCGAATAGCCAAGGTTTTTTGGGTAAACTAATTTCCTTCAGCACCCATAGAAAACCAATTGCAAAACCCTATAAAATAAAACGTATTTTTTACATTTTATTAAACAAACGATGACAAAGGTTTGAACGTATCGACGAAAGTGAATTAAGATAAATATTTTAAAAACCGACTATTGAATTGTGACAAGATTGCGCAGCGTGTGATGTATAGATATTAGTAGTACCAATTTATGAAAGTTTTAGACGCAAATCTTTCCGTAAGTACACAAAATTGTTATAATAAAAAGAAATTTTGCCGATTTATTAGGAAGGAAAGTTAAAATTATTACATCTATTATGTTTCGTAGTCCGATTGAGCGAATAAATTCTTTTCAATTAATTAATTTTTAATAAGATTTTGGTTGAGATAAAACAGTCAGTGTCAGGAGCGGGATTCGAACCCACCACCTTCGGCAAAATACGCCGCTGCTCTACCACTTGAGCTATCGTGACTTCGATCATCTCGGGCACCAACTTCCTATCTCGACAGTGGACAGTGACTTCGAATAGATTATACGACATTTGAAAAATGGCAAAAAGGAAGGAAAATTCAAAAGGTGGGGTTGAGGTGTGAAGTTGGTGTCCGAGTTGATCGAAGTCACGACCGAGTGGTACAGCAGCGGCGTATTTAGCCGAAGGTCGTGGGTTCGAATCCCGCTCCTGACACTGACTGTTTTATCTCAACCAAAATCTTAATTAAATATTATTTAGTTAAAATTATTTAAAAATTTTAAATTTTACTACCCTCTATTAAAATTAACGTTATAGTACTAGTTCATCGCCTCACTTTCACAAAGGAATATGTCCTTTTGTTTCTGGTTTCTCTTAACAGAGTCGGTATGTTTCTATCTGAGCTTTTTCTTTATGACAGTGCTTTAATTTTTTTTTTCAAATCTTGCCTGCTAAAAGGAGTTCCTTCGATATCCTGAAAGACCTATTTAAAAGTTGGTATTAACCTAGAATCCCACCGATTCACAGGTCGGTCCCGCTAATCTAATACAATCGTTAATAAAATGTGTTTCTATAAGAAGCCGTGGTTTGCATAAAATTGGAATAAACGGGCATTCGAAATAAAAAGTTTATGGCATGGGAGATCTATGTCACGGTAGCTCAAGTGGTAGAAGAGCGGCGTATTTAGCCGATAGTCGTGGGTTCGAATCCGGCCTGTGACACAGATTTTTCATTTCGAAAAAATTGTGTATAATTAATTGAGTAAAAATATAATTGAGAATAAGTTGATAAAAAATAATAAAAGTTGGTCTCCTTATAGACCTCCTAGATTGCATACCATTTCGTCCAGTGTTTGAGTTTTTCTACTTAAGCTACTTTTCCAGCTCCTTTTTTAACACACTTTCTAGTATGCCTAGTTTTGATTTCAGTCCCATAGTTGGGAGGGAGCTCGCCTGTTTCCTTCTATACCTTTATGTCCTAGAACTAAACTCTAGGTAACTTTGTCGTGTTCCTCTTGAGCCATTAAGGAATTCAGACACCCTAGACTAGTTTGGAGCAAAAGGCGTACGCGTTTATTGCTTTCATTGCAAAATGTATCCGAAAGTTATTTATAGTTCCGGGCATTATGTTTTTTCTGTTTTATCAATTCGTGAGCACAGAGTTGCACGGACCTCAGCTTAGAAGATAATTTGAACCTTCGATGTGTTTTTCTAGGGTGTAAGCTCATTTCCACCTGCACCTATTTGATCCAACAATGTACCATATCGGGCCTATTTCAAAAATTTGGGGTTGTCTGCCAAAGTACTGTTACTCATTACTTAAATGGTCTGTCAAAGATTAGTCGAAACTCTCTTTTTATCATGCACCATGCCTTCTCATTTATTTTATTTTTCTTAAGAGTTTTGCGATGGTTTCTCTTCAGATATGGTTTTAATTCTTTGTATCTCAAGACTCTGTTAGCACTCTAAAAAATAACCTTTGTACATGAATGTTTATTGTCTTACTATAACATCTTTTCCAGCAGAAGTGAATCTTTTCCTCGTTTGAACAAATTTGAAATGCCATGAAAGTGGTATGTGCATGTAAAACAAGAGAATATTCATAAAATAAAAATGATGAATGGTGAATGTCTGTTTCTAGACAAAGTCCTACAAAAAAACGTGTAGCTTCCAACTCAGCTCCAATCCAACAGGCCTCTTCCAGTGGAAGTCTCCTTCGACCTCCCTTTAGTGGCTTTGGGCAGCCATGATAAATTTCACTGTAATAATACATGGTAGGAGATAGAGTTTCCATTGATATTTGTGCTAAGACACGATAGTGTTTGTACCCTTTACAATTTGTTTTGTGTATCTTGGTGTTTTTGGCCACATTGCCTGTGATCCATATGTGACCTGGGGTTTCACGGTTGTCGTGGATGGCACGATGGTAAATACGCCATGCTGGGATTTTTTCATAATCTCTGGCCAATGCTTATTTATTGTTCTTAAATAGTATGCTGCCTATATGACTTCTCCGCGTAAGTCTTCGGTCAAAGGTTATATGTAATTTATTTTTAGAAATTTATAGTTTCTTATTTGCAGTGCTTTTGAATTTAGATTCCTTCTCATTGTTAGAGAGAGATGATAGATATAGATAAATATTTTATTTTCAGCAATATGAAATGAATGTAATTTATTAGTATGAAAGGAAGGGGTTGCTAATAGCCCCGCCCCGAGGATTGTCGGGTACTCTTGGGTGAGTGTGATGTCTGCAGAGTAGAAGTAATTTATTAGCGAGAATGGAGTGGGTTCAACCCCGTCCCAAGACATATCGAGTAGTATAGGGTGAATGTCTGACGTCTGAATAGTAAAAGTAAACTATAGCGAGAATGGAGTGTTCTACCCCGACCCGAGGAATGTCGAGTAGTCTGGGGTGATTGTCTGACGTCTGAAAAGTAAAAGTAAACTATTACCGAGGTTGGTGGGGGTTCAAACCCCACCCCGAGGAATGTCGAGTATCCGAGGTGAATGTCTGACGTCTGAAGAGTAAAAGTAAACTATTGGCGAGAATGGAGTGGTTCAACCCCGCCCAGAGGCATATCGAGTAGTCTGGGGTGAATGTCTGACGTCTGAAGAGTAAAAGTAAACTATAACGAGGATGGAGTGGTTCTACCCTGACCCGAGGAATGTCGAGTAGTCTGGGGTGATTGTCTGACGTCTGAAAAGTAAAAGTAAACTATTACCGAGGTTGGTGTGGGTTCAAACCCCGCCCCGAGGAATATCGAGTACTCTGTGGGAGTTAATCTGACCAGACATCTTTATAAAGATGTCATGTAAGAGACATGTTTATAAAGATATGTGTGTGTGTGTGTGTGTGTGTGTGTGTGTGTAATGTTTTGTTTCTATTCTGTATTTGATAACCTGAGGTACAAACGAGGGGCTACCATTTTAGGATACCGCATCTAAAAGCAGAGACTCAGAAACCAGGTCGAGACGCTCAAATGGTTGCAGTTTAAAACAAACGCGGGAAAGAAGAGAAAAAGAAGGAAACCACGCAGAAGGCCGGCTGTTGGTCGGCCCATAAACTTCCCACTTTATTATTTCAGCGAAAGAAAAAGAACTACTACAAGAAAGAAAAAACTACAACAAAACATAATTTTATAAGTATATACAAACATGGATTAAAATCGCCTGCCCGAGAGGTTATGAGAGATGTTTTCTTTCGGTTGATATTTAAACGCATTTTCTTTGCGATATTTAAGGTAATACAATACATTTCGTATTCATACGCAATAAATAATATATTGTTTATATATTAATTTTAATTTACCTACTACCTAGGGACTATCATGTCGTTATTTTTATTTATTTAAAGATACAAAATAATCATACTGTAACTCACATTCATGTCTTAGATAAATATAGCGTTTTTAAAACTCTGGATTGCAATATGTACTATCAAGAGGATAATTCCATTTTCCAAAATAATAAAAGACAATCAGACATTTAGATGAAAACTTGGACCGCTCTTACGTAATTTAGCGGCTTTGTTTGCTCTGAATTCGGGAGATTTCTCGTATTTTCATTCAATTTATCCCGGTCAAAGTGCTTGAAATTGGATTCACTCTCAAAATAGAGCTCGTTTAACCAAAAAAATTCTATTTCGCAATTAAGGGGTAACAACAAAAATAAACACAAGTGGATCCATTTGCCAATTAAAATACTAGTTAAAGGTTAATTAGTTTTTTAATTGACACAATTTTTTATTCATCTGTGAGAAACAAGTTATTATGAAACATATTATGTTTATACTTTATAATGAAATTATAAAAATACCAGTGTAGAAAGGAAAATATTTATTTTTAAGCTGCTTAATAAAACTTTCTTTTTAAGCTAAAAATCGTCAAATAATTATATTTTTAAAAAATTTACATTTCTCTCAAGAAAACTTTAAAATTTTAAAAAATGCTTACAAAATTACTTTCTTTTGTCTCAAGGTTGTATAATTGTCTCGGTTTAATTCAACAAGCTCAAAATCACAACTTACACCGAATAAATCTAGATCAGTCTCAAGGGAGAGGATCCTTATTTTCTGAGCAGGTCAGTTTATAGGATTTAACACTAATTTGGAGCTTACCATCGTAAACAAAGCACATATTATTCAGTCGTTTTAGCCCGAGCTGTCCCTTATTACCATAATGCAAATGTGATTTACTGAATCCTGCTTCTGATCCAAATATGCCATTAAGCCATAAACATTGACTCGGACATGGGAAGACGGAACAACGGTGAGGAAACCGTTAAATAATGCACGGTTCGTGGTAAAAAGGGCACATTGTGGAGGCTGAGGATTCTGGTGCTTACTGCTTAAATTATCATTACGACGTGTGTGGTACAGACTGGAAGGCAAACTTGGTATTTATACTTAGCATTTAACTTTACCTTAGCCGTTATTAACTTAACACGAATACCTTGAATTATTCAGCATTCGGTTTGTTTTATAGCGTACGCGAATTTATATATTCATTAATATGGTTTTCGAAATTTTAAACCAAATAAATAACTATTCCAAGTCTTATTTTGTTTAATTGCCAAAATCTCTCTCTCTCTCCCCCCCACNTTGACATTCATACAAATGAGTAATCCTGTAAACGTAAACAGAATATTTTATATAGATTTTTTTTAATGAAAACTTAAAATCCTGCATTATTTTCCGGACAACCCGATATATCATGTTGCTGCCCCCTATGTTGTATCAAGAACGTCATATAATTTTTTTTTAAACCCCCCCCATTTTTTCGTTACTCTCTCTCTCACTCTCTCTCTCTCACTCTCTCTCTCTCTCTCTCTCTCTCTCTCTCTCTCTCTCTTTCTCTATCTCTCTCTCTCTCTCACTCACTCTTTCTCTCTCTTGTCGCCGAGAATCAAATAGATTACACATTTGAAAAATGGCAAAAAGTAGGGAAAATTCAAAAGGTGCGGTTGAGATGGGAAGTAAATACCCGAGGGATCGAAGTCACGATAGCTCAAGTGGTAGAGTAGCGGCGTATCAAGCCGAAGGTCGTGGGTTCGAATCCCGCTCGTAACACTGACTTTTTATCTCTACTTAAAACCTTAATTAATTGAATGATATTAATTAGTCAAGCGGACCACGAAAAATAGTGAACTTAATAAACATTAACGTTTTGTTTCCAAGGAGAAGGAATTTACTATATTTTCCTAACAGGCTAACAGAATTTTTATTTTTAGCAATTATTACCCTTGTAATTAACAGAAAAATGCGTTCTAATTATCCACGTATACATTTACGAAATTTCTTTTGCAGAATGACGCAGTATAAAAATGCACTTATTCAGATGGTTCCGGTTTCAGCAATTTTTTGATAAATGTAAAGTTTTTTTTTGTACTTGTCTTTTGCTTGTGCTTTTAAGAAACCAGGGTGGTAATAGGAGCTGAAAGCAGCCGTTAAACTGGAAATTCCGGCCGATTTGACGGCAAAGACACCGATCGAACGGCATCTCGCGCATCGATAACGCTCCGTGAACCTTGGAAAATCAATCGACTTATTTATTTTATACGTTTACACCGATTCGAAATGAGACGGAAGATTTTTGAAGACGTACTTCAGGCCTTTTATCAACTTAATATATTTAAATTGAGACAATTGGAATTGTTTACGTGGAATTTCAGATGTACACGGTTAGCCCGTTGGAAGTCCAGTTTTTCATCGTTAATGTGCATAGTAGAATAAGACGTTCCATATCCTGATTTTCATTACACTTTCAGTATACTGCAGAGATTGTCCACTAAGAAACTAGGAGAACCAAAATTTGGGAATTTGAATGACAATAGATGACATTCGCCCTATTATTGTCGTGAGAACCCGTAAGTGGTCCTGCCATTTGTACTAGCGTCAATTTTTTTTTTCATAATTGTTTTGGTCGTCGATGGTCTCTACTTTCACGAAGGAGTTTGGCTTTTCTTGGGCACAACTGACCATTTTTTCTTCTTCAGTTACCATTATTATATGCAAATCTATAGGTGGAACTTTGTCTATGACTTGGAAAATATTTGATGTTTGGTACGCTTTTGTTGTGCGTAACAGGGCTAAACTTTGGTCTGCGCTATAATCGTGGTGCTTTAGTATTTACCATGTCGCACCGCTTTATGATCAATAGAGGATATGCTTCCCATTTGGCGTCGCAATGTCATCAGAAAAACAATGAGAATTTTTAACGTGCGCTCTTGTCACATGGCCGTATCACACATTTAGACGCGACACCTCCGCTCATCAGTAGTTCAGTGTTAATCCTATGAGATTTGGTGTAATTCATCCGCAGATTAAGGTGACTTCTCACGTATGCCCCTTCCGAGGAGGTGAGCCGATATTTATGCACCCGAACTTGTGCCGCATATCTATTGGCAAGCCTCTCACTTAGTAGTGAAATGCATCATTGACTAACATGTTGAACTATCTAGATAAAGAAGACAACTCTATCACCCAGAGTGTAGGGGCAGGATCAGCTCCGGTCGCGGTTTTTGTTATTGTGGAATTTCTAAACACCCCCTACAGGAACCTCCTTTCTTTCAGTTCTCTGCATACCGGCCATCGTCGCCACTAAACCACTACGATTCCAATCCCATGTAGGGCGCTACCGCGCTTTGGGACTTGGGACTTTGCGCTACCACGTTGTTCGTTAAGCACCCTTCCGCGTCTTTCGGGCTGGTACCCTAACCCATCTGAGCTACTGATCGAGCACCCACCGTCCGCCTGTTGGCTCAAAAGCCAACCTACGAATACAGCTTGTGCTTAAAAGAGTTCACCACGCTTTCAAGGCTACACTATTATGCTTTGCCTGGAAACCCCCCTTGCATCAGGGTTAGGAAAGGTCTCAAGGAAATATGCCGTGGGGCCTGGATTGAAAAAAGGAAATACCCAAGAAAGCGAAGCTCACATTTTCAGGTTGCCCCCCTCGCCCCAATAAACCACCCTTTGGCACCGAGATTCCCAAAGTATTGAACTACGGCCCATCTAGGTGAATGACTTTTGGCCGTCCATGTCCAAATTTGCTGCAGATAGTTTAATTATACCTAGCAAGTATATAATGTGAAGAGTTTACGGACCGACAAACCTGCAGCAATTTGAGCGTCTCGATGTCACTGACTCTCTGGTCTTATAGGAAAACTAAGTCGATATTTTAAAAAACGAACCACTCATTTGAACTAAGGTACTCGGTACCCCCACCCAGATTACTGGATATTCCTCAAGGCAGGATTGAACCATTTTCGCTAAAACTTACTTTTACTCTCCAAACCTCATACACTCATTCCAGAGCTCTCGATGTTCCTCAAGGCTGGATTGAACCCACTCCATTTTCACTAAAAACTTACTTTTACTCTCCAAACCTAACACACTCATTCCAGAGATCTCGGTATTACGCAAGGCAGGATTGAACCCATACCGTTTTCGCTAAAAACTTACTTTTACTCTCCAAACCTTATACACTCATTCCAGCGTTCTCGATATTCCTCAAGGCTGGATTGAACCCACACAATTTTTGCTAAAAAGTTTCTTTCACTCTCCAAACCTTACACACTCATTCCAGAGCTCTCGATGTTCCTCGGGGCTGGTTTAACCCTTCATCCACGCTAATAAATTACTTTCACTCTTCTGACAACCCTCTCCACCCCAGAGTACTCGATATTCCTCGAGGGGAGTTTAAATCTTCCATTCACGCTAATAAATTACTTTCTCTTTTCTGACAACACACTCTCTCCCCAGAGTACTCGATAATCCTGAGGCAGGTTTAAACATTCTCGCTAATAAATTACTTTCTTGCTTCTGACAACACATTCTCACCCCAAAGAAATCGATATTCCTCGGGGCTGGTTTAAACCCTCAATTCACGCTAATAATTACTTTCACTCTTCTTACAATACACTCTCACCCCAGAATACTCGATATTCTCGAGAAGAGTTCAAATTCTTCATTCACGCTAATAAATTGCTTTCTCTCTTCTGACAACACATTCTCACCCCAAAGAAATCGATATTCCTCAAGGCTGGATTGAACCCACTCCATTTTCACTAAAAACTTACTTTTACTCTCCAAACCTGACACACTTATTCCAGAGTTCTCGATATTCTTCGTTCCGTGTTGAAACTACTCCATTTTTCCTAATAAAATATATAAAGTAACACTAATACAACAACCTGGCATAACAATAACGCAACTATTTTCCCTCAAGAGAATAATTTTCTTGGTATATTAATACCCAAAATAACTGTGTACCGCCTATCTTCAATCAAGCCCCCTTCCTCTCATAATATGAGTTATCCACGATATATTACAAACAATCATAAAGTATTTCGAAATTAAGAAGAAAGAAGCTCGACATAATTCGTATGTTGTATTGTAAATCAGCATGAATTAACTACGTAATAAACAATTTATTGCCGTATAAGCAAATATAATTAGATTGTTGGCATACAGCATACCTAATGCTAATATTATGTATCATATCAAAACTATGAAAATAGAATAATAGAAAATAGAAATAATATAGAATTAAATTTAACTATAATATACATTAACTAATAGCGGGAAATAAACCAAAGTATTTGCTATAGTGTTAATTTTTATGTTAAGCAGTTTTTGACATGATAAAATATCTAGATTCTTTAGATTACACCCCTAGCGAAAATATAAAATTGAAAATAATTTCCTTAAACTCCAATAAAAATGTAGTTTATTAAGGTTTACAACAGAGCAAATTCAGACCAAATTCCAATAAAGTGCTATAGGGGCTTGGTGCAAAGTGTATAACTTATCAAAGTTAAGTGTTCGTAATTTATCTAAACTCCACTACGTAATCCAATAACCAAAGCTACGAGGAAGAGAATCCATAGCCTAAAGATGAAAGTTCTCTTTATAGCCAGTTGCATAAAATCTACTTTTTTAACATCTAAAAAGCACTTGGATATAACCGTAAGAATTCACATATTCAATTTACAAATGTTTACTCTTTTTTTCAGTTTGATGTTGAAAAAATAGTTTTAAATTAATAAGATTTTCTCAGGAAAGTAGAATAAAATGACACCTTGCTGTTAACAGGAACCGACATGATCTTAATCCAGGGATATGCAAACAGTTCCTAGATGTCTTAGGTTCAATGTTTCGGCTAAAATATTCAATGATCCGTATCATCGTGTTAGATGTTCTCATTTTATACGTCAATTAAGCAAGTTACATCTAAATAGAAATGTCAATTAACGTGATTAACGCTTTAGCACGCCTCGAGCCGCATAACGAGACATGAGATGAGAAATGGATGACTTATTATATTTGGAGGGGTTAGGGATTTATGATTTTCGGAAGATACACGTTGCGCTGATCTTCGCTCTTATTCTTAATAGCTATGTTGGAATTTTTATTACTGTTGTTTGGTCTTTTCCAATCTTTGTTCTGGTCTGATGTTAAATCAGAATTTTATGTCTCTTCGGTTTCAGACAAAACGCGGGTTTTACATTTGTCGTCACACAAATGGAGCACGAACAGGTCAGATGGTTCGACAATTAGGCCAATAAGCAGGATGAGGCAAGACTGCTGTGTTACCTGTTTTAAACGCGAACGCAAGAGCGTAGTATTTTACTTTTCTCGAGCTTTTGAGCAAAACAGTACTTTTCCAAGGAAACAGCACAGAGAACATAAACCCCTCATAGCAAGACAAGTCTGGTCACATTCACTCCCCCAGGGTAATCGATATTCCTCGGGGATGGTTTAACCCTTCATCCACGCTAATAAATTACTTTCTCTTTTCTGACAACACACGCTCCCCCCAGAGTACTCGATATTCCTCGGGGGGAGTTTAAATACTCCATTCACGCTAATAAATTACTTTCTCTTTTCTGGCAACACACTCTCTCCCCAGAGTACTCGATATTCCTCAGGGGGAGTTTAAATCCTCCATTCACGCTAATAAATTACTTTCTCTTTTCTGACAACACACTCTCTCCCCAGAGTACTCGATATTCCTTGGGGGGAGATCTATATACATCCCTTTTATATCAGGGTTTTATTCTAAGGATATAATTTTAGAGGTTGTTAGATTTAATTATAATAATTTCGCTTTGGGTTTTTAGATGAGATAAAAAAGTCAGTGTCACGAGCGGGATTCGAGCCCACGACCTTCTGCTAGATACGCCGCTGCTCTACCACTTGAGCTGTCATGACTTCAATCCATTCGGACACTTCACAACTTCCCATCTCAACCCTCTCCGTAGCCATTTCATTTGTCGCCGAGAATCAAATAGATTACACGACATTTGAAAAATGGCAAAAAGAATGGCGAAAATTCAAAAGGCGAGGCTGAGGCCTTTAAATTACGAGTGATAAATATCATTTCTTTTCGACGCGGAAAAAACATGCAACTACATCCCATAACTTGTAGAAGCAGTAATTTACGGATCTTTCAGACATTTGAACGACAAATAACATCTTACATATATATTTCTGTTTTCAGTATTAAATTCAGTATTAAAAGTATCGACCACTTTTTTTACTTACGAACACTCTGGATCAAGGTATGGACTTGAAAAAGAAGAAAAAAAGCAAATTTAGTTGCTAATACCAAGCTTTCGACCTATTTTAATGTTATCAACAGGGCAAAACAACCTTAAATATGTCCACAGATTGGTTTTTTTTTTTACAGACAATTGACAATTTCAAATTTCCTTGAAGACGGATACATTATCAACATTGACATAAACATAACTTTCCTTAAAAAGTCGAAAGCTAGGCATTAGAAATTAAATTTGCTTTTTTCTTCTTCAAGACCATACCATGTCCCAGAGTGTTTGTAGGACAGTTTATTGTTCAAAAATCAAATTAATTTAATCTAAGGGGGACTAGATAAACGCAATTAATTCTAATAAATGAGAGACAATTTATAATACAACCAGACATTCCTTGGATCCTATAAAACCTTTTTTAATTGTGATATTCAGAGTGAAAGTTGAATAAATATGTATTAGTTGTTTAACAGGTTGGAAAAAGCTGAAAATACTAAATTACGGAATAGTTTACTATAATTTCGTTTCATGTTGAGCATTGAGAAATTAATGTCTACTGTCCCACGCTTGGCCCTGTTTCCCTCGATTTATCAACCCTGAAACCGAGCATTTTCACTGAATTAGAATTTAAATTGACAGTTTATATAGTTGTAACAAGACTAATTGACATTGCACAATTAGCAACTGGCAATGGTTGGGAAGCTGGGTCAATTCTGATAAGTATTAATGAATAATTTACTGGAAGGGGGCAGAGACAAGTACGGAAGTTTAGTCACTTTTTTTACTATAGCAAAAAAGCACAATTAATCGTTCAATTTGCAGTTCACCTGGTCTCGCTATTGCACGTTGATTTGAAACAAAGCTCTATAATCGGTATAACACTTTTTTGGTAGCACTTCAATTCATGGAGGGTTTTGTAATTCTGTTTTTCATACAAAACAATTTTTCCATTGCATCCAATGCAAGCTTAGTACGGTTTGTAGTTCAGTTTAAGCAATTCGCCCTTTAATTTCACCAACCATCTGATGGATCGAGGATCTAAATTTTCCTCGTTTTTTCCATGTTTTTCTTGCACACTTTACATTCGGATTTAGTTCCCTGTATAGTGTGTAATGTTGGGACATCAAGGCTCTTGGCACAAACAACAAAGGGATTCTCTAACCGATATAATTAAAGAATGGAAATTGGTTTTAAGTGCTACAAGTGTCACCAAAATCCAAGCGTTGGAATCATCATGTTTACGAGCTAGTGCCTTCCATTCAAATGCCCAAAATAGCCCTTTTTCCACCTTTCACACGCCATGAACTTTGGAAGCCTGTGGGATGGTAAACCTATAACTCTCATCAAGTATTTAAATTGCGAATTTAAAATAAAAATATATATTGGGTCCAGTTCAGCTTCTAACATCATTATATAAGTTAGAGAGAAACAGGGAAGGTAAAATAATTTGCGAATAAAAACCATTGAATCTTTTTCACCTCTAGGAAATATGTAACTCCCCAAACCTGGGGCATACCTAATATATTTAGTTCAGTTTTTGCAATTCAGAACAATCTTTGAGCTAATGAAGTTTGAACTTAGTGCTTTGATGGCTGCTTATTTGGCCTAAAAGCTATATTTTTGTTTTTGTACTTTCTGTTTAGATTGAAATCAGTACATATCTCAATTGCAAGGACTTCACACTGGAAACTTCTGTGTATTTGGTGTCCAGATATATTTTGAAACCAACTTGAACATACAACTAAACCGCGAAACGCATTCCATTAAGCTGGATGGGATTTAGGACCTCGTTCTGGCAAAACGCCTAACCCGTCGCTATTTACATTCAATTTGTCTCTAACCGTGCACCATTTATCAAGGCAAAACCAATTATGATTTTTTTTTCAGAATTAATTTTAAAGTTGAAATATGAAGACGTAGACCGTTTGTGTAAACCGAAAACTCTCCCATGGATTAGAATAAATACTAAATTTAGGCGCTGCTTTTGCTGATATTTTAGCAGACGATTGAAAATTAGGAAAATGATTAAATAACGACATTTTTAAAAGTTTGAACAAAATAAACACATATTGCATCATAGCATCTTGGTCTTCTCAGATATCCATTGAAAACTAAAGAAATGACCAAATAATGACATCTTCAAACTTTTTACAAAATAAACATATTGTATCATAGCATGTTTGACATTTTGGTCTTCTAAGATGTCTGTTGAAAATTAAGGAAATGACAAAATAAAGACATCTTCAAACGTTTGAGCAAAATAAATTCAAATTGCATCTTTGACATCTTGGTTTTCTCAGATGTCTATTGAAAATTAAGCTAATGACCAAATAAGGACGTCTTCAAACGGATGACCAAAACAAACACATATTGCATCTTAGCATCTTTGACCTCTTGGTCTTCTGAGACTTCTATTGAAAATTAAGAAAATGACCAAATAATACAATCTTAAAAATTGTGAAAAAATAAAAAAATATTGTATCAAAGCTTCTTTGACATCTTGGTCTTCTGAGATGTTTATTGAAAATTAATGAAATGACCAAATAATGACATCTTCCAAATTTTGAAAAAATATACGCATATTGTATGATAGCATCTTTGACATCATGGTCTACTGAGATTTCTGTTGAAAATTAAGGAAATGACAAAATAATGACATCTTCAAACTTTGAATAATTCACTAATTTCGTGGCCCGCTTGACCAATTAATCATTACAATTAATTAAAGGTTTTAGTTGAGATGAAAAAAAGTTAATGGCACGAGAGGGATTCGAACCCACGACCTTCGGCTAGATACGCCGCTGCTCTACCACCTGAGCTATCGTGACCTCGATCCACTCGGACATCAACTCCCCATCTCAACCCCACCTTATGAGTTTTCCCTCCTTTTGCCATTTTTCAATATATGAATATATTATTCACTTTGAATAATATAAACACATATTGCATCATTGCATCTTTGACATCTTGTTCTTTTGAGATTTCCTTTGAAAATTAAGGAAATTAGCAAATAATGACATCCTACTTTTCCCAGATGATTTAAAAATATTTTAAAAAATTAATTCTATTTCTGACTGCTAACAACTTCAACATGCCTTACTAAAACTTAACTACTAATATTTTTTTAATTTCTGACAAACGTTCAGTTATGACTTTCCAAAATAAAATATCCTCTCAAATTTAACTACTCATCTTTATCAGACTCTAATTAGGCGTGAAATTGTTAAAGTTGTTGGCATTGTTATTTACAGTCAAAGAATTGCATCATAACTGTCACGCACACATTAATAAAACTATTGTTAAAGCAAATAAAATTATAGGATTTATTATTGTATCATATTGAACATTTCCATGATCCAGATTCACTTGAAATTTTGTACACTCCCACTGTAAGACCAATTTTAAATTACTGTTCACCTTTTTAGGCTCCCTTTCTCTCCACCCATCCAGACGCATAGAAGCAGTTCAAAAAAGATTTTTACACCTGATACATTACAACACAACTGGAGAATACAAAGATACACCATACTCATCGTTAATGTCGGGTCTGAAATTGACGGCTGTTCTGTACAAAGAAATTCTTTTATTGCATATTATTATATAAATTATTACATTCCTTAATTGATCGCACGTTACTATGTATAAGTGGGAAATTTATGGGCCAACAAACAGCTGAGGTCATCGCCGGCCCTCTACGTGTTTTCCATCTTCTTCTTTTCTTTCGCGCATATTTTGTTTTAAACTTCAGCCATTTGAGCATCTCGATCTGGTTACTGACTCTCTGATTTCAGATATATACTATGTTGATATTCTAGAATGCTAGTCTCTCGTTTGTACCTCAGGTTGTCAAATACAGAATAAAAACAAAAAATGTTATATTGGTTAATTAAAAAGAAATTATTTTAATTTTTTATGTATCGTTGTAAAAACGTTTTAACAGAAGATAGCCTTTTAAATTTGCAAGAGAAAAGCAATTTTCATTCAAATTTTATGCTTACACGAGCTTCACGAAAATGTGGTCCCCAATTGAAACCATGCAATAAACAAAATTCCTGGTCCGTCCACAGTCATGTTTTATCACGGTAGAACCCTCGGGAGGAGGAGGATTTAAAATAACCCCCTTTTTTAAACATGGCGGAACCCTTTTCCGTTGAGAGAACCAGGAGAAAATGTGAGGAAATATATGAATAAGCGGATTGTCTCCCTTTTGCCGGGATAGGTTCATTGTAAACGGGGGCTTTTTGAAGTCGCCGAACACTTGCTGTAGAAAGTTGAACAAAACGAGTTAACACGTTTTCTCTTATTGGATGCCATCGTCGTTTTCGTTAGATGTACACAGGAAAACGTTTGAAAGCACGGAAAACATAAAAATAAACTTTACCAACAGTTTTTTTATTTTGTTATAAAATACCTTCATTACTGATCAGATCTGATCACTGGTACACCATTATGAGTGCATTTCTTCTTTGTAGCTATAAGCTTTTCTGACGTACTTCCTGATAGGGATAGGAATAGCGATAAAAGAGGTAGCCGTAAGGCCTTTTGCACTTCCACCTAGCCAGCTTTACTTTATTATCGACTTCCATAGCCTTGCCAATGGCTCTTTATTGTAGGATATTGTTTGCGCTTTTCTCTCATGGTTGCAAGAATATACAGTAACATAGAACCTCACAGGTACATAAAACCCGCTAGGTCTTCTCTTTGTTTCTCCTCTGCTCCTAAGCCCGGCCCGAGCTTTACAGTGGTAGGCGGCTATTTGTCGCCTAGCGGTTGGCTAGCGCCCCTCCACCGGATCTTTGCGGCGCTATTATGCGCCCCCGGGATGGGCCGCGCGGAGGCGTCCGGTGGGGATGTTGGAGGGGGCCAGTAGTGTTGCTTATGAATACTTGCGTATACATTTTGATGACTTGGTGACTTATGCGGGCCATCCTTTGCTTCTCATTATTGTGGTGAGACCACTTTTTTACAGTTAATCTGTAATTTTTGGGGGTGGAGATTGCCTCCCGCAGGGCGTCCAAACTTGCGTTTATTCCACCAATCTCTCGCAGCCATTTGGTTCGTCTTCGTGCATGTATCTGGCATTCGAACACTAGGTACACTACTGTTTCTATCTCGCCGCATTCGCATTCTGGGGAATCCTTTAGGTTGAATTGGTGTAGTTTGCTGGCAAAGTCGCCATGGCCCGTCAGCAACTGGGACACGAAGTGATCGGGCTCCACGTGTTTCATCTTCATTCTATGTGCCACGTTCGGGAACAACGCGTATGTGTGGCGTCCTTTGGTTGATGCGTCCCATCTTTGTTGCCATTTCGCTTTTACCCATTCCGCCGCTTCGTTCAGGTTTGCGACTGGTATGCATGGAGTCCTACCGTTTGCTAGCTCCCATTTAGCACATAGAAGTCTTGCCTGCAGATCCACCGGGGCTCGTCCCGCAAGAACCAAAAGTGCGTCCGTCGATACCGTCCTATAAGCTCGAGTAACGGCCAAGAGTGCCGCACGCTGTGATCTCTCCAGTCTTGCCCATTCCGATAATCGAAGCTCGTGCGTCCATGCCGGGGCGGCATACAGCATCACTGTGTCGCACAGCCCTGAGTAGTAGGTGGAGCGGGTGCTGAATGAAATGCCCCATGAGGCACCGGTCAGCGTCTTGAAGGCGGCTATTCTAGTTGGGATCGTCAGTTGTGTTTGCTTGACGTTAGGTCCAAATCGCATGCTGCTAGCAATGCGAATCCCAAGATATTTGACCACTTCTGGTGCTCTTATAGTCGGCCCTAGTTGCCGGATTACGGTTACAGGTACATAAAACCAGTTCTGCTCTTCTTTCTGGCAGTATCTGCAGTTTTCTTTCAGTACTCCTTTCCGGAGCATTTGCCTTCTTAGGCGGCAGTGCCCTAACAGCAGTCCAACCATCCTATATTGATTTACCTTCCAGTGATTCCTTTGTAAATCTTGCGAATAGCACTGTTACAAACCTCTTCGCGTGCCTTATGTCTATGGTATTGTTCAACCAATCTTTGCACTCATTACAGATCCATTTTTGGGTGTATCCTTTTTTGTTCATATTGGCACTTTTTTTGGCCAACATGTCCAATTTTTCATCGCCTCTATGTCCCGAATGCCCAAAGACCTATGCCAGATTCAGCTCGTTTGTGCCACTGTCTTCTGCCAGGGATTCCATACAATCCCGTATGCTTTTTGCGATTACATCGCACGAGACCTAAGTGCTGCCTGAATGTCAAAGAAAATAGCTATTTCGGAATGTTTTCCTAGCCTCTTTATTTCTCTGTCGCAGTCTTTTATGCTTGATTTCAAACTGGAATACAGCTTATTTACTTAGGTTTAAAGTCAGTTCAGTTTCGGATTCATCCCAAAAACTCCAGTTCCCTTGCATCTAACCGTTTTGAGCTGGTACTATAGCAGTAGGAATTGACCTTCAGAGGTATTCCTTTTGCCCTCTCTTCCCTTTTTGGTATGAGTGCCATGTATTTGTTGTTGAACTTATTTTGGAATAGTGGCATCTTTTGGCATGTCAACCGTGGCATGTATTCCCTCCCGCAGTTTCCATTGTTCCTTGACATGACGATCCTTCCAGATAGTTGTCCATTTATCAGCCTGCGAGGCACTCCTTTAGCTTCTACTTTTTAAAAGCATCTCATGGTATGAACATATTATTGTATGAACAAATAGTAATGTTATATTTATTTTTCAGATTGTGTATTCATATACAGACCACGACCTATGACGCACTATGTCGTTTTACTGACAAAACCAAACAAAATTAAGCCTTAATTGTTTCGGATACTTCCACGTCCGAAGAATAGGGGCAAAGGGACGAAAATTAAGACTTTGATTACAATTATAAAAACATATGTAAAAAAGGAATGGCGAATCTGCCGTGTTTCAGCACATTCTTTTTAGAGCATATCCAAATTTACATATATAATAATTTAACGTTTAGCAAAGAATGGGAAAGTTATAAGAAGTTTCTCTAAACTTTGCAACTTTACTTGTATGGACCAGCTCTGGGCGTTCTATTGTATTTTCGCCTTTTGTTCAAGGTTTTATAAAGTATTAAAGGCAAACTTGTCTAATTCATATATTTAACGCTTAAAAAGGATAGTTAAAAGTTTCTCTAAACTTAAAAGCTACAAATAAGCTCTTGTACGTCTTTTTTAACGTCTGTAAGATATTTTTGCAAATTTTTCTTTAAAATACTCCGGGATTTGTGTTTAACATTGTTGGCTTAAAACCCCAAAACTCCAACTCCAAAACTTGGCTCTAGTCCGTCTTTTATGTCGTTAGCCTTGGTTTTGTTGTGAATTTTGTTACTATTCTTTCCATTCACATACTTAAACTCTATAAAAATTCTTTAAATTTTTTTCAATGAATTTCAATGAAATAATCAGCTCTAGTCCGTTCAGTTTCGCCGTTTATATGAAGAAGTTCACTAATTTGTCTTCTTCTTGAAAACTGGGAAAAATCTTAAAGAACTTTCACATCTCTTTTTCTTAACGTATTCGTTCTTCACCTTGGCCTAAATCAAATAAAAATAAAAATCACCTGGAAAAGTATAATTTTTGCCGTGCCAAATGAATGTTAAACTTCATGAATGTGAAAGCGAGAAAATATGAACCGCTGATTGCTGACGGGAATAAAAATTTCACGGTTTAAAAAAAAATATAAATTTATTTATTAAATTCATTATATTTAGTGGTCTATTGACCAAATTACTTTTTTCAATTACTTAATCTTTAAATGTAAGGTTTCACGACAGCTTAAGTGGTTAGAGCAGTGGCGTATTTAGCTGAAGGTCGTGGGTTCGAAACCCGTTCGTGACACTAACATTTTCATTTCAACCAAAACCTTACATAAAAAGATTAAATAATTTTATTTATTACTCGATGTTCATAGATTCCTAGGCGTATTACTAAAAGGTTAAATATCGGAATGAACCCCGCACATGTAATGCGTTAAAAACCGTCCAGGCGTAGTTTGTCATCACCTTTAATCCGACCCGTGGACCGACTTCCGCGCAAGTTTATTTACAGCATATTATAAATTGTTGGCATAGAAGGCCAACGATTATCGCGATATTTTAAGCATAATCATCGCCGTGAGAGTTAAAAAAGGAGTGGCCGAGTTCAAAGACCGGAGAGTACACAAAAACAGGTCCAACATAATTCGTCGACCGGTTCCGGGCTTGCATACCACCAAGACGATTTGCCCGATTAATATGTTGTTAAATGATGTTTTTATTGAAAGAAAGCTATTTTCAATACACCGCCAACTTTAAACGCGCGATTTCCACTTTTCTTAACAGTTTACAGCATAGTTTCATAATCGTTTTGACGAAATAGATGAAGCGAAAAGGTGAAACGAAATTATTTCTCCTCGAATCTCATCTTTAAAAAAAAATCCCTCGAACCCGCTGTGCCTAAGGGAGAGCCCACACCTGCGGAACAAACGGCTGCTTGGTAAGCTAAAAATACAATTTTTGGGGAGGATTTAATTCCTTTAAGGCCTTCGTTTGGCTTCACCTAAAAAGGGAGGTCAAAGCAAGGTAAGTGAGGTTGTATCTTTAAAAATATTTATTCTAATTAAAACGGAAACCCTTTGATGATTTTCCTTTTTGCACTAGTATCTGGAAAAGCTTTTAAAATATTTACAGATAATTAAGTCAAGAAAAAATCAACCGAGACAAAATTTCCTAACGAATTATCGCAATTTACCTAAACTTAATAAAATCAACCCGAATAAAATATCCATCACAGTTGAGGTTGAGATGGGAAGTTAGTGTCCGAGCGTATAGAAGTCACGATAGCTCAAGTGGTAGAGTAGGGGCGTATTTAGCCAAAGGTCGTGTGTTCGAATCCCCTCGTGACACTGACTTTTTTATCTTAACCAATACCTTTCATAAATATTAATTAATTGAAAAATGTTAATTGGTCAATCGGACTACGAACTGTAATGGATCCATCACAGTATTATCATAAGAAAAGTTTATAGTCACCTGGTAGCGCTGCTAGGTGTTTGAAGGTTGACGGCCAGCTACCAGAGTGCTCTTGTGATCGATGTCTTCTTGGACTCCGTAAATAGGGGGGAGGAGTCTGTTCTTTTGTTCTTATGCAGGTATTGTAGCTTGCAGAGTTTCTGTGCCCTGTCAAATTTTGGCTGGAGAGGCCAAGTTTAAGCTGCTACAGTACCGGTTAACTGGTCCAGTAACCGATGGCAATCGGAAGGTTAACCTGCCTTTAACTCCTTTAACTTTTTGTCATGCTCTACCCATTTCACCAGAAATCGTTTGCTTTCGTCGAAGAACATTTGGTTAGCAGCATGGCTTCTCAGGCCTTGGACGTCGATCGTTTTTTCTACTTTTTCTCATTGTAGTGCCTTGTACAATCATAAATATTGCGGACACTTAAACTTAGATTGCATGCGTGGATCTCGTTTTGTAGGCTTTTGTCATCCTCGGCAATGCAACTCTTTGGCTCTGTACCAAAATCTTACTTGTTTTGCTCTGAGTTTAGTAGCTTATGTTGCTGCGTCATAAGTTGCAATGGGAAGGTAAACATTTTCACACAGGGTGCACAGGGACATAGAGCTTAATATCTGTTAGTGAATTTTTGTGTACATCTTGATTTTTCACTCAAGCATCTCTATTTCTACCTCCAAGTATCTTATTTTAGTGCTTAGCTTGATAAATTTGCACTCTCTTTTAATAATAGGCACCGGTCTGATTTACATGTAAGATTGGGGTTTGGCGTTTTTCTGGAACAATTTTTAAATTCTTTTCAGCACAATAGCTTAAAAATGACGTTTACAACTTTTCAGCTTGGTAATTGCTTTCTCATCTCTCCCTCAATCTGTTTGTTGCTAGGTTCGTAATATTTTCGGAGTGAGTAAGGTTGGAAAACGGAGAAATGTTTGGGATTTATAAACAGTATAAAATCTGGCTGAATATGAACTAGATCCGTTAAATTTTGTCTTTCTCTCTAAAAACTTGCACGTCAATTTTTGTCATAGCAGTGCCATATCATATGCACAAGTCTGCTATAATGTGAGAGGAAGTCGTTTTGTACGATTTTCCCGTCCTCAGCAATTCGTCTCTTTAGATCTGTTACGAAGTGTTTTATTTCTCAGCTTAGGACTTTTAACATATCTCAAGACTTTTAAAATTAGAATTAAATACAAAATATTGTAAACGTCAGACAGGTTAGATGAAATGTGAAGAAGACTTTTCTGTGTCGAAGGGCAAATGTAAACAACCCATTGGGAGAAAGTGGAAATCAAACTGGACAGAAAAGGGTTAAAAACCGAACTGGTATTCCACTGCCCTGCAATAGGTAGGAACAAGTCTATGGTACCTAGGAAAAACATACCTGTGCAATACAAACATCGATACCATATTCCTCGGAAAAATTCTGCACATAAAGGAATGAAAATCTTACAGGAAAACCATTAACATAGCTTGGGTAAAGTGCACAAGGAGTGAAAAGGCAAATTTGCTTTTAGTAATTAATGGTCGATTTATTGATCGTTTGATTGAGATAATTCATATTATTTTCACTATTTTCGTGGTCCGCTTGACCAATTAATACTTTACAATTAATTAAGGTTTTTAGTTGAGATGGAAAGAAGTTAATGGCACGAGAGGGATTCGAACCCACGACCTTCGGCTTGATACGCCGCTGCTCTACAACCTGAGCTATCGTGACCTCGATCCACTCGGACATTCCCTCCTTTTTCCAAAAGTGAACACAAGCCGAAGGTCGTGAGTTCGAATCCCTCTCGTGCCATTAACTTCTTTCCATCTCAACTAAAAACCTTAATTAATTGTAAAGTATTAATTGGTCAAGCGGACCACGAAAATAGTGAATTTAATGAATTAAAATGAAGTACACTTCACTAAGGCTCTACGTCGCCATTTCAATTGTCGTCGAGAATCCAAACCGATTACACGACATTTGAAAAATGGCAAAAGGAGGGAAAACTCATAAGGTGGGGTTGAGATGGGGAGTTGATGTCCGAGTGGATCGAGGTCACGATAGCTCAGGTGGTAGAGCAGCGGCGTATCTAGCCGAAGGTCGTGGGTTCGAATCCCCTCGTGACACTGACTTTTTTATCTTAACCAATACCTTTCATAAATATTAATTAATTGAAAAATGTTGGGGACCACATTTTCGTGAAGCTCGTGTAAGCGTAAAATTTGAATGAAAATTGCTTTTCTCTTGCAAATTTAAAAGGCTATCTTCTGTTAAAACGTTTTTACAACGATACATAAAAAAATTAAAATAATTTCTTTTTAATTAACCAATATAACATTTTTTGTTTTTATTCTGTATTTGACAACCTGAGGTACAAACGAGAGACTAGCATTCTAGAATATCAACATAGTATATATCTGAAATCAGAGAGTCAGTAACCAGATCGAGATGCTCAAATTGCTGAAGTTTAAAACAAAATATGCGCGAAAGAAAAGAAGAAGATGGAAAACACGTAGAGGGCCGGCGATGACCTCAGCTGTTTGTTGGCCCATAAATTTCCCACTTATACATAGTAACGTGCGATCAATTAAGGAATGTACTAATTTATATAATAATATGCAATAAAAGAATTTCTTTGTACAGAACAGCCGTCAATTTCAGACCCGACATTAACGATGAGTATGGTGTATCTTTGTATTCTCCTGTTGTTTTGTAATGTATCAGGTGTAAAAATCTTTTTTGAACTGCTTCTATGCGTCTGGATGGGTGGATGGAAAGGGAGCCTAAAAAGGTGAACAGTAATTTAAAATTGGTCTTACAGTGGGAGTGTACAAAATTTCAAGTGAATCTGGATCATGGAAATGTTCAATATGATACAATAATAAATCCTATAATTTTATTTGCTTTAACAATAGTTTTATTAATGTGTGCGTGACAGTTTATTTGACTGTCAATAACAATGCCAACAACTTTAACAATTTCACGCCTAATTAGAGTCTGATAAAGATGAGTAGTTAAATTTGAGATGATATTTTATTTTGGAAAGTCATAACTGAACGTTTGTCAGAAATTAAAAAAATATTAGTAGTTAAGTTTTAGTAAGGCATGTTGAAGTTGTTAGCAGTCAGAAATAGAATTAATTTTTTAAAATATTTTTAAATCATCTGGGAAAAGTAGGATGTCATTATTTGCTAATTTCCTTAATTTTCAAAGGAAATCTCAAAAGAACGAGATGTCAAAGATGCAATGATGCAATATGTGTTTATATTATTCAAAGTGAATAATATATTCATATATTGAAAAATGGCAAAAGGAGGGAAAACTCACTACATTTGTGGGTTATTCAAATTTGTTTCAGCTTTGCGCCATCTTCTTTGAAGAGCTGTTTGTTTTCTCCTCACTGAAGTTGGCAGAATGCCGAAACACATTTGAGTGAATGGACCCAGTATGTAAGTAAGTGCCGGTTTAGCACGTATTCACCAACTCGCGCACCAACACGTCAACTTTCATCTAATACATACTTGTGCATATTGGCTTGAAGAATACACAGAGAAGTCCTTGAAAAAGATCTGGGATCTGGTAAAAAGCCTTAAGCTTAATGAGGAGTTCTAGTCAACAATAGGCCAAATGTTGGTGGCGGTGTGTGGGTCGTAAAGAGGTCGACTCCTTTTCTAACCTAATCTATTACATTTAACACCTAAACTTAGTGGATATATCTTGCATTAGATTTTTCAAAAATAATAATTATATTATATTTGAATTAGATAATTCAAAAATAAAACACTTATTGACTTACGATAGAAAGATTTAAACTTATTAACTTATGAGTGGTGTTTAGTGACGATTATTTGATGATTATTGGGAGATCGTGAGATGCAGTCTGGTGTGACATAGGTTTAGAAAAACATTTTCTTTATCGTGCCAACGTTTCGATCTTTATTGAGGTAGTCTTCAAGGCTCAAGTACGGCACTCTCAACACGACACTCAATAATGACACATTTACACAGAAAAGAAACACTTTGGGCCCTGAAGATGATCTCAATAAAGACCGAAACGTTGGCACGATAAAGAAAATGTTTTTCTAAACTTACGTCACACCAGACCGCATCTCACGATCTCCAAATAATCTTATTAACTTAGTGAATAGATGATTTTGTAAATGTAGGACTGAAAAAATTCCAGGCAAAATTTCGTTCAATTTTTTTTACTTCAATCGAATTAACAATTAAACAGATATTGCCGTATTTAATTTTCATTATTAATGCTAGCTTAAGAGGAGGGCGAGTAAAACCCATAGCTTCCTTCTAACTCATCACAAATCACCTTTTTCTTAGTTTTCATTTATATCAGTCCCCTCCGGCCATTATGAGTAAATTTTTTAATTTACTGACTTTACTTTGAAATTCTGAAAAAGCGCATACTTCGTGTTTTAATCTTGTCTGCAAGTTCCCTCCTCTGTCAGCGGAGAAAGGGGAAAAGTCCCGGCTCTTTCATTAAAGCACGTTTCCCCCTTGGAGATTTATGTGTAGGGTATTACCTCGTCCTTTATAACGTACCGTTTTGACGTTTTATAGTTGAGTTTTTAAAATTGGACCCTATGCAAAAAATCGTAAAGATATTCTTCCCCCCTCCTTCGCCAAGTATATTTGTTTTATGCACGGAGATGGTTGCTGGCAGAGAAACCGCGAATTGCCCGGACCGAATGGGGCCCACCGCACAAAGCTGAGTAATCTTGCGGCTTTGGCTTTTGAATACCAAAATCTGCAGGCCATTTATGCACCTATGTTGTGTTTTAAGATAAAACGACCTTTTTTACTTCCCATCTTTAAGGTTTTTTACTATAAAAATCGATTTAGTTAACGAATGGTCTTATTACTCTCGAACATGAATCATTCAAATTTTATCATAAACATAAAAATACTGCATTATGCTACAACTTTATTTTTTTTTTAATTTCACGTTTTACACGCCAATTTTAAAAGTAAAAGTTTAACATAACCAATAGGAGGTTGTTTAAAAATAATTATTTTTATTGTCTCAGTTCTGAAATCTGTGTTTTTTGTGTTTGTTGAATGGTAATAATACAAGCATTAAGATAAAGAAACCATAAAGAGAAAAATATAAAAATATGATGTCAAAAATTATAGTTGACGGGGGTGAAAGGAAGAGTAAAATGAAAAATAATGAAGGCGAAAAGGAAATGATTGAATGAGAAGGTGTGAGAAAACGGTGTTTTTTGACAAACAGCTAAAATTGAATTTTTTTTTTTTTTTGTTTCTTCGGGAAAAATGCGACTTTTTTGTTTGGTCAGTTTTTTTAAGAACTTTTTAAATCTCTCGTGCACAATAATAGTAACCTGTCGGATCAGGAAAAGGTTCAATACTTGGTCTCTAAATTGACACACTCTGCCTTAAATGCCTGTAAACATTTATCACCGGTCGCGTCCAATTACCAGATCATGTGGGACTTACTGGTCAAACGTTACAACAACCCTCGGGCGTTAACAGATAACTAATTGGTAAGGATTTTTGAAGTTAAACCAATGCGTGTGGAATCAAGGGAGGGATTAATCACAATCCTGGACCAATTCTGTGTCCCAATCGCAGCGGTCAAAAGATAGTCGGCTGCAATTTTCTTACATTGGAGTATGAAATTGTTAGACCCCATGTCCCGTCGTTCGTTTGAGGCGGCTGTCCGCGAAAGATCTGTGCCTACTTATGAGGATTTCGTGGATTTCATCGAAAAACAGGTCAAAACAGTCTTTTTAGTCGCCCGACCGCCCAGAGAAAATCAGGTTCGATTATCTCATAAACCCCACGCGTTTCTCGTTCAGGCGAGTCAGAAAGAGGATTGTTTATTTTGTAAAAAAGGTACCCATAAATTGATCAATTGTAAACTTTTCCTCAAGCTTTCACCCTGGAATTGGTATCGTTTCGTCAAACAAAAAGCCATTTGCTTAAGGTGTTTTTCTACTCAACATATTTCGGCTGGGTGTGAAGAGGAGAGTTCATGTGTGATGACACTTCACCCCATCGATTGACCAAATAAATTCTTTTCAATTAATTAATTTTTAGGTAGGCTATTTGTTGAGAAAAAAATTGAAAAATGGCAAAAAGGGGGGAAAATTCGAAAGGTTGTAGCTTGAGATGGGGAGTTGGTGTCGAGCGGATCAAAGTCGCGATAGCTCAAGTGATTAGAGCAGCGGCGTATTGAACCGAAGGTCGTGGGTTCGAATCCCGCTCGTCACACTAGTTTTTTCACTTCAACCAATATTTTACATAAATATTAATTAATTGAAACAAGTTATTTGTTAATCGGACCACGAAATATAATTTATTTAATAATTAAAACGAAGTATATCTTCACTAAAGCTCTCCGTGGCCATTTCATTTGTCGCCGAGAATTGAATCCTGTTCACAACATTTGAAAATTGGCAAAAAGGAGGGAAAATTCGAAAGGTAGGTTGAGTTGGGGAGTTGGTGTCCGAGTGGATCGTAGTCACGATTGCTCAAGTGAGAGCAGCGGCGTATTGAGCCGAAGGTCGTGGGTTCGAATCCCGCTCGTCACACTAGCTTTTTTATTTCAACCAATACCTTACATAAAGACTAAGATAGAAGGTTTGGATGTTAGGGCGTGAAATGACCTTAGCTGTTAAAACGCCGTTAACAATTAATAATAATAGTAAAGCTAAAATAAATATGAATGATAGAGGCATGAGATAGGGAAAGATTTTGTTGACAAACAAACAGCTAAAACAGGAAAATTTTAAATAAGAAAGATAGCTCCCTCCAAAAAAGGAGGGTAAAGAAAAAAAAAGTGTTACTGTGTATTTGTTTCTTATTACTGTTATGTAGCATTAGTTTACTTATCATATTTGAATGGAAGATTAAAAGGATAATAATAATAATAAAGCACCGCCCCATTAGTTTATAACTCCTGTTTACTTTAGTATTTTTTATTATTATTATTTTTACTCTGTTAACGATATTTTTCCAGTATTGTGGGTTGAACAGCGTAATTGGGATGTACCAAAAAAACAATGTAATACGAGCGGAAGGAGAGGAAGATATCATGTTACCAACTTTTATCATAAGGCGAAGTCATGGAAATTTTGCTTTATTTGGAAAATTCGTGTAACATGTTAACTTGAATAGAACTTATTGAATTTTTTACTAACAAAAACATTCAGCGAGAAAAATTAAGTTTTTATAAAATTAAATAATCCGTTCTAAATAAGCTTTGGCCTTAAGATGGTCATTTACAGGTGCGGACCTGGTAGAAAGAAAAGTTCAATGCCCTAAAATCTACTACCAGCTTGGGTCCAAAAGGATATTCTTGATGAACTTCTGTCATTCGCTGCTGTTTCTATGACAACGGGCACATTCTCTGATCGATGGAAGCTATCATATGAATTACCCGTCTATAAAAATGGCAAAAAGAGCGTTATGGATTTGGATTTATATAAGCCTAAATCTGCACTTGTAGGCCATAAAAAAGCCGACCGCCTGGTTTTTGCACGAAAAAGTGGCCAACTTTGAAATGTATATTTACTTAAGTCACAGACCTGTGCTAGATGTCAGTTTTTAGAAAATTTTACGTCGAACAAGATGGCTTTTTAAAATGTTTTCCTATCTTCAGACATTCATAAACCTATTGTTTCGATGCGTTTTTCGAAACCAAACTGCCACAACATCTGTGAAATGGAAAGGAAAAGTTGAATTGAGATGAGATAAACAAGTGGTATCGACATGGTCAACCTTTTTTTATTATTAGCATATTAGATTAAATTATAAAACACTAAAGCTGAAATTATTTTTATTTTATCTTTTTTCAAAAGATTTTTTACCATTTTATAAATTTGGTTCTGTCCCTTTGAGGATTCACGTTTCATTAACCGAAAGATCCTAATTTAGGGATATGAAAGAAAAAAAGGCACCATTCGTTATTTTCCTTGGAGGAGAAAGTATCCACTTTTTCGCTGTGGCCGAGACGAGACCAAAGTAATTAAAGCCCGTTCTTCCCCTCGGTTATCTTTGAATAACCGTAGGATCGGCTCGTCTCTGAAAGGCTGAACCCAATTTGGGTTCTGTGGAAGGAGGAAATCTTATCATCCTTTGTTGGAGGTAATGCCGGTGTATAAAAGAGACACAAAGGTTCTGCTATTATGAATAATATTTGTTACCCCAGGGCCGACCGCAAACAGTCGGCTCGTTTTCGAAATTCTCCAAATTAAACTCAGGCTTAGAAGCCTTTTTAATCCGCTGCCGTTAATCGAATCTCCCTTTTCCACCTTAATTAAAATTAAATCGATCGTTTAATTTTCCAATTCTGTCTGGGATACGAATTATCTCAAATTTATCCCTTTGACCGATAAATAGTTGTGCGGTATGTTTATTTAATGAGAAATTTAACTACACTTACGCGGGAAATTTCGAGGCAATACCACACATTAGGGGTATTTTCCATATCCTTAACGGTAACTTTAAATTGATTGAAGTGCGCTTATCTGAAATAGCGTCCTACGTTATTTGTCTTGGAATAGTTGTTAACAGGGGCGACGATGGCCGCAACGGTTTAGGCGTTAACACTGCGCCCTATGTGGCCGGGAACCCACACCAATATGACCTTCTTCCCAACTGTGTCGATCCCTTTTAATTGTTGTTTTATTTTGTTTACTAATCGGTCCACGGAGCTTCTTCTCCTGAGCACTGAGCGAGTCGGTATCACAGACGGGTCTGGCACCTCTATATTCGTTTTTCAGGGCTTCAAAAATTCCTTTATATACATAGTGGGGTGTCTCATATTTTTTAATTTGGCCAAATCCCACCGTACGATGAAGGCAGGGAGTAACCAGGGGGGTGTTTCAGGTAGTTTTTAGGTTTTTTGTTTCAGGTAGGCACGTGATCGCTGTTATATTCGTCGTTTAAAGTGTTCCATGAGAGACTAGCGGCAATGGATGGAGAGGCGAAGCTCAAGTCGATCGCACTGAATCTCCCAGTGTAAATACTTATATACGTCGGATTTCCATTGTTAAGTAGCACCATACCGTATTCATCTATAATATCTTCTATACGCTCGCCCCTGGAGTCCGTCGTCTCCGACCCCCACATTGTATTGTGGGAGTTGAAGTCTCCTAGTATCAGGCAGGGACGAGGTAGTTGATCTATTATTCTTTTAATTTCTGTATGGTGCCACCTTCTATCTGGGAGGTAGATATTGCATAAGATCATCTCCAATGGAGTTTTTATTTTTATTGCGATCGCTTGTATTTCAGTATGTAACGTCAGTTTGTCGTATTTGAATTTTTCGTTTATGTATAGCGCTACTCCACCATGCGCCCTTCCACCGGGTTCGGGATGGATTTCCCTGCTTACGCAGGAAAAACCCCGGAGGTGATATTTCTTCCCGGGTAGAAGATGGGTTTCCTGTAGCGCTATTACCATTGGTTGTTTATATCTAATTATTCGTTGTAATCCTTCTTCATTATTTTTTAACCCTCTCACGTTCCATTGCAAAATGTTTTCGTTCATCATTATTGTTGAAAGTACAAATTATTGTAACTGGTCTCTATTGATTGTTTTACTGCTGTTGCTTGTTTAGGTGGCTTGCGGGGTTTTCTTCTTTTTCTTTTTAACCTCCTGGAAATCTTCCGAGTCGAACGAGGTAGTCGACTCGGTCCCGGCGTCCCGCAACCCCCACTCCTCAAGCTTTTTGACATCCTCCGGATTTACTCCGGGAGGCATCTGCTCGAGGGAGAGAGACGAGGGACCCGAGATGTCTCCAGGGGTCTTTATTTGGGGAGGGATAGTCGACGGCGGGGCCGTCATCCCTAAAGAGGTCGTAGAACCTTCTGTCTTATCACCTCCACTCATGGGCGGAGGTTTATTTGGTCCTTCCTCCGATTTTGAAGGAAGGTTTGGGGGTGCCGTAACACCCTCCACTGGTTTTTCCCCGTCTTTAAGTCGGGGAGGGGCACCAGTGGAACCCCGGAAAGTGTATATTGGTGGGGATGGCTCCGTTTGGATGGCCATCGCCACGGTCAAACCTTTTTTTGGTGCCGACTGTCCGGCAGCCCTCGCATAGCTCATATTTGGCCGTGAAAACGCTGAGCTGCGGACTAGAGTCCTTGCTTCAACATGATTCATGCCTTTTTCTGCCTTTAACCTCTGTATTTCTCTTTCCTCTTTTAGTATTGGGCGCGCACTGGATCTTGCATAGTGCGGCCCATCACAATTTACACATCTCGGCGGATCTACACATGGCCGTCCTTCGTGCACCGGCACGCCACACGAGCAAATCGTGTTCTGGCTTCTACATCGAAGTGCTGTGTGGCCAAACTTTAAGCATTTGAAGCATCTCATTGGTGCCGGTCTTCATTATCACTTCCGCTCTTTTCTTTTCTAATTCTTTTCCTTTTTTTGGACTCCGGCTCAAATGGCTGCAGTGTTCTCACTAAATCGGTGTTACCTTTTCCGATCCTAGCAGTATCCATACGTTGGGTGGCGCTGCTCTCTCCACCAACTCCAACGGGGCCCGAGGGAATAACGCCGAGGGTGGCCCGTGCCCCCGACGTCACCGGCATTTCGCCTTCCGGATATACGGCGTTTTTTTTCGTAGTTTGTGGAGCTTGTTTGTTTTTGGCCAGGGGGAAGCTACCCACCCTGGCCATAGCCGATTAGTGGGGCTGCCACTAAAGGTGAACCGGCACACCTCCCCCTCCTTAAAGCCTGGGACGCCGGGGGAAGGAACAGGGAGGAGGTTAGTGTTGGGGAAGGGGTTATTATAGGAATGGAAGGTTAGGTAATGAGGTTAGTAAGGGTATAAAGTGTTACGGAAGGTCACCAGGTACAGGAGGGGTATTGGACGCGGTTCGCTTCTCGGCCTTTTGGCTAAGATCAAAGTGTAAAATTGAGTAAAATTTTGAATCATTATGTTAATCAAACTAATTATGCTAATTAATGTGTTAATATCTGAGTCGACGTAGGGTGATTTTTTTAGTTATAAAGTTAATTAATTATGCACGTTATTCATTGTTTTGCCACAGGCACACCCACATAAAATATATGCTTATTAACACATAACCGCACCGCGTTTCTATGGTACTCGAATGACATATGATATTCAAATTAATATTATATTCATTTCGCAGGGCCAAAAATTAAAAAAGGATGACATGGACAAATGAAAGAGTTTCGCACGAGTGGAACGTAATTAAATTTGCATTTTTCGTAAGAGCCCGCGACCAGGGGCGGTGACAACGGTGAGAGGGTTGTCTGCCGACAGTGGACAAAGCTTTACAGATTCCATTCTTCCAAATGAAAAAAAAGAAGCATTGAAAATCGTGTCAGTTCTCCATTAACGCCGCACGTTCTCTTTTTTGTCTCCCGACTGCTCATCCGGGAAAGTGCGTCGTCACCAATGATTTGAAGCGCCAATTAGGAAAAATGGACCTTGCCTATTCCATTGGTCTAAGTGAGAAAAAAGGCAAGGTCCATTCGGTTAGTTTTTTACTAAAAATTTTTGTAAATTAAAAAATGGTTAGGAAACTTGAAGTGAAAATAAAAGGCATCATGAGTTCATGACAATAACCCATCCCTCTGTAACCCAGGCGTTTCAGATCGTTTTAGTCTGAGCTTGTGTATTATTTTTCTTTAATCGAGTTACTTTTATACATTCGTGAAAAGTAAAAGGAATGTGGTTTTATCTTTGCATTTCTTAACAGTGAAGGATTCCACTTGGCCTATGAAAACTAAGATTCAAAATCATGAGTGATAACAATAAAGAAATAAAGACAGAGGTTTATTATTTTATTATTATTTTTTAACGAGGATTCGCAACAGCAGTGGTTATATAAACCCTCGGGGTGACGGTGGTTTTGAAAGAAAGCCCAATTTTAAAAGTATGTCCGGTTCGAATGCAGGGCCACTGGATTCGAACCCGGAACTTTTACTTGACAGTGATGAACGCCGTGTCAACGCCTAAACCATTGCGGCATATATCAAGCACAAAAATGTATTCTGTCTGTTCTGTCTAGTTGAGAAACATCATGAAAATAATGAAGAAAGAAAGGAAAAAATGAGTTTTACTGTCATTCAGAGGTACAGTTGTCTAAAAAAGACCTAACAATTATATCGATACAAAAATCCCAAACCCACACATACAAAAAAGCTAAGCCTGTAATCCTTATCATTACTTATTTTTTCCTGGCCTGGTAGGCTTGGGAAGCATCAGAGAGCGTAATGAAGAAATGAAGGAATTAACTATTCTTTTCCTCATCAAGCAGAACAGTGTGCAAACAAAAGGCTTAGTGTTTCTATACAGAAAAAATCAACCTCTATACCGTCCATTAATACTGGTTCTTTTGCCAGTTCAGATTGAGAAACATCAACGAGAATAATGAAGCGGGCTAACGTTAAACAGATATCTCAAAAAAAAAAATATTATCAGCATAAAAAAATCATAGCCTTTAATCCATTATTACTGCTTTTTTTGCCAATTCCAATAAAATTCAGTAGCATCAGTGAGAATAATGAAAGAAGAAAGGAAATTGATTCTTTCTATCACAGAGCAATGCAGTGGGGCCTAAACAAACATAATGGTTATATCCAAAAAAATATCAACATAAAAAAATCGTAGCCTTTACTCCATTATTACTGCTGTTTTTCCAATTCTGGTAAAATCCAGAAGCATAAGTGAGAATAATGAAGGAAGGAAGGAAGGGAGTAAATTGATTCTTTCTGTCACAGAGCAATGCAGTGGAACCAAAATAGACCTAATGGTTATATCCAAAAAATATAATACAACCCATTATTATCCCTTAATCCATTACTACTTGCCAATTTAGGTAAAATTCAGAAGCATCAGTGAGAGTAATGAAGAAAGTAATGAAGAAAGTAATGAAGAATAAAGAAGAATAATTTGAGGAATGATTCTTTTTTTTCTGCAGGAATACAGTGCGGCTAACATTAAACAGATATATCATCAGCATAAAAAGATCATAGTCTTTAATCCATTATTACTGCTTTTTTGTCAATTCCAATAAAATTCAGTAGCATTATAATGAAGAAAGGAAGCGAGGAAATGTATTCTTTCTCTTACACAGTAATGCAGTGAGGCTAAAACTTCCTTAATGATTATATTAAAAAAATATTATCAACATAAAAAATCGTAGCTTCTAATCCATTATTACTGCTTTTTTGTTAATTCGGGTAAATATCAAAAGTATCAGTGAGAATAATGAAGGGACGAAATTGATTCTTTCAGTCACACAGTAATTCAGTGGGACATACTTAATGGTTATATTTAAAAAAATATATTATCAACATGCAGTGGGGCTAAAACATAGTTAATGGTTATATTTAAAAAAAATAGTATCAACATAAAAAATCGTAGCTTCTAATCCATTATTACTGCTTTTTTGCTAATTCGGGTAAAATTCAACAGCATCAATGAGAATACTGAAGAAAGGAAAAGAGGAAATTAATTCTTTTTGTCACACAGCCATGCAGCAGGCTAAAACATGCATAATGGTTATATTTATTTATTTTAAAAAAATTTTAAATTATTATTTTAAAAAATTATATTATCAATATAAAAAAATCATAGCCTTTAATCCTTGTTTAGGGCTTTTTTTGCCTGGTTTGATCAGCTTCAGAAGCATCAGCGAGCATATTGAAAAAAGATAAGGAAAAACTATTTTTACTTTCCTAAATTTTTATATTCAGAAAAAATATATCAACCTTTATACCATAAAAATAACCATAGCCCTAATCCATTAATACCGTTTCGTTTGCCTGATCAGCCTTTGAAGCATCAGCGCGATTAATGAACAAAGCAAAGGAAATAATTATTATTGCTGTCATTCATATTTAAGTACATTGGGCTAAAATAGAACAAAATTATATTGTAATGAAATTTAAAAAAAATTAAAAACCAACACCGTTCCATCCCAAAAAAGACATAACCTCAAACCCATTCACACTGCTCCATTTGACGTACTGGTAAACTTGAGATGCATTAGTGAACAAAAAGAGTAATGAAGTATAATTTTACTTTGATCAAGCATCAGGTCAATAAAACAGACTTGTTGTTATATCCAAACAAAAAATTAAGTCAAATTCATAAAAAATAGTCCCTATTCCATCATTATTGCTTCTTCTTCTTACTCTGGTCCGTAATGTTCAGTGTGGTAACACGTAAATTTTATATCTATAAAAAAATACCAATCTCTAAAAGAAATCCGTAACATTAATAAAACGATGTTTGAATTAAAACGAAACTGTTTTCATCGTAATGACCATGTTAAGCACAACCGGGCTTTACATCAAGAAAGCAATAACCTAAGCAACCTTATTGAACGTATTAAATCACCACCATCGATATCACCGTTCGTTTAATTAAGTCCCGTCGAATGCCAGGATTTTTTTCTTTTTTCAACTTCCAAATTTTGGATCTCTTCTTTTAGGAATTTATAAAATTTTTGGAATTTTAAAAACACGAATGGAGTTATCGGTTATCGGTAGTCCGTAAAAAAATCATCCCGGGTGTCAAACTCGTTATCGTTTGGGTCTGGAATATTATTAGAAAGTGATTGAATATTAGCTGGGAGCATTATTCGGGTCGATTTTCATTGAAATTGCCCCTGACGTCCGCCTTGGAATCCGTTCGGCGGTTCGTTTAACGCCGTAACAATTTATGAAATTGCACACGAGCTAACCTTCTGATTTACAAATTAACACGATTTGTGACCAAAAATTCGGCATGTAACAACCATATCATCGTTCTCTAGTATTTAATGGTGAACCAGTAAAGTACAAGGCAAAGTGGCTAAGGTCATTATACTTCCTACTGCCAAAAGATTTTAAATATATTTTTAAAAAATTCTAAATTAAGCATAATTAAACAGTGGAGAAAACGTCAAAAAATCACTTACAATAAGATTTTTAAAAAAATAGGCTTAGGAAACAAGTCAATTATTAGATTAGACTATTATTACAATTTCTAAAAATAATAAATACATATTTACTTCACTAAATAAATAAATACATAAATAATTTATTAACTAAATAATTATAATAAATAATTAGATAATATTTGAACAATTAAATAAGAAAGTAAAGTAAATTAAAGTAAAAAAGTAAAAAGTAAAAATGAAAGTAAAAGTAAATTAAAATAAATAAGATCATTTACAATTTCTAAAAATAATAAATACATATTTACGTCACTAAATAGATAAATAAATAATTTATTAATTGAATAATTTTAATAAATAATCAGATAATATTTTAACAATTAAATAAGCAAATTAAATATGAAAGTAAAGTAAATTAAAGTAAAAATAAATTCTTAAAAAAGTAAAAAGTAAAAAACAAAGTAAAAGTAACTTAAAGTAAATAAGAATATTTACAATTTCTAGAAATAGTAAATACATATTTTCGTCACTCAATAGATAAATAAATAAATAATTTATTAACTAAATAATTTTAATAAATAATTACATAATATTTTAACAATTAAATAAGTAACTACAAGAAGCTTATATCAAAATGTATTTGATTCCTCCGGAGAATTCCATCACCAACAACATTTGGTGTGTTTTGGAACATTTTTTAGTAGGGGTGCATGTTTTGAATTTATCAATAAAAATGTCAGAAACGGCGAATTTTTGTTCCCCTCCCCTTCCTAACTTTGAAAAATCACGAAAATTATATATAATTCTCAACCAATCTGGCTGGTTCTAGTCTTATTCGACGCTGAAATAAACGCACTATGAATGTTGTTTTGTGGTAGTATAACGGTTTACTTACTATTTCACAAATAAGGTCAGAAAACATGTTTGTTTTTCAACCCTAGTTCAGTAGCGAAGATTTTCCGTACCAAAGTTTATATGACCTTTTTTAAACAGCATTTAATTTCCTGTAAGATCTTGAATTTTTGACTCACAATTTTAGGGCCAACTAGTATAGAGTCAAATTGCCCTCGATAAAAAAATATATATTAGCCAAAATTCACCAAGCCACACAGAGTAACTATATATTATTATTGAATATTAAAAATTCAAAAGATGCACCCGTACTAAAAAATGTTCCGAAACATGCCTTGTCGGCGATGGAATTTTCCGACAAATCAGACCAACCCCAGTCCAATTGAAATTTATTTTTCTTTGATTTTTTTAACCCTTGCTCTGACTGAATGCTATCCAGACCCAGGTTTATAGAACCCTTGTTACTCCGAGTTCAAGATCTTGAATTTTTGACCAAGGATTTGGGGCCACGAATTCCTCTTGTTACACATTTATTCTTAAGTAATTTACTTATTTCTTTGAATGTTGTAACAATGTACATAAATATCATGTTTGTTGATCGACCTGCAGATAACCTATGTAGGGTTCCAATCTTCGTTGAGATCATTAGACAGGTAAAAAAAAGACTAATTGCTGGGTTCACCGAGGTTTCGGCACCTTATAGTGCCATCATCAGGGCATATGTTATTACAAATTAAAACAAATACACAATAGCATACAATTAAAAATTAATGTAATAAAATACATACATACTTTCCCAAGAATGTAGAAAAACGATTAACATGGAAAACTGTTGTAAAAGCGCTTTGGCTTTAAGGTTATGGAGCACATGGCCAGCATACTACATTTTTGGTGGTGAAAATATACATCTATATAAAATTATAAGTAATTATTAGCATACAATATTAAAATTTTAACAATGAAAACAATAATTTATAATAAAGTTAAACGATATCTCGCTAAAAATCCATATGACTAGAAGTCCAACAATTTTTTGTTCCGACTAGCAATTTCTTACATTTGTGATCATAGAGAATATATTTAAAACTAAAATTATTTTTTCACCTATCTAATGACCTCTACGAAGATGACCCTACTGTCATGAGGCGCTAGGGGTCGCCTAGGACACGTTTAGGTGGGACAAATGCCCCCTTCCATCACAGAAGGAAGGTCAATTAAATTTCGGGCTAATAAGACTCGGCTCCTGATCTCTGCAGCGGACTGATCCTAGCTTCTCTAACTGGTTAAACCGTAAGTGCTTTATGTCTCCACCGATCAAGCTCCTCCGTTCGCTCAATTATCAATTTTCAATTATTAATTATTAATTACCACAAGAAAGTTTGTAGCCTGTTTGTTTTAGTTTGCATAAATTTTACCATTAAGTTAATAAATTTATTTTTGGTCAAGAAGGTTTTGTTTTACGTTTGCTTTTCATTTTACTTTTCTTTATTTTAATTTCCCCCACGCTTTCATCACAGCGCACTCTGCTGATTTCGCTGTACGTGGTCTTTGGAAACTGCGAGCTATTTCCCGGACTTAAGGTAAGTTTAGGTAACCGAAGTCCGTCGCAGGATAGAGCAAAGCTGACACCTCGTAGCAGAGCGTGGGGCTAAATTTACTGAAGAAATTTATTGATCCCATAAATTACGCGACTTGGCGTGGGGTCGTTGGTCTTGGGATATTTAAAATTGGCCTGATCCTGGAAGGGGAAATTTCTACCTTTCCTTGGGAGATTGAGTGGCCTAAGTATTCTATCTGCGTCTGTGCAAGCTGTAACTTGGCAGGATTAACCGTCAAACCTGCATTGGCCAGTCGACTAAATAGAATTTCCAAATGTTTTTGAAAATTGGGGGAATATACTACAACATCGTCGAAATAAAAAAATACAAACTTATATAATAAATCGCCGAAAATTTTTTCCATTAAATGGGATAGTACTTGCCCCCCTATGGCAAGTCCGAACGGGATAGTTTTAAATGCGTACGTTCCCCATGGTGGGAACCTGAAATGCCGTTAATTTTTGACTGGTTTTTGTTAGAGGGATTTGGTGATAAGCCGCGTTCAAGTCTAAGACTGTGAAATATTTTCCCTCTCTTAAATGAATAATAGCTTCCTCTACAGTGGGAATTTGGTGGGCAAAATAAGTGATTTTTTTATTTAGTTCGCGGTAATCTATAACTAGCCGGAAATCTTTTACTCCGCCTTGTTTGTCGCGTTTGGGCACCAAAAAACATGGCGACGTGAAATGAGTTTTGATTTGCTCAATCACCTTGTCTTCAACCAATTTACTGATTTTTTCTTTCAAAATTTGGTACCGCTCTGGGCCAATACGGTAACATACTCGGGAATGCCGCGCGTCTAGATTTGTATTGGGGAGTAATTTAATGTTATATCTCATAACATTTGTTAATCCGGGCTTGTCCGTGAGTGTGCCTTTGAACCTACTTTTCAAGTGGGTCAGCAACTCCTCGGGGCTACTAATAGGATTTAGTAATAATTTATCTTTATTGGAGGAAAGGGCCCCACGACTAGAGGGGCGAAATTTAAAGTATATTATATTTTCTGACGGGTCTATAATCATGTGCGATTTTGCTACAAAATCCAATCCTAGAAATATGTCCGACGTCAAATTTTTCAGGGTATAAAATTCATGTGCCCACGACTAGAAATTTTTCGCTAGTATCCTCAATTCTAGCGATTTTATCGGACGATAGTTTTTCAAAAAACTGTGTTGAAATGCAACTAATTGATGACCCGGTATCTATTAGTGCTAAAACGGCTGTTTTTTTAATTTGGATCGGTACGTAGTTAATTGACGAAATTCAATTATTAATTTGGTGTGGCCTTAAATGTGTCGCAGGTTTGGATTTTTGATCATTGACCCTCTTTATGCGTTTTTTGGATTTGGACTTCGGGCATCCCTTTTTCTTATGGAAGGCATCGGGGGACGATAGTTTCCGACTCGGCTATTCTCGATTAAAGTTGGGTTCCGGTCTAATGTTTTGGACCTATATTTATCCGATGGCTTCCCTGGCCGGTTAGGTGGCTCGAGATTTTTATTGTATTTTTTGGGGGTGGTAGTGTGTATTTTGTTAATTCGGCCGGGTTTGGGGATTAACTTTCCTTGCTTAGGTTTGTTGTTATATTGGGTATTAACGTTTCGGCCGTTTGTACTTCGCGAACTGAAATCATTGTTGCTATTAACATTTTCCTGCCTATTCTGGTTGAAACTTGCCCTATAATTATTGTGGCCATTTGCATCGCGGTTTTTATTAAAATTGCCTCCTGAAGGCAGTCTGATGCCCTGATTATAATTTTTGTAATTGGGAATTCTCGAATTGGCGTTTTTGTAATAGGTGAAGGCCGGGAAGTTTTTATTGTACCGAAAAGATTTATTTGATTGTTTGGATTTCGCCGAAATTTCAAGTCTTTCGACTTGCCATAGTAAATTGTGCAATTGGGCCAATGTGGTGGGTTTTTCGGTGTATGAAAATCTTGCCCTCGTTTCTGTGTTAACCTCTAATAAAATTATATCTACGACGTCCCTTTCGTCGTAGTCGGCCAAAATTTTAGAGAATTTAATTATCTCTGAGGTATATGTTCTAAAGTTTTCGTGGGGCTCTTGATTTCTTAGAACTTTTCTCGTTACTAAGAATGTTTTGGTTTTTAAATTTATTAAGGTGTCTAAAATGATTTCATTTAATTCGGTAAAGGAGAATTCTCGGGCATTAATATTATTCAATATCTGTTGAAATACGGGATTATTGTGTCTCACTGCTATCCGTTTTACCAATTCGCTGAAATATTCGGGGGCTGCAGCATTAATATCATATAATTTACCAATAAAATTTAAAATATCCCAGGGGCTATCTGTGGATACAATTGGGACTGAGGCGGCCAAATCCTCTAAATATTTCGGAATTTTAATTTGTGTATTAGCTATTTGGGGTCGAAGAGCTATGGGCTTAAAATCTAGTGGGGAAATTAACGTGTCTAAATTTTCAAATTGTCCGTTGTCCCGTGTTTCGGCCTGGGTTTGTCCCTGTAAATTATTGATTAATGTGCATTGTTCGCTCAAAATTTTAAGGATATTTTTGTTCTCCTCCTGTATGGCCTTAATTTGCTTCTCTAATTCTCCATTTTTCGCGTTTAGTGCAGATAGATGAGTTACAAAATTTTGTTGTATTTTATCTAATGTGTCCGTTAATGATTTCTTTAAGGAGCTAAACTTATCCTTAATATTTTGCCCTATTTCTAATTTGAATTTTTCTAGATCGGCAGTTAATAGTGTGTCGGGACTCTGGACTGAACATGCGGTACAATTGAAAGATTCCCTACGGGGCATGGGCATTTTAATCCATTTTTCCCTACTGCGGATTTTGGGTTCACATTCGAAGTAGTAGAACTTACGACATTTGTTGCATTTAACGGACTCGTTCGTGACTGCGTGATTGCAAAAATTGCACGGAACTTTGGGGACAGCACTCTGTTTTTGTGCAGATTCTGACTCGGTAGTTTTTATTTCTTGCTGGGACATTTTTCGGTAGTAATAAAGGGTATTTAGGCGCAAAATATATCTATAAATTTAAAATTTTATAGAAATTTACTTTTACCTCTTGAAATTTTTTTTTATCGGCAGGTTTAATTCGCGTCCTAAAAATAATTGCGCCGGAGTATATTTTGTCGTAGAGTTTTTGGCCGAATTGATTGCCAACTGCAGTTTATCTAGATGCAATGCCTAGTCTGTTTGTTTATTTCCGTAGAATGAGATTAAAGCGTTCTTCAAATCTTTAATCTGTCTTTCCGCTTTGGACGGGTTCGGATAATGTCTAATTAAATAATCGATATTTATCCCCTTATTAAACAAAGATTGTTTGAACCTATGTGATGTAAAAATGGTTGCGTTGTCTTATACCAAGGTTTGACAATAACCGAAATTTTGGAATATATTTTTATTGAGGATATTTAGCTCTGATTGGGTTTTGGCCTCTCTTAAGGGATATATAAGTGTAAATCTGGACATGCTATCAACCGCTGTTAAAATGTACCTGAAACCGTTGCTATTCGGGAGTGGGCCGGGTAAATCTATAAAAACTCTCTCTCCGGGCTTTTGTGCAATAAAACTTGACATTTGGGACGTAGGGTTTGACGTCAGATTTTTGGTTTGTTGGCGTATGGTGCATTCTTGCACTAACCGCTTAACAAGTTTGAATAATTTCTATTTGTAAAACAGGAACGCGATCTTATGGTATGTTTTATAAATTCCTTGGTGACCACCATAGAAAGATTCGTGGTAAAATTTAAACACGGGAGCAAATAAATTCTCGGGGATTACGGCCTTAGGTTTCCCGTTACCAGGTTTATAGAATAGTTTAGGTTTTATTAAAAGATAATGGGGGACTGACTTTTTATTTTTCAACTTATTAATTATCGCGGAGAGAGCCGGGTCTTGTTTTTGGGCGGAGATAAAATTCGTAAACAGCTCAGGCATGCTGTTTACAGTATTAATCTGTTTAAGGCTGACTTCGGTCGGAGGATCCATAGGGTTACGCGAGAGATAATCCGCAATTGTATTTTCTTTACCCGGGATGTGGTAAACATTATATTTAAAAGCCATTATTTTAATCGCAAATCTCGCGTATTTGGGATTTTTATCCTGCAATTTAATTACATTTCTTAAAGCGACATGGTCTGTGTACAAGTCAAAAATTGCCGATTCCAAATAAATTCTATATTTTTCGAAGGCGTAGGAGATCGCTAAGGCTTCAAGTTCGAACGCACTATAATTTTTCTCCCTTCTTTCGTGAAGAAAAACTCAAAGGTTGAAAATGTCCCTCGATTACTTATGCCAGACATGCTGCGATTCCCAACTTTAAGCCGTCTGTAAATAACGCAAACCTTTGCGAAAAATTCGGGGTTTTTAATATTGGGGGGGGGGGGGTTTAACGCGAGTCTCAGTGCTGACCTGGCAATTTCATGTTCTTCTGTCCACATGCATTTCTTATGTTTTCTGCGGAGGTCGTTTAAGGGGGCCGATATTTCACCGAAGTTCGGGATAAATTTACGCTTCGGCGGTACATATACTAAAATTAAAAACAATGAGGCCGCATTCACACAGGCGGAAAAATATAATAAGGGGCATAAATTCATAAAATTCCAAGTAGGGGACTTGGTGTTATTAAAAAATTACGTACTTTCCGACAAGGAAAGAAATTTCGCCGCGAAGCTGTCGTATAAATATGTAGGGCCGTATCAAGTTATGGAGTCTACAAGTGACGTAACTTATATTTTAAAGTCTATGGAGAACGCGACAGATATAAAAAAGGCCCACGTAAAAATAAATTCACGCGACCCCGAAGAGTTTTGCGCAGCCTGGACGTTTAATTAATACGCGCCAGGTTGCTTTCTCTTCAATACCCCACATATGACATGCAGACAAACAGCACTTCAAATTAATATTAAATAGCCCCAACATTGTGCAAATAGTCTGCATGCAGAAATCAATCAATAATTTGAACAAAAATATTTTGGTCGCATTAGATAACAAGTAAACTTAATTTAAAGTGAATTACAAAGCATTTTTTAATTAATTTTTTTTTTTTACGGGGTTCGGAAGAATAGCAATAATCCCAGTCCAATCAATCAAAAATACTCAGACAGACTTATAGCGACATAATTATTTTATTTTCATATAAACTATATGTCTAAATGTATTTTTATATATATTGTGTTGTGTGTGTTAAATGTTGCAAGAATCGTTCATATGTTCTCCACTGTGATTTCTCAACTGAATTAAGACTGATGGCCATTATAAAAAAAAATTAACAATAAAAAAAAATATAATAATATTTTTAAATGGGTATATATAAATATAAATAAATTGTATATATTTTAGGGACTTCACAAGTGACCCTCACATACACACACACACTGGCCCATCAAGTACCCTTCAACCCTAACATAGTTTGATTTACATGCGGAGAAAGTTGGTTTTATTTTGATACCCCATATTATTTTATTTTCATTTATAGTATTCAGGGGGTAATATGTTTGTCAACCTTAAATTTAAGGGGACCAGGGTTTGGCACACCCAAATTTTACATTGTTATGTTAACAATACATGATTTGTTTTCATTTGGTCCCGATGTAAATTGTAAAATTTTTTTTCGCCCGCCAAGGGTTAAAATTTCTCCAGGGTTTATGGCCTGTCCTGCTTTAGGGACCCCCCCCCCCCTAATTATAGCTGCTTTACTTCCTTCCAAACGGCAACTAGCCGACTTTAACCCCTAGCAGCTCCTAATGCATGGGAGGCGGATGTTGGCTTGATGTAAGCCCTATTCCGGCCCACAGTAGGCTTCAAGTTGACACGCCTCCCCTTCCAGCCTGCCGCTGCGAACAGCAACATCCCTTATCCAAAGGGCTTAGCTTTCAAGCTATCGCGATCCCTTATAGTTTTATTTTTTTTTCTCTTCTCTCAATTTGCATCCTGTTGGTTAGGGACCCAACGAACGATGCTGTATGTCAAGTTGTGAATCCTTACCCCCCCCCGTACCCACACACACAAATACTTGAATTATGCAAGGGATCTAATAATAATAATAAAATAAAATAAAAAAAATTTCGCAGGCCAATTACAGTCGCTAGGTTACTTATCGTTACGTCAAATAAAATTTTATGTCTGTCAATATATGTCAAATCTGTGGATGCATGTAGACATATTTTATTTGCGTCCAAAAAATGGACATCAAGCGTACTTGAAAAAAGACGTTACGGATTTTGGAGTTCCCTAGAACGTCGAATTTTTTTTTTAGCGAACAATAGCTACCCTATTGTTCACCCTCGGGGGGAGGGTGATGCCACGAGGCGCTAGGTGTCGCCTATGGACACGTTTAGGTGGGACAAATGCCCCCTTCCATCACAGAAGGTAGGTCAATTAAATTTCGGGCTAATAAGACTCGGCTCCTGATCTCTGCAGCGGACTGATCCTAGCTTCTCTAACTGGTTAAACCGTAAGTGCTTTTTGTCTCCACCGATTAAGCTCCTCCGTTCGCTCAATTATCAATTTTCAATTATTAATTATTAATTGCCACAAGAAAGTTTGAGGCCTGTTTATTTTAGTTTGTATAAATTAAGTTATACATTAAGTTAATAAATTTATTTGTGGTCAAGAAGGTTTTGTTTTACGTTTGCTTTTCATTTTACTTTTCTTTATTTTAATTTCCCCCACGCTTTCATCACAGCGCACTCTGCTGATTTCGCTGTACGTGGGCTTTCGAAACTGCGAGCCATTTCCCGGACTAACCGAAGTCCGACACAGGATAGAGCAAAGCTGACACTACATAAATGTACATAAATTTTTTATATAGATTCGATATATGCTATAAACTATATTTCCTTAAATAATAATTTCGATGTGTATCCGAAATTCTAAATTAATTAAAATTATTAAGTGATAGAAAGCTTGCTAAAATTAATTTAATTAAATTTTAAATTTATAGTAAATACTACATGGTTGATGGAAAAAAATTAAGTTTTCCATTCATTATTTAGTGGTCCGATTGACCAAATAACATCTTTCAATTAATTAATTAAAGATGGCAAAAAGCAGGGAAAATTCGAAAGGTTGGGTTGAGATGGGAAGTAGGTGACAGAGTGGAAAGATTATTTAACGAGGAAACCACAAAACGAGCTTTGTCTTTGTCCAAATAAAATCTATGTTTTATAAGCAACATTCATATAATTTGGCATATTCGGTTATGTGTACAATTCTGAAGTGGAAAAAAAATATGCGAGTCAATAATTTGCGCTGTGGTAAAAGGTGAAGAAATTTCCAAGTCAGTCGGGCTTTATGGGCTTTCCAGTTTACACTTCGGCGCAAAGTAAAATCAATTATGCGCCGTTTAATGAACGTTTGAAAAAGAAGCCGGTGTAAAGTGTAATCGGTTTGTCGCTTATACTGAATGGCCCTGATTTTCTTAGGCGGATTAATCAAGCTTTCCCTTTCGCCAGTCCCAATCAGCCCCTTTCAGTCTAATATTACAAAGTAAATTGAACGGTGGAAAATGAGTATACAGGCGATTTTCACCTCTTCAAAACCATGAAAATCACTTCGGTTTGCTTTTGATATAATGCAAACGTATTAAAATAAACCAGTTTAATTTATGACATTAGCTTTGTGCTAAAAAAATTGGTTATTGAATTAAAGTTTAATCGGAATATAAAACAATCAACCAAAATTTATTCGGCAAATAACAATAGAGTTTTTATCATCCACTTAGCCATCCCGAGATCCAGATCCAGAACAATCAACCAAAACAAAGCATCTCTTTACACTTTTCTATACTTTTGGGAGCAGTTAGAAAAGAATTCATTCTCTTCCCAACCAACACGAATATTCGAAATACCTCTTACCAGGGTTGGCCAAGGATCTGACTATTTCCAATCCATCTCGTCCCGACTATACTAATAATAATAATAATAAAATGATAGACGAAGTATATCTTCACTAACAGCTCTCCGTGGCCAATTCATTTGTCGCTGAGAATCGAATCCTCATCATACGACATTTGTAAAATGGCAAAAAGGAGGGAAAATTTAAAAGTTGGGGGTTGGGATGGGAGGTTAATGTCCGAGTGGATCGAAGTCACGATATCTCAAGTGGTAGAGTAGCGACGTATTTAGCCGAAGGTCGTGGGTTCGAATCCCGCTCGTGACACTAACTTTTTTATCTCAACTAAAAACCTTAATTAATTGTCTGTATTTAAGATTGATTTGCCCTGATGATGACCTTTAAATAGGTCGAAAGCTTGAATTTGCTTTCTTCTTCAAGACCAGACCTTGCTCCAGAGTGTTCGTAAGTGAAAAAGTGGTCGATACTTCTAATTCTGTAAATAAACTAATCCTCACAAAAATTTTCTAAGTTCCATGATAAACTCTCAACTCACCCCAACCCACTAGCCCAATCCATGTCCAACATAATCCATCCCTATAATCCCGTCAGACGATTAAAGCGGAAATGGCCCTCTGAACCTCCTTCGCCAAGGACCTGGTGTAAAGTTGAGGGAACAGCTAACTCCCTACAAGATGTAGTAAATTGTAAATATGAAAGATAAAATCCATAAAATTACAAAATGTATTATTTTATACGGATGTTATTTATTAGAATAAAAGTATGTAAAGTGGTTCGTCCGCGACACCGAACCTGTATGAGAGGAATTGCTTTATTTTATGCCTTTAAATGTTAAGTATACTTTAGTCTAGTAATCATGTTCCTTAGTGTTTTTATGAGTATTCCACGTCAGTCTTTGTTGCTCAATGAACAGTGAAGATTTATTTTTTTCAATGCTTGTGAAATTTTCCTGATCGTTTCCAACTTTGTCCACCACTTTTTGATAGCTCGATGTTATTAGATGTTAAATGTGGCTATGAAAGAGCAAGGAAAACTGTTGAATATTTAAATCAGAATATTTCATAACTAGTAAAGTAATTTTATGGATTGCACTTGAGCACAAGCGGAGTAGTTCGATAAAACAAGTTTGCAAATTAAACAATCTATGTTGTTTCATGCTTGTACTTGCCATTTTCTCAGAGAAAATTAGATTCAGGCAATTACGACTGTGCCGTGAGTTAGTAACTGGAGGCTAACTCGAATTACCCTAAATATGCTTTGCAGTCAACAGTTGTTATTTTTAAGAATTATTCTAAAGATGTGCCACCCTGCCTGGGTTTAATTTTAACAATAATTACAACAAACTCTAACTCTTTAATTTACTGAGAACTTAATCATACCACCGGTTTGATAGTTTTCTTAGCGTAGAGTTGGAAGAAAGTTTCTTTGTTGTAATTAAATAAAAAAAGTTGACGGTAATTCAAGATTTCAAACGGAATAAAGGATATTAATCTGATAATTTTACACGGTTTGTTTATTATTCGACAATAGACAATGGCTTTTATGATATTGTAAAGGAGATGCCGGGAATGTTAATGTCCATCCATTATGCAAACGAGTGAGAGAGCTCTCTTACCCTGTAAAACTCACTTGCTCAGGAATACCAAGAAGAATCAAGCTGATGGAAAAATTTCTTTGTTTCAGAACAACAATTCACGGCGGCCGATTCGAACAGCTCCACACCGACGAAGTCCTTCGTGCCCTGTAAAGTCTGCGGTGATAAAGCATCCGGCTATCATTACGGAGTCACTTCCTGTGAAGGCTGTAAGGTATGTAAATTGAGTGTTTCGGGGGTCGAGGGGGCAGAAATTAGACAAAGTTATCCCAGGTGGCAATTTGACGGCTAATTAGGACCTAGTTTGACCATCCCGGGAGATAAGGAATCAATCTGAATCGACTGATATTAGCAGTATAGTTAAAAAATGACTTCTTTCAATTAAGTTTGTTGTTCACTAAACTAGTCACTATCTAATAATTTACTTAACTTTCAAGATAATTTTAAATGCCAGGCACCATCAAAGTGAAACACTTAATTCATACAGGAAAAAGATTTACGGTAACTTGTAAAAATACATACATAAGTAAGTAGCAGGAAAAATTCGAATTATAGTAAGAACAATTTAGAGAAAAAAAAACACTGCAATGCGATCGACCAGGCTTTGAAATATATATATATATATATATATATATATATATATATACATACATTTATATATATATATTTATATTATAAAACAAATTATATCGATGGATGTACATCATTTCTTTTAATACTATACGACCCGTGCTATATACGCACGACCAATGTTATGAATATGCATATATACACACACACGCACACATACGCGCACGCACACATAATATATATACACTGACAGGCAAAATATTCCATCCACTTGTGATGTAATTCGGTTTGTACATATTTTTATATTCACTTTTTTGCGATGAGAATGAGACGAGGCAATCCAGGTAGTAGCCTGTGAGATGATGGAGTCTTCGGGGGATAATGAAAGGATGATTCGTTCGCGGGATTATAATGATGATAGATGGAAGAAGGAGATGATATTTTAAGGGAAAATGGCGATGATAGGTTTGTGGACCATGCGGTCGGAAAATGGGATGACGCGGAGGTGAAGATCGTATGGCGATTTGAAGGGGAATCCGTGGGAATTCGCGTGGCGAGGAAAACTTTAAGAAGCGGCGATCTTACATGAAGGTGAATTACTATGGCACAACACTTTAGGGAGATAGAGCGATAGAAGGTGTGCTCCGAGAGCTGGCGGAGAAGAGAGCCCGAGAGGGCTGGAAGGGATGGGTTTTTGAGGAAAAAGGAGGGAAGTGTATTACGATTGGTGGATTTCCAGAAGATAGGGATTGTAGATAGAGGGGTACAAAGTACGTCGCAAATCGGGCGCTTCGGTGAAGGAGACGCGCCCGAACATCCCGCCGGCCATGACCGAATGGTCATCATGAGTTAGAATTGACCATAGATTGATAAGTGGTCAGGTGAAAACGTCTTTGTTGGTGGTGAGTTCGGCGACTCAGGAGATGCTACAGCGTTCTGAAGAGGTGGGTGATTCGACCCCATGGCCATCACAGCGGTGGAGCGTTGTCGTTTAGAAACACCAAGGTACCGGGCGATATGGCGATGAGCGATTATAGGCACTTGGAATGCTGCTGCAGAGTAAGACGATATTCAAATTTCCAACGGGCGAATTGGTTGCTGAAAATGCCTGGGGTGTCGGTGTTGGATGTTGCTGATGCGGTCAGGGGGCGGTGTTGGAGACGAGTCCAGGAATTAGGGAGGTTAGATCCGTGGGATCAGGAGATGATATGCTGAACGGGCGAGAGTTGAGGGCGGCTTCAATTTAGTTGCTGAATAGTTCGAATGACACGGCGTAGATGGCGTTTGGCGGATTTAACGGAAGCTTCCCAATGTCCGCTAAAATGAGTGGCGTTGGAGATATGAAACGACAATCTACGCTGGCAGCAAAGGCGGTATTGGAGATGGTGGTGCTGATAGGCGTTCAGGTGGGAGATTGCCACATTGAATGAATTACTGGCGTTGGTGTATAGAATTACCATCCGTTAGGTTTTGCTATTAAACAAAGCTCGTAACTTACGGACATCAGGAATGTAGATGACCGCCTGATGACCGAACGATTTCTTTATGCTTCCGTATGGAGACTGCGGAGATCGGTGTCGACATCTATCTGCTGCGGCGATAAGTTCGGTGGTTAGACTAGCTGAATATACGTGTCGAGTGCAACGATGCGGAGTTCGGCGCTGGCAAGAGGTTCGATGATGCGTTGGGAGAGATGTTTTGGCGGTGATGCAGAATCTAAAGCAGTAGGCGACAATTCGTTGTAGACGCTGGAGAGATGAACAATGGAGTTTTAAGGCGAGAGGGGAGGCGGTAGAAATTGCGACATCCACAGGCGATAAATAAAAGTATGGCTTGGAAGGTGACTGGACCGAGCCATTTAGGTGGATCTAACATAAAGGCGATTGGGACCAGGTTCGTCGACCAGGTGAAGATAATCGGTGTCCGGGTTACCGTTGAGGATAGATGGAAACTTGGATAGCTATTGGCGTAATTCAAATCCGCCGGCCATGAGCAAACTGTCCCAGTGTTGGGCAAAAATTAGTCATTTCTAATGATTAATGATGATCAATCAGACCGTTAGTTATGATTAGTAATTAAACACGAGGCATGACTAATTTAGTCGCAATATAGTTAATCATGACTAAATTTCGATAAATCTTGTACAAATGTGTTGTATCACTGTTTCCTACTCGGACGTTATGCTCTCTTGTTGCGAACCCCGTTAAAAAGTTAAATACATACTAAAAATACAACATAAAAATATCATAAAGATAAAACACATGAAGCGAAACAGTTACGTAACTATTTAAGTTAATAAGCACCCTGATCACCTTTGCTCTTGAACGTTTCAGAATTAGGGATGTTGTGAATTTTTATGGATTCGTGAAATGAATTCTCTATGCAAAAGTTGCAAAATGCTATTTTTTTACCATGGGTGTCCGATCAAAGGGCGCCTCAAGACATCCTTTAGTTCTAGTTCTATTTTCAGATTAGTGGTATCCTACCAAATACAACAGTGCTGGAAAGTCAATGTAGTTATTAAACAATCTCCAAACAAAAGCAACTGCCACTAATTTCATGCTGGATTCTGAAGGGAATAGAGTGAAATGATTAAGCCAACTAACTAAGGAATTACCATAGGAATCACTAGCACCACTGATGTGAACCAAGTACGCAATTGACAATTTCATTATTTTATTGAAATTATCAAAAACATAAGACAGCCATAATCCATACAACTTACTAGTGTAAAATAAAGACTTTTAAACCACTGCGACACTTTTGAATTTTGAAAAAGTGGACAAAAGCGGCTCTACCTTTATTCCAGCGTTGCTTTGAAAAATAAGGAAAATCATTTGAAACGTTGGCAAATTAAAGAATTGAGTACTATGCTGTGTTTTCTGTATGACTGCACAGCCCACTACCCAACATCGTTGAATATAGTCATAAATAAAAGAAGTTTTCGTGTTATTCTTTAATTACTTTAATACTAACAAAAATATCCAAGCATATCCAATTTTCTTTATTTTGATTATTCAGCCCTTCTCTTTACAGTCATTTCTGCTTGAAGAGGCGATAACACTTCAATTGTGTTTGTTAATATTTCCAGTCTTTTTATATCGTTTTGTTTAATTAATCTGTCCTTAATTGGTCGAAAATGTAATTTGTTTTATCTGGACTTTACTGCAATAACTGAATTTTAAACCCTTGAAATACGACCCAAATGAGACACTGATTTGTCAAAAAATCTAGATGTTTCATCTAGCAAAAAAAAAAACATTTTAAACTTCAACGTAGGACAACATTGGGAATTATTTTACGAATTTGTTTAATCACTTTCCACAAGATCAAAAGCCAGGATGATAATATTTTAAACTGGCGAAGAAAGGAGAGCGTTTTTTAATAATTGATTATATATATGCATACATGTGAGTGTGGGAAAAATTCTTTTGGGTAGTGGTCTCTATTCCTGGGAGGAAAAGGAAATTAAAAGTTAACGGGTGTCATTACTCTGAAACATTTAGTATTCACATACGTCCTTTACAACTCTTTCGGGACCCCGCTCTTATTAAATGAGGGTCGAAGGTCTCGAAACAAAGTGCGGTTTTGCATCCAAAATGCTTAAAGTTTAACCCTCATCACCTTTCACCTCGACTTCGTTACCGGAGGCTTCGACAATCCACTCGGAATGTTTGCACGTGCATATTGCATACGCTATCAAAATTTGAATCCGCTCGCCAGTCGTTATACTTTTTTCAAAAATTTATATTATTTTACGTTTTTAACCGTCTGTTTAAAAACCAGACGTAATAACCACTAAAAACACGTCAATTTAATAAAAATACTATCTACTTCATTTATCTCATTAATGTTATTTCTACCAGCTCTTTCTAACTCAAACAGGAAGGTCTGAATAGTAAACCTATCTGCATCACTAAGTATCTGGCAACCTTCCTTCCTACATGCTTTTTTTACGAGGGTTGGCAACAGCAGAGGTTATATCAACGCTCGGGGTGCCGGTGTTTTTGAAAAAAAAAACGCCCATTTGTAAAAGTATGTCCTGTTCGAATGCAGGGTCGCTGGATTCGAACCCGGGACGAGACGAGCACCGTGTCAACGCCTAAACCGTTGCGGCCACCGACGCCCCTAGCATCCTACATGCTTGTACAAACTCTACTTAGTACCTGTAGTATTACCTAAATTACTTCTACTATTCTACAACCTCCCCATCCATCTTAAACATTATTAGCCAACTATATTAATTATCGAATTATCTACCCTACTACCATTGTACCTACATACCTTCCCGACTAGTTATCTAAGCACTACTGCATATCCAAAAGAAAGTAAAGATACTTCAAAATCCCTTTGCAAGTGGCTGGAGGAAAGTCTTTGGAATAGGACAATTATATCCTCCTTGGACAATATTACGGTAATGGAAAATCAACCAAAGGCTGGCGTTATGTCAATGCTAGTGTGGACAGTGTTATAGATGATATCTTCAAGCTACTAACTGACTAGAGCTTCAACTGCCTTTACTATGTAGAAGAACTATCGGTAGCAGTGGTGGGTCCAAAGGGGGTGTAAAAAGGGAATTACCTGATCTGATAAACCTTCCCAAAATGAAATCTGTTTTCTCTTAACTGTTCACTCTTTGGCTTTTTGTCTCACGGTTCGATACTTCGATCACTCGGTTTGATATCAAGAAACCTGTATGTTGATGTTTAATTATAGGTAGATTTCTTTCAAAATCTAGCGCTCTCTAGCGGTCGCATTTTTGATCGCATACTAATGAAATTTGGCAGGTTGGTAAAGAATCCTATAAGGACGGTTGGAATTGTTTTTCAGCCAAATCGACTGAAGGTCGCAGAGTTATAGGCGATTAAAATACAAGAATAATCGAGGTCACGATAGCTCAAGTGGTAGAGCAGCGGCGTATCAAGCCGAAGATCGTGGGTTCGAATCCCGCTCGTGCTATTGACTTTTTTATCTCAACTAAAAACCTTAATTAATTGTAACATATTCAAGGATGTTCATGTTATGATATGTTATGATATCAAAAATATTCAATAATTGGCTAGAAATATCATAAAATGAGAAAATCGCGGCAAAAAAGCTTATCGATAATTTCCTTTTTGGCAGAGGTGTTGATTTCTATTCTTAAAAAATGAAGAAATCTGTTTTAAAATGTAATAATATTCAAAAACATGACTAATAGAAATACTGACGCAAAAAAAATAAATAAATAAATAATAATAATAATACAAATAATAATAATATTCAAGGGCTTATGTACAGTTATGGTATTAAAAAATAAAATTATTCGAGTGTTTTAAATCTCTATAATAAATTTGACCGAAATTTGCTAAAAACATCATAAAAATAAGAAAATCGATGCAAGAAACTTAAAGATAACTTTAACAGATTTTTTTTTTAAACAAGGGAAGAATTATTTTTTAATATAAATATATTCAAGGATGTTGATGTCATGATGTGTTATGATGCCAAAATTATTTATTTGACTGTTTTTAATATTTATAATGAATTGGACAAAAATTGTTTAAAAACAATGAGAAAATCAATGCAATAAAATGCTTTGTTGGTAATGCAGTTCTATCTATCAATTTAACGACAAACAGGGCAACATGCTGCAAATGCGTTCTGTTAATTTTCCAACCAGGCAAAGCACTCCCGCTGTATGTACATGTGGAACTTGTTTTGTGTCAAATTACACGAGTTAGCTCACAAACTATTCGCTTGGGTTGAAAACGAGCTAAAATCTATATTTTTAAAAAAATGCTTCACATGTGAATTTCAATGGAAATATTCTCCCTCGGGATTTGAAATCATAAAATATAAACCGGGACCTTTCATTTAAAGATAAACAGCAGGTATTTGTGCTCTTTGTGAAGCACCGACGTGGACAATTATCTTACAAGAAAACAAATGAAACTTCAACACAAAGCTTTTGTTACGGGAAAACAAAATTACGACGGCATTAAAATCCATAAAAACTATAAAGCACCACAGATTAATGGACGAATCAATTTGTCTGTTGTAACTTATGTTTTTACAGTGTTTTCGGATAAATCTTTAAACATTACCAAGTTAAATAAAAGTAAATAATACATTTTTATATTTTTTATGCAAAGTGTGGTTGAGATGTAAAAATTGAACAGAACCCAGGATCTTCGGTTCAATACACAGCTGCTCTACTACTTGAGCTATGGTGACTTCGGGATACCAACTCTGCATCTCAACTTCCAACGTTTTTTCAAATTTCCCTCTTCTGGCTATATATTCGAATTTCGTGTAATCATTTCGATCCACACGAAGTAGCCACTGGTCTGTTAGCAACTCCTGTTAAAATTTATGTTATCGTTAAGTTTTTGCATTGAATGTCTCATTATTTTTAACCAATTTTTGTCCAATTCGTTACAAACGTTAAACACACTGAAATATTTTTGATATCATAACATGACAACAAGCTCCTTGAATATCATATTTCATAACAGATTTCTTCATTTGTTTTCACTGTCCGGTTAAAATTTAAATTATCAATAAATTTCTCACATTGATTTTCTCTTTGTTTTACAATTTTTGTCCAATTAATTATAAACATTAAAAAGACATAAATAAAAATTTTTGATATCAGAACGACATCATCACTATATTATATAAATTATACGTTCTAAAAAGATTTCTTCATTTGCTTTTACAAAAATCAACTCTCCTGTTAAAATTTAAGTTATCGTTTAATTTCTCACAACTTACTCGTTGTTCTTTAACCTATTTCACCCCAATTGATAATAAAAGTTACATTAATAAAAAGGATTTTTTTTTGCGTTTTGTATCACAAATCACTTCAGTCGTTATACTCAAATAAAAAATTTTTTAAATCACAACTTGACATCAAGCTTCAGGAATATTAGACAAATGATATGTTTTAGAGCTGATTTCTTCATTTTGTTTTAACAAAAATCAACTTGCCTGTTAAAATTAACTTATCGTTAAATTTCCCATATTGATTTTTTCGTGCTTTTTTAATTTTTGTCCAATTAATTATAAACATTAAAAAGACAAAAATAAAAAATTTTGATATCAGAACTTGACATCAAGCTCCATGAATATTATATAATACATTTTAAACACATTTCTTCATTTGCTTTAACAAAATTCAATTGTCCTGTTAAAATGTAAGTTATCGTTAAATTTCCCACATTGATTTTCTCGTGTTTTTTTAAAAATTTTTGGCCTATTAATTATAAACATTAAAAACACCCAAATAAATAATTTTGATATCACAACTTGACATCAAGCTCCATGAATGTTTTATAATTTATTTTTAATATACATTTTAAAGACATTTCATCATTTGCTTTATCAAAATTCAACTCTCCTGTTAAAATTTAAGTTATCGTTAAATTTCCCACATTGATTTTCTCGTGTTTTTTTAAAAATTTTTGGCCTATTAATTATAAACATTAAAAACACTCAAATAAATAATTTTGATATCCCAACTTGACATCAAGCTCAATGAATATTTTATAATACATTTTAAAGACATTTCTTCATTTGTTTAACAAAATTCAACTCTCCTTTTAAATTTTAAAATATCGCTAAATTTCCCACATTGATTTACTCGTTGTTTTTTTAGCCAATTGTAGCTGATTCAACCTCCATGAATATTATTAATTTTTTTGACTATTTGCTTTAACTAAATTTCCGTTAATGTTTAATTTATCAATTCTATCGAAATATGAAAAACCGCTTTAAAGCCGATTTACACAGTCATTCACAGACTTCGGGTGCAAAATTTTGCCCCTGTTGAGGATCGAACTCACGACCTTAAGATTATGAGACTTACGCGCTGCCTACTGCGCTATCGAGGCAGTTGTAGAACACCGGCCCAACTAAGATTAACCGTGAAGTTAAGATTATAATTTTAATTCATTTTTGGTTTCATCTATGTTAGATAAAAATAATAATTAATTGAAATAATTAAAATGGTCAGTTATGAACGATAAACTTATATGGATTAATATTTTAATTTATATAATTTACAACATATTGTTTATACTTACAAAAAAATTCATGAGTTTGTAATAGTGCTTAATTTATGCCATTTATTATTGGCAAGTAATAATAACCAATTATTTGCAAACCTAGAAAGCTAATTCGATAAAAGTCGAAAAAAAAATATGTAAAATGAGACCTCACGTCCAGAAAAAAAACTCGAGGGATTGAGAAAACTGTTACATAGAAAATAAATTGTCTATTTCTTTCTGAGAATAGACATGCTATTTCGGCAATAAATCGATTATCAACTCTAATAATGGCTCTTATAAAAATAAAACGAGGAGCAATTATTGTCAATTTTTGGTCTTGGATTTACATAGGCTCAAAACCGCACATGTTCGTACATACATGGAAACATGTGCTGAGTTGACCTATTGGCTTCTCTTAGTCCCCTGGCAATTCGAGGTTTTCCCATATACAGTAAATTGCTGGCAGACTCGAGAATCAGCCACCCCGAGTATAGACACTCCGGGGCATAGTTTTATCCTTCCAGCAACCTAGGTTGGGTTTTCAGGTGCTGTCAACAGCAATTCAGCTCCTTCTTTCTTAAATACATTCACTCCTATTAACATTCATTCAATTAGGTTGGTGGAGTCCTCGATAGTCCTCCATCACCCTTTACACATACACTATGACGGCGGATAGTATCTGACTGCTCTGGGTCTCAAGAGAGGCAGCGGAAGGCGTAGCCCACGTTATCTGGGCTCGACTGTTCGACTGTTCCCGTTTCTGACGCTGGGGGAGCCTGACCACCTCCCCCTTGCCTCCATGTGCGATTCAGGGGTTCGAATCGCTGAGGCAGAGTCTCTCAAGCCCAGGTGTGAGCGACATTCGGCCTTCGGGGAGTAGCAGGAAACCTGAAGGGAAACTGGGAAAGCCTGAGGAACCGGTCGCCCACCACGAGCGCACTTATTGTGAAGAGTGAGTGTTTGCGATTGAGGATCCCAATCCAACCTGCGGGATTTAGTTTCTGCAGACTCGGATTCAACCCCCGAAGCGACTGGCTTGTAAACGGCCATCTCGCCTCACCCACACTGGGAGTCATGGCCCACTTTATGTGGAACCACGGCGACGATGGGTGGTTTAATGTGGTTCGAGACTCGAGACCCCGAAACGGCTCACCTCGTGTTCTCATCCACGGCCCTTTTCTCAATCCGAACTCCTTCATTCTATCCTGTGACCCCTCCTAACCCTTGGTTACAAGGGGGGTATCCGGGCACAAAATAATGGTGCAGCCCAGAGGACCGTTGCTATTGCTATTTTATGTCCTCCAGGTTCGTGGGAAACAAAACGTGGGTCCAGCCTGGGTCTGCCACACACTTCGACGTTCTTACCTAACTGTCTACCTGAGTAACCATTTCCAGGCTACATTTGCCAGATGTATCACGTCGTTCCTGTCTGTGTGGTCCCCCCTTCAGTGTTCAACCTTTGTCCCTTTTCATCGTATACCCTATTTTGTTCTTATTTTAACAATTTAAACTTATCGCTAAGACGGGGACCAGCTTACACTTCACACATATTATACCATAGCCTAATTGAAGGTCGATGGCGGACTAGATAATCCGCCATAGATCCTCTCACATCACACATTCACGCTAATAAATACGATCACTCTCAACACAACCTTCACACATATCATACCACTAGCCTGATTGAGGGTAGATGGGGAACTAGATAATCCGCCATCGACCCACTTACATCAGACGTTTACGCCAATAAATACGTTCACTTTTAACTCAACCACTCAACCACTCAACCTTTACACATATTGTACAACCAACCTAATTAAGGTTGGATGGTGTACTCGATATTCCGCTATCGACCCTCTCTTGTCACACATTCACGGCAATAAATACAATCAATCTCAACACAAACTAGTATACACCATTATTACCATATACAATTTCCGTTTTACTATTTCCCAAAGGGAATTATTGTAGTTTAATCGTTTAACGAGTTTAACAGAAAAATTATTATGTTATTTTAAGTTGTCCTTTAAACACTTAATAATAAAAAAAAACCACTATATGAGAAAAGATTGTTGTTTGTCTTGAAGTCGAAAACAGGAGAGTTTTGAGAGCAGTCGGATCAAAATTTATCATCTCTATTTTCTGAAAATAAACAGCCGATCTACTACAAAATTATTCTTTCAAGTTCTTTCTGCTATAGACAAGTTATATTTCACCATGATTTTTTTTGTTAACAGTATATAAATTCGCTTTAATAAAGTTTGTTGATATTCGTTGTGTATTTACTGTAATTAACCATTATTTAAAGAGCTTGCCCGTTTCGAAATGAATGAAAACTCCCCTGACCTCCCAGATTTGGTCCTCGCTTTTACCCTTCCGAAGTGCAGAAAGTGTTTCGAGTTGAAGACCCACATGTCCCTCGAACGCAAAGAATGTGGGAACCTTTTTCAATGTGGTCTTGCAAATACACTATACCTAATAAGCACTTATTAATCAGCGGTACTTTTGGCTTAGATAAAGATCAGATGACTCCGACTATTCTCAGCTGTAGCTCTCTGGCCCCTGGAGTAACACAGGGCTGTGTGCTTGGACCGAATTTCTATATCTTTTATATTTCAGATGTTCAACTACAGCTTCTATATCCTTTTTCGATGACACATTGATGGTGATGAGGATATCTGGAAGGGAGTTTGTACTCCTCAGGCACTGCAAACTTCTTGCTTCCTAGTTCCCTAGTTCAGTGAAACGCCTCAATCCTTCTTCCCAGAAGTATTAAGTCATTGAGTGTTGCTGCTACAATTTCATTCCCTTGGTTTGTTCTGTATGATAGGTTGTATCTCCATTGTTGCATAGCTTGACAGAACCCCACAGCTCGACTCTGTAAGTTCAAATCCGTCAAATTAATATATATCGTTAGTTTGTTGTATGTACTCATTGTGGATGTCGTCAAGGAGACTGAATTCGGTTTAGTTCTTGGGTTTTTGTTTTATGTTTATGTTCTATGTTAGTCTGCTGTCCGCGAATTTGGTTGGATGGGGGAATTCCATTATTGCTTAGGTGCGCTGGTGGGCAGATACCTTTTTTAAGTGTGAACGTTTCCTCATTTAGCTTGATGCGCCATCGAGTGCACCAGTCGATGAGGTCGGTCTAGATAATCTTGGGTTGCTTTTGCTACAAGGATGTAGACAGGTTGTGAGGAGTGCGGTGTCATCCGCGAAGGTCGGGATGTGGGTTTTTGGATGAATAGGGATAGAGCGGTGTAGACTGTAGAGGATTGACCCTTGGGGGCCGCCGGCTTTCATGGGCTCGATGTATCAAAATTCCGTGGCAATTCTCACCTTAAACCATCGATCCGAGAGGATGATGGATGAGCATGATGAGATAGTAGGTGAGGAGGAGAATAATTTTTATTTTGAAAAGAATAACGGGTTTCCACGCTCTATCAAATGTAAAAATTAGAAAAGTAATGCTTGCATATTTTTAACGATGCAATGATGTCTTAATAAAGATGGCGATGTGTATTTTTTATCGTCTCTTGCCAATTTATAGCAACCGTGTTTTCTTTACCGCTTTTGGCGATTAGTGCGTTAAAGGTAGCGATAAGAGTTTTATCAACTTCTTTCACTACGGCAATGTGATGCCGAAATTGTTGAGAGCGCTCCCACGGACGTTAAAGTTTAATAGGCCGCTTTATAGATTAAACAAACAACCTGCTGATAAAAGCTAACGACCCAGTTTAAGCGCTTCATTATCCTCTTTTTGTTGAGTAATATTCCCTCCCTCGAAAAAATAGTCAAATGCTAATGAAAGTCAGACAAAAAATTCTGTACTTTAATAATACAAATCGATTTCAATGAGAATTTCGAGCGAATGAGAATTTGCATATAAGTAAAATCATTTTAAATATCTGTAGCAAACAATTTTTTATGGTTTCTCCAATGGTCATAAAAGATTTAATAGAAATTTATTATATATATTATTTAATTCACTTCATTTTCTTTATGTAAGGTATAGGTTGAAATAAAAAAGTCAGTGTCATGAGTGGGATTCGAACCCAAGACCTTCGGCTAAATATGCCGCTGCTCTGCCACTTGAGCTATCGTGACTTCGATCCACTCGGACACCAACTCTCCATCTCAACCTACCTTTCGAATTATTCGAAATAATTAATTTCGAAGATGGGGAGTTGGTGTCAGAGTGGATCGAAGTCACGAGCAAGTGGTAGAGCAGTGGCGTATTAGCCGAAGGTCGTGGGTTCGAATCTCGCTCGTGACACTAGCTTTTTCGTTTCAACCAATACCTTACATTGTTACGGTCGAAAATTCAACCGACAACAGTTGATCCCGTAGCTCAGTGGAGAATGGGGTGGGTGAAGGAGAGAGGTAGGGAATTGTTGAGCGCCACGGTATTTTTGGAAAGGGTAAATACCGAAACCCTAAGAGAAGAAAATAAATAGAAGTAAAGGAAGGAAAGAGAGAGAAAAAATGAAACCAAATGGGGGAAAAATAACAGTAGCGGAGTTTGGAATTGAACCCACAATCTTTAGAGGCCTAAGTAGGCGATCGTAACCACTAAACCAAAGGCGTCGACTGAGCCTCTCCGTATCCCCCGGCTCACCGCCTTGCGCCTGGGATCGCCAACGAAACCCGGGGCCCAAATCCATTCTCCGAACAGAAAGAGATAGAGATAGAGAAATATAAAGAACAGTAATATTAATCGCCGGTCCCTCACCTGTGCCTCCCCGACTTGAGTTCGCCGAAACGGCCGTTTGACTTTGTTAAAATAATGTAAATTGTTACGCTAGGTTTAACGTTTCTTTGTTTTATTATGTTGTTAGTCATTTTAGGTTAAAGAGTTCAGATTTAATTATAAGTAGCCGAATAGGCATTTATGTATAAGATTTATTTCCGATGTAAGAGATTCTAGTTGAATACAGTGTAAAGTCGAGCGGTCTTTTTGATATTTGTTGTGAACCTTTTATTTGGCGAAGGCCGAATTGTCTAGTTTTTTGTTGTTCACTGCACCCGTTGCGGGAGGCACAGGTGAGGCACCGGCGATTAATATTATTGTTCTTTATCTTTCTCTATCTCTATCTCTATCTGTCCGGTGGATGGATTTGGTCCCCGGGTTTCGTTGGCGATCCCAGGCGCAAGGCGGTGAGCCGGCGGGATGCGGAGAGTCTCAATCGGCGCCTTAGGTCTAGTGGTTACGATCGCCGACTTCAACTGTGGGTTCAATTCCAAACTCCGTTACTGTTATTTTTTCCCCCTTTGGTTTCATTTTTTCTCTCTCTTTCCTTCCTTTACTTCTATTTATTTTCTTCTCTTAGGGTTTCGGTATTTACCTTTCCCAAAAATATCGTGGCGCTCAACAATTCCCTACCTCTCTCATCACCCAAACCCTTCTCCACTGAGCGACGGGACCAACTGCTCTCGGCCGAAGTTTCGACCGTAACAACATAAAGAATAATTAATTAAAAGAAGTTATCAGGTCAATCGGACCTGGAAATATTATTTATATATTACCAAAAGTGTCCGTGTGGTAAACTCGCATGGCCTATTCCTAATCGGGTAAGAACAATCCTTTTTTGGCCTGTTAGACCGATAGGTTATTAAATAATATCGGAATTTAAAAAAATCATTTCCACGTCATTATTTTTAGTAGTTTTCACTGTTTTATGAAGACAATTGTAATTATGATGACTTTAATGATTAATGACTTTTTTAGCTGTCATCCTTTTTTTTCCTCATCTGGTGCGTGCGACCTTCTGGGTTTTTAGTTTCCGAACCTACACTGATCAGATCTGAAATATCAAGCCTATGAGAATAGGCAAATCAAAACGGAGACGAAACTCCATGACAATAATACGAAACATAATAAAAACCGACATTTTTGAGACATTTTGGAGTTTTAAAATTTCACGTCAGCTTTCAGGTGTACTACGGACCTTTCTAAAAGGATTTGGACAGGAAGCTGCGTCCTCGACGTTTCATATTTCTTACATTCCCCAGGTGTCGGATTATATTGGAAATAAAGGGATATCTATTACCGACCGGGGCGGCCTGGCTGCATTTCCGCACGAGATATCTCAGCGGCGAGATGGAAAACGGAACCCTAACTGATAAATATCGGCCACCGGGGACCCCGACCTTCTGAATGTTTCAAGAGCTCCGGAGTACACTTGATCATCCCCTAAAAAGTCCTACCCTATCAAAAAAAATCGATTATACCGATTTTTCTCATTTACCGTTAAGAATTGTCAATCATCGTCAGAACTGACCATGAGGCTCATTTATCCGAATTTATTGAGACCAGATAGAATCTCTAAGAAGTTTAATTAGAAGTAGTTCACCAGGGGATGTTTCGACCAAATCATACATTGTAGTGGCTGCTGTGTTATTGTCCTTTTTGTTCTTCAGCGCACATCATCTTTATATTCATCACAAAACAATTCTTTTTCTCTTATACAGTATTTGTGTATTTATCGCCTTCGATACAATCCACCACTTTTGAATGTGTGATCTACCTTCCAGATTAAGTAGCACTGCAAAAGTTGTACGCTAGCCACACTGACCTGAGGTTCATTATATCTGACCTTTTCCCGCGTTTTGTTTATGGAATCTTGCCAGAAATTTTTTGTTTTTTAGACCTTCCATCCGTTGTAAAACTGTTCTGCCTGACTGTCTAAACGAAAATTAGACGAGGTATTAGGAATAAATTTTCACTACTGTGTTACATCTTAACACAGAAATAGCCTTTTTGCTCTTCCACACCTCCTATCATTTGGCTGACTTTGGTGGAGAAAGGAACTTAAAAGAATGACTAGTTGCTTTGTATACACGATGTCTTCAGTGATCATTTCCGGTCCGACTAATTTTGCTGTTATCACAAATCAAAACCCATTTAGCTCTTCCTTTCCTCTTGTTAGTTCACTAAGTTTAATGGAGAAAGGGACTTAAAAGAAAGTCGAAATGCTTTGTATAAGACGTCGGCTTCATTTATCATTTCCGCTTCTAAATCAAAAGCTCTTCAGCTCTTCCACACCTCCTGTCAGTTCATTAAGTTTAATGGGGAAAGGAACTTAAAAGGAAAAGACTAATTGCTTTGTATACACAATGTCTTCACTGATCATTTCCGGTCCGACTAATTTCGCTATTATCTCAAATAAAACCCTTTTATCCCTTCCACACCTAGTGTCAGTTCACGAAGTTTGGTGGAGAAAAGAACTTAAAAGAAAGACGAAATGCTTTGTATAAGACGACCACTTCAATTATCATTTCCGATTCTAAATCAAAAGCCTTTCAGCTCTTCTACACTTCCTGTCAGTTCGCTAAGTTTAACGGAGAAAGGAACTTAAAAGAAAAAGACTAATTGCTTTTTATACACGATGTCTTCACTGATCATTTCCGGCCCGTCCAATTTCGCTGTTATATTAAGTGAAAACCCTTTTTAGTCCATCCACACCTGTCAGTTGGATGAATTAAGTGGAGAATTAGACTTAAAAGAAAAAGACTAATTTCTTTGCATACGATGATCATTTCATGTAGATATTGATCATTAATCTTTAATTAAGACAGATTAATTTCCATCAAAAGACGTTACAGATTTTAGCTTTAGTATTGATTATGGTCATTAAGCAGGTTTAGTCCTTGTCGCATGAAGTTAAACTTTTTGTTAATTATTCATGACTTTTTAAAAATTCACATGTGAAAAATATTTAAAAATCACAAAGCTGTGTATTTTTTCTACGAGAGGCTAACAGAGAGTGAAACGATTTATTAACTAAGATCTTTTTTGTCGTTCGTAAATTTTATTTTACACGGATATATTTTGTTATTCTTCCCCACGTTTGTTTTTGAAGTTGGATAACAGACTGGATTTGCATAAAGTATTATTGAACAACTGGCATAAATTAATGCGTCAATTATCTTACTGTACTGTTGTTTATTTTTGAAGCCTATTGATTACCATTACACAGGCTTTCTCGGGCGTCATTCCCAATAACGTTACCACCCTTTACTCTAACTCTGTACGTTTAGCCCTTTATAAAGGGTACCTAAATATTTAACGCTAGTTGAAACCTGCTACTGAATTTTCTAACAGATCAATTGATTATTGGGAATATATAACATATAAATTTTGAATAGTACAGATATTTGATGTAAATCCTTGATTTGTTTGTTTAGTCTTTATAGAACAGTAATAGATCCACGTCTGTTTATAAGAAATAAATATCCTTACTGACCCCAAGCTATTAACTTTCCTGATTCCCGTGGTTCTAAATCAAGCAGAAGATCAGTGATGTGCGGATCTGACCTTCTTCCCGCAGTCATTTATATAAAACGCGCGCAGAGTTTACTGTATCGACTCTGTAAAGAAGATAAATTGATTTTAGCTCCACCGGGAACATTGAAACCATAAATGCCATACATTTTCAGAAAATGTATGAAATCCTGGAATTTCTATATTTTTCTTTAACCGAACTATTTCACTTCTTTCAAAGGAGGCATCATCTTGTTTATTCCTTCAACTAGTAAAATCCGGATTATTGATTCTCGACTTCGAAAAAACACGATGTACACATATTTTGCCCATATCAATGTTGATGAATTAATTATTACATCGTACAGTCATATAAAGTTTTTTAGTTGAGATAAAAAAGTCAGTGTCACGAGAGGGATTCGAACCCACGACCTTCGGCTAGATACTCCGCTACTATACAGGGTGAATTGCTACTCGTGCTACAAACTTCTCCAGTAGATTCTTCACCCTAAAATGAACAAAAAAGTTCATATTGTCCATGGTNGGTTGAGAATCGGACCATGGACAATATGAACTTTTTTGTTCATTTTAGGGTGAAGAATCTACTGGAGAAGTTTGTAGCACGAGTAGCAATTCACCCTGTATATACCTCTTGAGCTATCGTGACTTCGATCCTCTCGGACAGCAACTTCCCATCTCAACCCACCTTTCGAATTTTCCCGCCTTTTTGCCATTTTTCAAATGTCCTGAAATCTATTCAATTCTCGGCGACAAATAAAATGACCACGGAGAGCTTTAGTGGAGATATACTTAATTGTACTCATTAAATCCATCAGATTTCGTGGTCCCATTGACCAAATAACATCTTTCAATTAATTAATCTTTATGTAAAGGTATTGGTTGAAATGAAAAAGCTAGTGTCACGAGCGGGTTTCGAACCCACGACCTTCGGCTGGATACGCTGCTACTCTAACACTTGAGCTATCATGACTTCCATCCACTCGGACACTAACTCCCCCCTCAACCCCACCTTTATTTAATTTTCCCTCCTTTTTGCCATTTTTTAATTGTTCAAGCGGACCACGAAAACTAGTGAATGTCATATAAAGATTGGAACCACAGCAAACAACATTATTCTTTTTATTTTTATTGATTGGTATAGGTAAATTAGAATAGTTACGATTTGGAAAACAACTAACCGTATAACCCAGCTCTACTTCTACCAAAAATTGCAAACGTCTTGATTTAAAATTCATAAAAGTTATTTTACTATTATAAGCTGCTCAAAAATGGGTAGGGATATTTGTAATTTATTTTTATTCCATTAATTTTAACTAAATTAACTGATATATTCTTGCTAGTTTGATAAAATAAAATACAAACAAAAAACAAAAATATGAATGGCACTCTCAACACGTCACACAAGAATGGCACATCTACACAGAAAACAAACACTTTTAGCCCTGAAGATGATCTCAATAAAGGTCGAAACGTAATCACGACAAAGAAAATGTTTTTCTAAAACCTACGTCACATCAGACCGCATCTCACGATCTCCGAATAATCATTAACTAACGGTCACTAAATACCACACACAAAAAACAAAAAATTTGTTAATTCTCATTTTTAATTTACGGATTTACTTAGGAATAGTAAACATGAAGACATTTTGTAAACAAAAAAATTTTCCCGTCTTTTCTCCACTTTAATCCAGTTTTATTGTCTTTAACCATGGAAAGACATCATCTTGAACCAGAAGTTCGTAATATTATTGTTAGAATGAGCCATCGAGCGTGGTCTCTCGGGCTTTAGGAAGTGCCGATAGGAGGTCTGGTAGTGGATCTCAGCGCGATGCTAAGAGAGGACAGAAATATTGCCCTTGCTGCAAGAAGGAACCCTTTCCACAGTGCGGTCAGATCCTAAATGAAGGCCTGAAGTACTAAATGTTTTGGCAAGGCCTTTAACAACCAAAACGATTAAGTTGGCCTCACATCGTATGCCCCTTAGAGACGAACTGCAGCAACAGCCCGCCACCTGCAACTCAGGAGAACATGGTGCAGCGAGTGCCTAGAAGAGAACACCAATTGTTATTTCACTGCGTATTGTCGATGAGTTGCTTTTCTGTCTGTATAAGACAGCAGGTGCCGAAGAGTCTACCGAGAGCAGGGGATTGAGTATAATGCCCCAGTTCCTGTTCCCTTCGGTGCAGTTTGGAGGAGGACGCGTAATGGTCTGGGCTGAGATTTACACGAGGACAAACTGGGCTCCATATTGTTGAACCTCACCGCAGTCCGTTATGTCCAAAAAATTATCAAGGAATACATCCCTCAAAGCAGTGATTAGGAGGGATTTTCGATTTCTGAATGACAATGCCAGACCTAATAGAAGCCGAATTGTTCATCAATGTTTAGAAAACCTGAGAATTTCCCCTCTACCCCTTGCCACATTTTCTCCAGACCTCAATCCCGTTGCGTATATGTGGAATGGGTTATAGAAAATGGTTTGAGGTATTTATTCCTCGATAATTTCTTGGGCATAAGTAATTAAGAAGTTAAATTAATTAAATCATATTGAAACAGTTTATAATTGATTTATCTTATCATTTTGTTGATTTTTTTTCTATAGATACTTAAATTTAAGTTCTGCTGAAGGCCACATAGGTTGGAGAATAGTTTATCTAACTTTAAATAGTTGTCTGCAACTGGGTGAATTTTGGCTAATAAATAATTTATTTATTTTAAAAGAGTAGTCCTGATGATTGAAAATTACCAAACTACATCCCCTCAGACCTGGAGAAAAATTGTGCCATGTTCATTGTCTAACTTAGGGGCAAGGGAGGTTGTGGGTTTAGTTTTTGATATATGAACCAGTATTAGCAGAATTCAGAATGCAACACCTTGGCATCTGTTCTTTGACAGAAACAAAATTAAAAGAAATACTAAACACTAGACAGTTTGAATCTTGTAAATTATGCCCTCTCCACTCGGCATTATACATGTTATTTTTTTAATTATTACTATTTTGATGTTATACCATGGATGATAAAATCTTTTACACCATAATGCAATGTCGATTCAATATTTTAAATTAAATGTAGCATTATAATGATGGTAAATATTTTTGGTACATAATGTTGCTTTGTTGCTTTCTTTAGAATAGTTTTCTGCAGTATTCTTTTTATTAATTATTATTATTATACCAAAACTAAGTGTCACTCTCTGAATGATGGATATCCAAGCTTTATATGCTTTTGAATAGTATTTTTTTTTTATAATTTAAGTTAATATTTTTCGTTTACAGGGGTTCTTTAGGAGAAGTATACAAAAACAGATAGAATACAGGTGCCTAAGGGACGGAAAGTGCCTGGTGATACGACTGAACCGCAATCGGTGCCAGTACTGCCGGTTCAAGAAATGCCTTGCCGTCGGCATGTCTCGAGACTGTGAGTACACAAATTATGTTTTAGTTTTCACATTATCCATAGCCCATCCTCTATTATTTGTACCCTGAGTTTCAACATTCGATAAATCTGAAGAAAATTTGAATATTTATGTAGTGTACTGAATTTCAAAAAATCCGGCTTTACTGGATAGTGAGTGTAAAGTGCTGTTTAATAATGTTCTCATGAGAAAAAGCCCAACTTTGGTAGAAAGAGAGTTATATATAATGTTTATTAGCATTACATGTATGACATTAGATAACATTTGAGTATCAGAAACGGTGCCACTAAAGCATTGACAACATAGTTATAAAGGAGCTGGTTGTTGGATGCTCTTATTCTGGAAGCCTGAGAAAGTTGTGATTTGCTTAGTGTGTATAGGAGGCGAATTAGTGCCAACAAAGTGGTTAACCTTGGTCAAGGTTCAGACTTCTGGTGATAGTATTAAAAGGGTTAACGTCGTTGACTGTGATTCCACATGGCTAAATCCCTTGGTCCCAGCCCCTTGGTTTGTTGAGGATGAGCCAAGGTGTTGGTGACCAACGTTCGGCTCGATAAATTCATTGTCTTTCATTGGCCGAGATTTGCTTAGTGTGTATGTTCTTGTTGAGGGTAAGGCATTGAAGAAGAGATTAAACAAAATGGGGCCCAGGATTGATCCTTGGCGGATTCCTGGTATGATTTTGTAAGGAGCATGGAGACATTGTTATGCGACACACAAAAGTTTCTGTTTTTCAGGTACAAGTGGATATCTTTTAGTTGATAAACATGAAGTTATATTTTATTAGCCAGTGTATGTCTCCCTACTGCCAGACAGTATCAAGCCTTTTCATGATTTAATATATCTATCCCAGTGTACGCCATTATCCTGTCCACTACTCTGGTAAGTTGTACCGGAGAGCTGTCAGACCTGAATCCAAATTGTACCTCTTTCATTATTCCAGATTGAATGATATGACCTTCCAAGCGTGTTAGGAGCACACTCAAATATTTTGCTAATATTTCTTTATAGGCTAATTGGCCTGTTGTTTGATTGGGTGCCAAGGGGTTTCGCCACTTTCTTTTGCAATGTGACTTTTAAAGTCTAATATGAAATAGTAGGTAGTAGCAGTACTGATGAAAGTTTACAAATTCCAAGGCTACAAATAGTTTTATTATTTATTTACTGTTTATTTAAAAATATGTTGTTTTTTTCAGCTGTTCGGTATGGGAGGGTGCCGAAAAGATCACGGGAACGAAGCGGAGGAGAAGAAAGGGTGTCGACAAGTGACAGCAGTTCAGGGGCGACCCCGCCAGATCCGGAGACAACCTCGACTCCAGCCTATGACCTGATTGTGTCTGTATCGCAGGCGCATGTCGCCAACTCAGACTACTCGGAAGAGAACACAAGGTGCCTCGTTAGGAAGCCGATTGCCTCACCTGTAAGTATCGGACTTTTTCCTCAAAGAGTTGTCACTCCACAGCTAGGTCATTTCAGCCCCAAATGCATGCTGTCTATAATCTAGCCTAATACATAAATTTGATAGATCAGTTGCACAAATAAATACATTAATACTCATTCTTATTAGTCAGTGGAGTATTGGAGATTCCTTCATTAACTATACACAGTATTAATAATCTAACCTAAATTAGAGGTCTTTTTTAAATATTCTACCATCGACCTAAACACACCACTGCTGGCGGCATTGGTGACATATAGTAACTGAAAGAGGGAACCAGAAACCGACTGCTGTGCTCAAAAACCATTCTTAAATATGGCGGCACACCTACAAGCTGTCTGTAAGGAGCCAAGGGTCACGCCTCTATTATGTAGGGCACATCTAGCAACATTTATCTGCATAAGGGGGACCTGCATAGGCTTTCGCCCAAAAGCAGATGCCCGTGTGTCAATTGGGTATGCCCAATCCTCAATCGGGTGAGAGTGATTCCTCATTTCTGGTTAATATTTTCTGAGGGCATTTGCATTATTGAATTGCCGACCCACATTCAGAAGAACATTCAGCGTTTACGCTTATCTTCTATTTAAGTGGGGGAAGGCATGGTTACAAAATACAATAAACCAGAGAGATACGGTAAGCAGTGGTGACGTTTAACCAGTTTGAACAATCTCTACATTCGCTTGCTTTTCTCTAGCGATGAGAGAGTTGTCGGCGTAAGCGCCTTGCTACTTATTTTTGTATAAGGGAAGATAAGGCTCGAGAATTTAATAAATTCTCACCATTTATTTGAACATAATTCCACTTTTTACACAAGCACAACAAAATCTTAATTTATCTAATAAGTCAGCCACAACTCTAAATTTGGGAGCCAATCAACAAAGGCACTTATCCCAAACGAACTTTCCATGATCAGCATCCTCAGCATCTTCAGCGCCTTCTGGTATTTCGACTGTCAACTTGATTCGATGAGTCCCAATGGTTGGTCCTCGCTGGCTCTGAGTCCTCTGTTCGAGCCCCAGACAGAGTGTGGCTGCTGGCTTACAATAAATTCGTAAATATTTATTGTTACACTGGCCTATCTTTATTATACTAAATGACTGAAACAACCAAAGCAAGTCAGTCACAACTCTACCTCTGTGGATGAGCCTGGTCACAAGAGGATTTATCCCAAATTATGCTTGCCAACACCATCTTCCCCATCTCTCAGCGTATTCTTTGCACAGCATAGATATTCGATAGTCGACTCAGTTTGGCTTGTCACAATGGCTAGGTCCTTGTTGGCTGACTCCTCTCTCTGAGTTCCTGACCGAGTGTAGCTGCTTAATTGACTGCTCTGGACTGCACATTCGGTTGACTGAGACCTCAATTTTACAAGTCGTACCCTTAAGATGGCTCTGGACATGGTATTCATCAAATGGTTCGCCTAATCCCAACTAGTGGGGATGGTTGCTTAGTCATTTGCTGAGCAACAATATTCAGTGCTCACCATGCTGAACTCAAAGCATACACATATTTGGGAATCAACTATTCTGTATGGATATCAACCGCAATCATCAATCATCAATATCAACACTGCTATTTATTTTTTAATAATAAATGATTCCTAACTAGTATAGATGTATTAATAAAAGATCATTAGAGCATTATTTCTGTCGGGTAGGAATCGATGGGCCCATCATAACAGTCTTGGAGTTCCTCGATCTGTACCAATAATTTGTAACGCTTCTCTTCCAATTTACAAAAATTGAAACAAGGTTTTGGATGAATGAAACGGATCAAAAGTAAGATTAGACATCAGTACTCTGTGACTGAATTTGTAGCCACTACACAAAACAGTAACTGCAGTTGTAGCAATGACGTTTCACTGTTGTCCTTTACGATTTGGCAGTATCTTTGGCACTTGGCAAATACGCATTCGCTGTTTCCACACCAACTGGCTGGTTGTTCAAACCCTAGGCACGCTATTTGGAGAATGCCAAGACGATTATCTCGAGTCTTAGCAAATGGTCTACAGCAATCAACATTCAGCCACCTTTATATATATATATATATATATATATATATATGTTCTTAACTGGGTAGGGTAGAAAAGGAAAAGCAACAACTATTTGGCCAGGTGGTCAACTTCCTTCTTGCAAGGGTACTCATAAATCATGAGAGTTTCTGGTACATGAAATGTCGTGGTCTCAAGTTGATGTACTTTCATCAAAGATCTAGTCCCACAGCTGGATGAACTGTGTGTGCGACAACCGTCCCACACTAAATAACTCCTCAACTTTCATTATATAGTGGACTATTCATCTGTCATATTTCTATTTCTTCCAGACTTGTGGGAAACATCTACGTGGGCGACCCATTGGATTTATGGCCTTATTTCCAACATATGTTTGAAACTCCTTACAACTATTTTTAATACATTTTAACAACTAATTTATGCTAAGATGAGGACTGGCTTACAATTGATTAATTTTCCTTCTTCTTATTTCAAGCCTTCACCTATTTGCTCTGGTCCTGAAGTGGCTTCTTCCACCGCAGAAAGTCTTGAACAACAAAGGATATGGCTGTGGCAACAATTTGCAACACATATCACACCTAGTGTTCAGAGGGTAGTTGAATTTGCAAAAAGAGTACCAGGTAATTTTTTTTAAATATATGTACATAATAGTTTATTTTATTTTAACGTTAATTCTTCCGCCTTATTTTAACCTTGTCAATACTTTTCCAGGCTTCTGTGAGTTGAGTCAAGATGACCAACTAATCCTGATCAAAGTCGGCTTCTTTGAGCTTTGGCTTTCCCATGCGGCTCGCCTGACAACTGACACAACAGTAACATTCTCTGATGGCACTTTCGTCACTCGGCAGCAAATGGAACTTATGTATGATGTAAGTCCAACTCAGGTACATACAAACTTACTACTAATATCTATGTTTTTTCCTTTATACTTCATGCTTTTTATTTTTATTTTAATTTTAACAAGTTATAAATTGTAATTTTGCGCTTGTTTATAATTTAACTGTTATGGTTTGTGTTATTTTATTTTTTTTTAACATTCTAGTCTGAATTTGTCACATCAATGTTCGAATTCACTTCAAGCTTTAACTCTCTTCTGCTTGGAGATACAGAACTTGGTCTGTTTTCCTCGATTGTGCTGTTATCACCTGACAGGCCTGGTGTGACTGATGTAAAAGCCGTCGAACACCATCAGGACAGGTTGATCGAAGCACTAAAACTCCATGTAAGTTAAAATATATTATAATAATAATGAAATATTTTTTCTATTTTTTTAAGAATCAAATTACATACTTGATTACTGCTCTCTGGCCATGGGAATACCACAGGGCAGTGTGTTTGGCAAAACCATTTATACCACAGATGTCTTAACTATTCTTCCTCTATGGCACAGTATTGTCCTCTGACCTCCCTGAATGAAAATTAACTCCTTTAACCTTCTCACAGATTATTAGTTTGGCTTTCGATCTTAGCATTCCATAATCCAGTCAGTCGGATGTGGATTTGGATTTATGTAAACTCAAATCCGCATATGTATGTTCATATATACAAACATGTACCAAGTTGAGCCTATTTGATTCTTGTTGTCCACTGGCAATTCCAGCTCTTGCTATTTACAATCAATTGTCAGCAGACTCGAGAATCACCCACCACGGGTATTGGCAGTCCGAGGGCAGAACCCGCCTACTCCGTCCAGCCACTGAAGATGGTCTCAGAGGGTCTGTCAACAGCTAGATCAATTCAGTACCCAATGTATGCAGTTCCAAACGCATTCGTACTCACGTTCACTCTTAAATATTCCTACATTCACTTTTATTTACATGCCATTCATTCAATCAGGGTGATGGAGTACTCGATATTCCTCCATCACCCTTTACATACATTATACAGCTAACCTAATTGAGGGTCGATTCCGCCATCTACCCTCTCACATCACACTTCACCTTAATAAATTCATTCACTCTCAACACAACTTTACACATATTATACAACTAACCTAATTGAGGATCGAAAGGGTTCTCGATATTCCACAGTCTATCCTCTCACATCACGCACATGCTAATAAATACATTCTCTATCCAACACAAGTTAATTTGGTTTCAACAAGTGTGCTTTTATTTGTTTTATTTTACCGCTTCCTATATCCTTTCCTTTTAATTTATTGGTCCACCTCTGATTTCTTTCCTATCCCCGAGTTTTGGAAGTGTCGTACCCTTATTTGTTGTGGCGTTGAAAGACCAATGTCACAATGGTGTACTCGATATTCCGCCATCGACCCACTCACATCACATTAACGCTAATAAATACATTCACTCTCAACACAAACTGGGTGTACCCAACTATTATTATTTTATACAATAGAACAACCCCTTTCCTCCAAGAATCGGATCAGGGGACTCAAATACTCGCTGCCATGCTCCAGCGCAATCTCAAATTGGATGTCATTCCTACGCGCTCTTTATATTGAGCCAAGAAATTGCACCCTTAAATTAAGTGTGACACAATGAGCAATCTTTACCTACATGCAGGACACAACAGCTTTGGCCCAAAAGTAAGGGCCTGTGTGTCGATCGGATGAGGATGACCTTTCTTCTATGAGTCAGATACTCCGAGGGCCACCCATCAACTGTGTTCTTGACATGTGAGAGCTGCTCTGTCAATCTGGCCCGTTGATGGTGCTACCTTCTTTTAATCATGTTGTTTTATTGCATTCTAAGCTTTAGAGGGCAGGATTGTGTGGGTTTAGTCTGAAGGTTAAATAATAAAAAAATAGTAATATGTATATTTATCCTCAAATTACACGTCGTTGCAAAATTTTTTCCTAAATCGAAATTTTTGCTTACAGTTAAGAAGGAGTACAAACGGCACAGATTCGTCAAGCGTACTGGCGAAGCTGCCTGAATTGCGGGCCCTCGGGGCCAAGCATGCCCTCATGCTCGAATGGTTTAGGCTAAATTGGGACAAGTTGCGTCTCCCCCCTCTCTTCGCTGAGATCTTCGACATACCGAAGTCAGAGGAAGACCTGCAGTGAAACTAAATGGTAAGTGCGGAGTGGAACTTTTTCAAATTGCAAATGGGCGAACTGCTATAAAATAACAACGACCGTCAATCTGTTTCAGATGATCCCTATCTTTAACCCCTCTCTTCTTCTTGCTCAAGCGTGTTTGTGTGAATGTACAGTGCTTTATGCACTCATAGATACATATCAATCTACCAGAAAAAACATTAGATTTAAAAAAATTAAAATTCCAATATATAATTCAATTTTTATTAAAAAATATTTCTTTCCCTTTTTTCTGTCCCTTTAACCAAATTTTTGTACATACTTGTAATATTCAAATTAGGACAAGATTAAAGAAAAGAATATGTTATTATACTTTGTTGTTGTTATTACATAAATATATATAAGTTATATTATTATATATTTAATTTTTTTGTATTTATAAATTTATCTTTTCAGAGAATTTCATGACCAATAATTCATATCAGACAGTTTTTTCTCGGAAATTTTGTAATACAAAATTAAACAAATGTAATTGATTGTGAATCATCACATTATGTGTTCATTCTGAGCAATTATACTTTCTGTCTTTGCTTTCTCTTTTGGTTATTAAATTAAGTTAGGGTTGAAAAAAAACTTTTTTTTTGTTAAACCTTGCACAATTTAAGGTGCTGCTCACGTTTTAGGTTGTGATCGAGAATGGAACAATCAGAGATCGATTTTGTGCTCTCTCCCTTCTTTCTCTTTCTACTAAATCTATTAATCATGTATTTTGAATTAATTGTGTCTTTTTAAAATTTTCACAATTCTTGAATAAAACGGTCTCTGCTTTAATGTTTAGGTGTTAGACAAGATCTCCTATTTTTTATTAACTTGTTCTTTCTTTAAAGGAAAATGTTTTTATTCGAAATTGTTGTTTTTTAGACTTTTACCTTAATGCGCTTTCAAAGTGAGGTCAAAACGTCCAATTCAACCGCCAACTATATTTTAGGATAATTTTTTTGTGGAGTAAAACGTTTAATGTTTCCATTGTGATATATTTAACATCACTGTATTTGTACAAGAGCTTGTTCGAAAAACTACTACTATTAAAGCAAGTCGTGCACGAAACTAAATCCTTTTATACAATCGTAAGTTTGGAAGTAAATTAAAAAATTATATCCACAAAGATACATTTAAAAAGTATTAATAAAATTAAATATCAATTAAAATGTTTTTTTTTTTTAATAAGTTATAATATATAACTGCCATAAAATTGTCCTAAGACAAAAGGAAATAATTTTCTGTTTACACAAACATAAAAATAAATCTGACTATACAGGAACTAAATATTAACCTAGTTAAGCAATCATTTTGTTAATTATACTTGAATAACAACTTTCACATTTATTTGTTTATGCCTTTTTTTATGTACTTAAAAATTGTTGCATTCTGTTTTCTTAAAGTGCAGTCCAAAGAAGAAAGTTTTAGATTAATTAATGTTATTGTTGTTACTCTTCAAAGAAAACAGGGTTTTTATGTAGTCTGAATAAATTAAATAAGATAATTTCTAAAGATATTTTTTGACATTGTGTTATAAAAAGTAATATTAATATTATGAAAAAAAGAGTATGAAAATCTAACACCAACATAATCATGTTTTAAAAATTGGGTCTTAACTTAAAAAAAATTTAATGTATAAAAGGATTTTGTTGCGAGTTTTTTAAACAAACTCTGTAAAATGTAAGTGAAAAAAAAAAAACATTCCTTTAGTATTTTCAATCACTATTTAGTATAATAATTCCAATACAATCATAACATGTGTGATGGCATTCCAGTACTTAAAAAAAGAAGAGTACTTAGGCGAAAGGAAACCTTTTTGGCAATATATCTGATTGTTGGGAGCTTAAATAAAAACGGCTCTGATTTTTTTCTAGTGATATTCGAAAAAATACAATCATTTTACGTCGGTGTCAAAGTGTATTTTTCACTCTCATTGGAAAAAATACGTTATCTAATTTTAGATTGTTCAATCTAATGGCGCGCACGTGTTTCGTTGGGTATACTGAAATTAAAATAGTATATGTTGTCAGATCAGTATTAAGAAAGGCACGGTACACAAGCGAAACGATTAATAGAAATGTTGCACGAATCACGCGGCACTTAGGTTTATGTAAATACTGTAAATGTGACACAAGGTGAAGAAAGTGTTGGACGCCACTTGTTTCTTGAGCGTTTCTAACAATTTTTTTAAAAATATTATTAATTTATTTCTTATAATCCGTGGATGTGCCAAAATTTTTTTAAAAATGCACTTAAAAATACTTTTTGCAATAAAAATGAGATTTACAATCAAAACACCTGACAATTCGATAATTACTCTTTTATTGATGTTAAAAAGACTTTTTAGATGTCATCTACTTTTGAATGTGATTTAATATTAGTGTCTTTTCTGAAAATTATGAATCAAACCCTGTATTTGTGTATTTTCTCACTTTACTATTTGAGTGTTCACTTCGATTTTTAATGTAAAAATGTTAGTTTTGCAATAAGACGAAGATAATTCTGAAAATTGTAGATAACCAATAGTACAAAAGAAAACACAATCAATGAAATATGTATGTTAAAAAAATATGACAAAATGATATTAAAACCTGTTCATTTAGAAGAAAAAAACTGTATCTTTCAATTTTGTATACTACATGAAATGAAAATGTTTTTAAAAATCGGACTTTATAACAATAAGATTTGTATTGGATTATACACAAAGTGACTTTTGTTTGTCGGTTTAATCATAAGTGAATGTATGACTGTACAAATTAGGTATATTGTTGCTTAAAAAGTATATTATTTTTAATTTTTATTTCTTAGTTGTATTTTTGTTATTTTTTAATTTTGTATCATTTGTATATGCTTATATAACAGATGCCTTCGTTATATGTATTAAGTATTTAAATCTGACTTACTAGGGTTACTAGTACTAAAAATTTCCACTGCCTCATTGAAAGTCCTTTGTTTCTAATAATAGCAATGTGTTAAAAAATAAAATGAAAAGAAAAAAAGGTAATGTTTTATACTTGTAAAAATGTATTTTAGACGATGTTGATTGTTTCATTTTAAAAAAAAAATATTTTACGCCTTGTACTTGTTTCTGTACTATTCGTTAGTTTATTTTGGTTTGCTATTTGATAAAAAGGTGAATATATTTTAATTTGACACTCACAAAACAATAATGGGAATAACTCAAAATAATTGACAATGAGCTTAAAACACAATATCACACATTAAGGCACATGTATAGTAAAAGTTGGTTATGCACACTTCAAACTAAATGTTACAGGCCTAATATTATTCAGAACAGTTTTTGCTTCTTTCACTATATTCCTTCTTTAAATGGTGTAATTTTTATTATAGGTTAAGTGGCATAAGGCTTTAAAAAAAGTTATATCCAATATTTATTAGTTTTCTTATTGTATTTAAAAGAAAAGTTTATTGTATGACATTTTCATATTTAATTTTTTATTATTTAAATTTATGAAACTGTCATATTTTTGTTATGTTATTACATTTTTCTTTTTGTTTATTGAAATTCTATTTAGTTCAATTCTAGACAAAGTTTATATTATAGCAGATTTTTTGATGTTTGTATATAATTTTTATTTTTATTTTATACGCACTTCCTGTTGATTTTTCTTTTTTAATAAGGTGTTGTAATTTATATGATTTCTAGAAAGATATTGCCAGAATAAATGGGGCTGGTTACATAATAATTGTACTTAATTATTTTCCAAACGTTCTGATTAAATGCTAACAAAGTTGTTATATTTGTAAAACCGTTATGAAATTGTTATTTGTAAGCCAATGAAGGTCAAGCCATCAATGAAGGTAAGAATTTGACAACTATATGATTCGATTAAAGCTGTGGCTCCCTACAAAAGAAGCCAAAAGATAAAACATGAACATGATGAAACATTACGACATAAAACCCAAAACTGTTAGTGTGGCACAATGTCAATAGGGCAAAATTAGAGTGATTTTTCATATTAAGTGGACTTTCTGATTCTATATTTTAAAACGTTTATTCAAATTTTCTTTAATATATTTTAATATGGGAGACCCTTGAGTGGACTTATAAGAGTAATGAAATATCAAAAATCTAACAAAACTTAGAAAAGAATGCTTTTTTTCCGAAATTCAGAATTTGAACCCCCTGTTGAGTCGAGAGTTGCGAGTTAGCGACTTTGGCCTTTTGCTACTTCAAATTGATTCCCAGTAGCAATTTACATAAAAATTAGTCAAAATATCCACAAACAAATTATGCAACTACGGAAATATCAAAAGTGTAAAAAAACATTTGAAAAGTATATTTTTTTATCGATTTATCCAAATTGAAGCCTCGGTTGAGACGAGAGTTGCGAGTTAGCGACTTTGCCCTGTTGCTACTTCAAATTGATTCCCTGTATCAATCTTCATCAAATTTGGTCAAAATATCCACAAAAACTTTATAAAACGAAGGAAATATCAAACATCTAAAAAAAAACATTTTAAAAGTATATTTTTTATCGATTTATCCAAATTGAAGCCTCGGTTGAGTTGAGAGTTGCGAGTTAGCGACTTTGGCCTTTTGCTACTTCAAATTGATTCCCTGTAGCAATTTACATAAAAATTGGTCAAAATATCCACAAACAATTTATGCAACTACGGAAATATCAAAAGTCTAAAAAAACATTTGAAAAGTATATTTTTTTATCGATTTATCCAAATTGAAGCCTCGGTTGAAACGAGAGTTGCGAGTTAGCGACTTTGGCCTGTTGCTACTTCAAATTGATTCCCTCTATCAATCTTCATAAAATTTGGTCAAAATATCCACAAAAACTTTATGAAACAAACGAAATATCAAAAGTCTAAAAAACATTTGAAAAGTATCTTTTTTTCGATTTAACCAAATTGAAACCTCGGTTGAGACGAGAGTTGCGACTTAGCGACTTTGGCCTGTTGCTACTTCAAATTGATTCCCTGTATCAATCTACATAAAATTTGGTCAAAATATCAACAAACAATTTATGCAACTACAGATATATCAAAAGTCTAAAAAAACATTTGAAAAGTTTTTTTTTTCGATTTATCCAAATTGAAGCCTCCGGTGAGTCAAGAGTTGCGAGGTAGCGACTTTGGCCTGTTGCTACATCAAATTGATTTCGTGTATAATCTTCATAAAATTTGGTCAAAATATCCAGAAAAACTGTATGAAACTAAGGAAATATCAAAAGTCTAAAAATACATTTGGAGTGTATCAGTTTTTCGATTTATAGAAATTGAACCCTCGGTTAAGTTGAGAGATACGAGTAAGCGACTTTGGCCTGTTGCTACTTCAAATTGATTCAATTTGGATAAATCGATAAAAAATATACTTTTAAAATGTTTTTTTAGACGTTTGATATTTCCTTCGTTTTATAAAGTTTTTGTGGATATTTTTACCAAATTTTAGGAAGATTGATACAAGAAATCAATCTGAACTAGCAACAGGCCAAAGTCGCTAACTCGCAACTCTCGACACAACCGAGGCTTCAATTTGGATAAATCGAAAAAAAAAAGATACTTTTCAAATGTTTTTTTAGACGTCTTATATTTCCTTAGTTTTATAAAGTTTTTGTGGATATTTTAACCAAATTTCAAGAAGATTGTTACACGAAATCAATCTGAAGTATCAACTGTCCAAAGTCGCTAACTCGCAACTCTCAACTCAACCAAGGCTTCAATTTGGATAAATAAAAAAAAAGATACTTTTCATATGTTTTTTTAAACGGTTGATATTTCCTTAGTTTTATAAAGTTTTTGTGGATATTTTAACCAAATTTTAAGAAGATTGATACACAAAATCAATCTGAAGTAGTAACAGTCCAAAGTCGCTAACTCGCAACTCTCGTCTCAACCGAGGCTTCAATTTGGATAAATCGATAAAAAAATATACTTTTCAAATGTTTTTTTAGACTTTTGATATTTCCGTAGTTGCATAAATTGTTTGTGGATATTTTGACCAATTTTTATGTAAATTGCTACAGGGAATCAATTTGAAGTAGCAAAAGGCCAAAGTCGCTAACTCGCAACTCTCAACTCAACCGAGGCTTCAATTTGGATAAATCGATAAAAAATATACTTTTAAAATGTTTTTTTAGACGTTTGATATTTTTTTCGTTTTATAAAGTTTTGTGGATATTTTGACCAAATTTTAAGAAGATTGATACACGAAATCAATCTAAAGTAGCAACAGGCCAAAGTCGCAAACTCGCAACCCTCAACTCAAAAATTTTATTGACTTTTTGATGTAAATCGACCTGCCGAGTCGATTGGAAAAGCAAGTAGGCTCGTATGACACGTAGTTTTCGAGAAAAACGCCAAAAAAACAAAAATCGAGAAAAAAATTATTGTCTTTTTCGACTTGCTGAGTTGATTATAAAAAGAATTAGGCTCGTAGGACGTGTAGTTTTTGAGAAAAACGCAAAAAACCCACAAAAAAAACCAAAAATATTTTATCGACTTTTTTGATGTATATCAACCTGCTGAGTCGACTGGAAAAGGAATTAGGCTCGTAGGACACTTAGTTTTCTAGAAAGACGCCAAAAACTAAAAAAAATCGAAAAAAATTATGTCTCGATGTAAATCGACCAGCTAAGTCCATTAGAAAAGGAATTAGGCTCGTACGTGACGGAGTTTTCGAGCAAAACCCAAAAAAATTGTATACTTTTTCGGTGTAAATCGACCTGCTGAGTCAATTGGAAAAGGAATTAGGCTCGTATGACACGTAGTTTTCGAGAAAAACGTGAAAAACCAAAACAAAAGATAAAATTTTATTGACTTTTTTTATGTAAATCGACCAGCTAAGTCGATTAGAAAAGGAATTAGGCTCGAAGGATACGGAGTTTTCGAGCAAAACCCAAAAAACCAAGAAAAATGAAAAAAAAATTGTATTGACTTTTTCGATGTAAATCGACCTGCTGAGTCGATTGGAGAAGGAATTAAGTTCGTAGGACACGTAGTTTTCGAGAAAAACGTAAAAAAAAACAAAAATAAAATCGAAAAAAATTTTGTCTTTTTCGATGTAACTCGACCTGCTGAGTCGATTGGAGGAAAAAAAATGGGGGAAGTGTAAAGTACACAATTAATAGCAATTTAGTAAGCTGCATGCTTTAAACAAGTAGTTTATTATTTTAAAAAAACTTACTCATAATATATGTTTTTAAATTTAGCTAAAAACTCTAATTATAATTAATAAATTAAAATATATTAGCAAGTAATTCAATGAAACAGGTAAAAAGCTCAGCATATTAATACCGGGGGCAGGGTTCCTCGAATTCAAATAAAACCTGCACAAAACCCTAAAACCTTAATATAAAAAAAAAAGATCTCAAATCAGCCCCTCAAAACAAGATACAAGTGAAATGTTCTTATAAAAAGATAAAACTCAAACTAATTCTGACTCTCCCTCCGCAAAATCGAATGAGGAACGATTGGTTGGAAAAGGAATTAGGCTCGTAGGACACGTAGTTTTCGAGAAAAACGCAAAAAAAATCGAAAATAATTTTATTGACTTGTTCAATGTAAATCGACCTGCTGAGTCGATTGGAAAAGGAATTAGGCTGGCAAATCTTGACTCAACCTTTAGTTTAAACTGGAAAAACCGGGAAAAACATACTTTTCGAAGTTTTTTTAGATTTTTTATATTTCCTTAGTTTTAGAAAGTATATCTTGTTATTTTACGAGTTCAGATACTGATTGCTCCAGCAATTTTACTCCGAATATAAAAAATACTTTTTAAAATTAGCGAAACATCTAAAATACAAAAACAATTCTAGAAAGTAAGTTAATTAACCAATTTTGAAATTTTCACCTACCAACTAAGGTGTTGATAGCGAATTTGAGTACTGATGTATTTGATTATTTGTAGTACTTCTCAGACACCGATCTCTCCAGAAATTGTACCAAAAATGAAAAACAACTTTCTAAAACTATTGAAACTTCTGAAATAACTAAATTTTTGAAAAAGTAGGTGTTTCTAGTCGTTGTTTGATTTCCTACTACTCGTGGATGAGTTAGTTTCGAGTTTGAACACCGATGAATTCTACTATTTCTACTAGATCTAAGATACCAATCTCTCCAGAAATTGTACGCAAAATGTAAAAATGCTATCTAAAACTATTGAAACATTTGAAATACCTAACAATTTAAAAAAAAGTACATGTATGTACCGGTTTTTAGATTCCGTGGACGAGATAGTTGCTAGTTTGAGTACTGATGTATTTGACTATTTCTACTAGACGTCAGATACAGATCGTTCCAGCAATTGTATCCAAATGTACAAATACATTCTAAAATTATTGAAACATCTGAAATACCTAAAATTTCAAACAAGTAGGTGTTTTCACTGGTTCGTAGATTTTCACCTACCGGTTGAGGTGTTAGTTGCAAGTTTGAATACTGATGTACTCCACTATTTATACTAGGTCTCAGATACCAATTGCTCCAGAAATCAAACCCAAAATGTAAAAACCTTTTTAAAACTAGTGGTACATGTAAAATACCAAAATATTCTTAAAAGTCGGTGTTTTAACCAGTTTTTAGATTTCCTACTACCCAGGTTCCAATATTATTTTTAAAAAAATAAACACTTTTTAAAACAGGTGAAACATCTAATATGTGAGGAATATTCTGAAAAGTGAGTGTATTGGCGGGTTTTCAAATTTGCACCTTCCAATGGAGGTGTTGGTTGCGAGTTTGAATAACTATGTATTCGAATATTTCTACTAGATCTACATACCATACCATCTACTAGATACAATACATGCCAATTACTCCAGAAATTATATCCCAGATTTAAAAAACTTTTTAAAACTAGTGAAACATTTAAAATACGAAAAAAAAATCTAAAATGTAAGTGTATTAACTAGTTTTTAAATTTTAACCTACCAGCAGAATGTTAGTTCCGAGTTTGTGTACTGTATGTATTCAATTATTTCTACCAGATCTCGGATATTGATGGATCCAAGGATTTGTACCCAAAAAATAAAAAATTGATCTTTTTGTATATTTTTCTTGAAATTTGTATGAATTAAAGTTTAATTAAAAAAAAAAAAATTATCTAGTTGGGAAAACACATTTTTGCAACTTCTAACCATTTTAAGATAATTCTGTAGATAGTAATGGTTTTGGAACACTACCTGCATTAAAATTTGCATTTTACTGTTACAGGCAGATAGTATTAAACCAAGAGCATAATATTATCTGATGTGCCAATAATAAAATATTAATACTAACATGCTCACTAACCTGACTGCCAGCAGAGAGAGTTGATTTACCATTTGTACATCACTCCTGTGAAAAGAAAAAAATTAGTTAAAACAGAGAATAGTAGACAAGGTACATAAATAGATGTTATATAAATGAAATTTACCCTCTGAAGGCAACAATCCTCGCTTTAAAACAGCTGCGATGAACCAGCTAACTAACACTGTTCAACACTCGCGAAACAACTTAACGCACTGTTTAAATAGCACTTTGTGAAAATGTAGGAAACAGTCGGCACAACACCATCTAGAAAAGAAAAACACAAGAAATGTATAAAACTTACAATAAATGAAATATAATTACAATGACAATCATATTACAGAACAATTATATTAAATAATAACTATAACATACAAAAAGGGCAGAATATGATTTCTTGTACTAATACTAAATAGAATCTCCTTATAAATAATTTTACAAAATCTTATGAAGTTTTGTTTGAACTTTTAACAAGAATCAACTGTGGTCAACCAATAAAATGTACATTTTTAACAGCATTGATACAATAGCAAAGGCTACAAATTATTATAAAATAATTATTATAAAAAGAACTTATTTCAAAATGAAATAAAATAACTTTGACTTAATATTGTCAAATTCTTTTGTTGTGGGTGTAAAAGTCAGTTTAAACAGCGCCAATTATCATTGTTTTTGTTAACAATCAGTGAAATATTTTGTTCAAATTCAAAAGATTGAAGAGAACTGAGAATTCTTTTTTAAATCAGACTAGTTAAAAGATATACTATAAAGAAATGGGGGAGGGGAAGATCTGGGGTAAACTTTTCATGCCGGACATAGCAGAGAATCTCTGATGATCGATGAAACACCATCAGTAGTATTTCTACCAGATTTTTTTTTTTTTTTTTGCTTTGTCGGCCAAGCACTCACCATGCCAACCTTGAAATGTGACGTTGGATGCATATAAAAATTCCAAGACTATTGCAATTTTTACTTCTCTTACAATTTAATTGATTTATAAACTTTTACATGTGCAGTTTGAATAATTCAATTTAGAATAATTAATTGATGTCTAAAAGGACTCTTGATCTTCTAGTTATCTTAAATATAACTAAATGAGGTCTGAGTATTCGTTCGTTTGATGTGGATAGACTGTCATCCTACTGCTTAAATAATATTACAACAATAAAATCTAATGATTATTTAGAGATAGTGAGATGCGGTCTGGTGTGATGTAGGTTTAGAAAAACATTTTCTTAATAGAAATGATGAATGATGGAGTGAGTGCAGTGTTCAATCCTTTTTAAAAAAGATAGTTCCTACTCACAGTAAAAAACATTTTCTTTATCATGCAGAGCGCATCTTACAATCTCTAAATGATATTAATTAACGATCACTAAATATCACACAAATAAAATCTAATAAATTTATTTTTATAAATAAAGAGAAAAGACAATTATTGAGGGTTTAAATGAATCCTAACCGTTTGAGCCGACTTGAAGAGCCAGTAGATGAAAAGCTTTTGATTCATAATCCAAAATAAATCGATATCCGTATTATATAATAATTGAAAACTGGTCTATTAACTATTTGCAATGGAATTGATTTTAAAAAAAGAAAGACCTAGACTTTTTAAACTAATAAATGTCAAAAATGATAAATGCCTTTTTCGAGGATGACAGCGTGATGTCGAACCAGTGGCCGCCACGAGACAAAGAGGGCGAAAGGCGGGAATATTACTTCCCAGTCCCTCACCAACTGATAATTAATCATACAATTTTCCCACAAATTAATTTCATTGAAAAATGTTTTAAAATAATATCAACCGAATATTGTAACTATTATTTTTTTTAATTAAGCTCGATTTAAAGAAAAAATTTATTATACTTTAGTGCTTTTAGAAGATACTTGTTCAAGCTGGCAGTGATCGGATAGGCCGATGATTCTCCGTTTAGAATTTGAATAATTATTTGAGTTTAAAAATAAATAATTAATTCTTAAATATTTCGTAAGTTTTTGTGCTATTATTTGTAGAAAGTATTTTAAGGAATGTAATATTTTTTATTTACTTTGAAGGTCCTTGAATCACCGGTCGTTTCCCGCCATTTCCATGGCGATTCAGGCTACAACTAACGGTCGAGACTCGGTTTTTTCACGGTAAGCTTTTATTTCATAATATTATAATTATTTTCATTAATAAAAGCTGCTTTTTCGTGGGAATCAAAGAAAAATCGTTAATGAAATAATTTATCAATCATCACCAGTTTTAAATATTGATTTGTTGGATGTATTATTGCAACACAGCGAGTCGGTTCAACCTCTCCGGATCGCCTGGTGACTTCGATAAAATTTCATTTTCGATTACCGACAAATCCAATATTTTTTCAAGAGGAGCAAGTCAGTTTAATGATTATCAATAAATAATGAGATTATTTCAATTAATTATACTTTTTATAGATCAATGGTCATTGGTTTGAATCTCGCTCGCAACACTAAAAAAGTTCAATTAATTAGGTGTTTTATCTAAGGCCTTGGTGAGCTGAAAAAGTTAGTGTTATGTGTGGGTTTCGAACCCGCATCCTTCGGCTCAATACGCCACTGCCTTAACCTCTTGAGCTATTGACAAATAAGTCATGATAGATCAAGTGGTTAGAGAAGTGGCATATTGATCGAATCCTGCTCACAACACTAAAAAAGTATAATTATTTCAATTAGTTAGGAGTTTTATCTAAGGCCTTGGTTGAGATGAAAAAGTTAGTGTCGCGAGCAAGTTGGGTTAGAACACAACCTTCAGCTCAATAAGAGTGCTGCTCTATCCACTTGAAATATCGACTCAAGAAGTCACAATAGCGCAAGTGGTTGGAGCAGTGGTGTATTAAGCTGAAGGTTAGGGATAACGGTCAATTATGACTGCTAAACATATATGGATTAAAAAATAAAATTAGTGTTTGTCAGTTCTAATTTATTGATCGATTTATTAATACTGGGTTTGCTCACCGGTTAAGGCAGGTTCATTTTCAAACAAATTGCACATCATATGCTGTTGTGCAATAATTTGCCAATGAATGGCAGTGTTTGATGCATTGCACAAATGATTGACTAGTTTCAAAAATGTTTGAAATCTTTTCTACAGTTTGGGTTGTGTAGGTGCATGTTGTGCATTATTTTCCATTATTGGCTGGTATTCTTGATGGATTCTCTTAATTGTGTCCCTTGTTTATACATATGTGGAAAATACCATTTACCAAAGTTCTACGCAAGTATTAGAATCCATCCTCAAATAATTTTTGTAATCAAGAGAGAATGACAATGTTATTATCTAATAATTGATGCAATAGCTATTGGGTTCATGGTGGTCATACAATTTCCAATTTACAATTAAAGTTTCAACAAAAATTTAATGAAATATAGGGGTGATGCAATGAAACATTGCATGTCACTTTGTTGAACATTTGACAATATATTGGCACCTTCAGATATTTACGATTACGATATGTAGATACATAAGATTAGTATCTGTGATCTAGTAGCAATAGTCGAATACATCGAGACACAAACTCACAACTAACAACTCCACCAGTTCATGAAAATCTAAAAATCGTTTAAAACACCGACTTTACTTTAATTATTTCAGGTTGGTTCACGTTTCAAAAAGTTTTTTTTACATTTTGGGTACAATTTCTGGAGCAATCGGTATCTGAGACCTAGTAGCAATAGTCGAATACATTATTACTCCAACTCGTAACTAACACTTCCCCAGGTAGGTGAACATCTAAAAACTGGTGAAAACAAATACTTTTTCGGACTTTTTATGTATTTTACTTATTTCTTGACTTTTATTTAGTTTTTGTACATTTTTGCTTGTGTACATGTACACATAATTATTTTATAAATTATACCTTTTATCTAAGATCTTGGTAGAGATGAAAAGTTAGTGATATGAGTGGGTTTCAAGTCTCTAACCACTTGAGCTTTCGTGACTTTGTGAGTCAATAGTTCAAGTGGTTAGGTAGCGGCGTATTGAGCCGTCATGGGTCATAACAGTTAATTATGACTGCTATACATATGTATAAAGATTAAAAAATAAAATTAGTATTTATGGCTGTTCTAATTTATTGATTGATTTATTAATACTGTGTTAACTCACAGGCTAAGGCAGGGCCATCCCAATTTTCAGAACTGACCACCACAATCTGCCCCTCCATCGATGTGTTAAAAACATTATTAAATTGAAATTGGTGGGCTAGAACGGCACAAACGTATCAAGAGCTCAGATAACCCTTGGAGGATATAAATAGGCGAAGAATGGATATTCCCACTCGACTAAGAGTAGGCCATCTGAGGTTGACAGATAGATACTATATTTCATATGTGAGACATAAAAATTTAGAAATCACAAAGTACAGAGTAAAATTTAGAATTAATGGAAGAAAGCCAGGGTCCTAATTTTCAGAATTAACCTTACAATCCAGTCCCTAGATTCTGAAAATGTGTTAAAAGATGATTAAATTGAAATAGAGCATCTATTAGCTGGGGAGGGGGCCCTAGGATGATCTGAATAGGTGAAGAGGTATCGTACTCACAGTTCTAAGAATAGGTCAAACAGGGATGACAGATTCTCTGCTGTCTGGCATGAAAAGTTTATCCCAGATCTTCACTTCCCCAATTTCACTATAGCTTATCTTTTAACTGTTTGATTTTTAAAAAAAATCAATTCTCTTGAGTGAATGTAAAACTTCACCTGCAGAATTCCTGGCAAGGAAAAACTAATGAAGATGACACTTTGCCTATTGTTTTATCAAACTTTCCATAAGAATAAATGAAAAGACATGATTACAGACTGTTGGTTTATAAACATAGCAGATATATCGACAAATCACAAAAGAATCAGAGCCCTAGTTGTTTATTGAAGATGTTTGAAACATGTTGAAAAAGGTGGGACAGAATTTATTACATGATAGATTATTCTAATATAGACAATGTTTACAATTATTTCAATAATTATTAACAAAAACAATTATAATTGGAACTGTTTATTTCAATCACTTTGCTCTTTCCACTAAAATCATCATCAGAACTGATTTACATTGTCCAATAAATCCATGATGTTATTGAATGGTGGGCATCCTTTCGGTATCTGAAATTCAAGAAGCAAAGTAAGTCAGGGTATGACAAAGGATATTTGATACTTTTTTCTACTCATATCTGATCATTTATGGTTGAATTACAAGATTTTAAAAAAAAAATTAACACTTCTGTTGAATATCCATTTAAAAAGTGCAGGAGGTTGTAGTACCAGTGAATAATTAACTTTATTCCTCTGCAATTTGTGTTAATAATACCGAGTTTGAACCTAAAAGTTCCTTGATGAATTAAGACTTACCAGTGGGCTTTAAGCACAGAATGGAGGATACAATAGCTTTTAAAGGCGCAGTATAATATGCACCCCAACTATACTTATATCAACCTTTTCAATTTGAACAAATTATTTCAATGATTATTAACAAAAACAATTATAATTGGAGCTGTTTATTTCAATTACTGTTCTTTTCATTAAAATCATCATCAGAACCGATTTTTACACTTACAACAAAAGATTTTGACAATATAAAATCAGTTTTTTATTTCATTTTGAAATAAGTTCTTTTTATAATAATAACATGTACTATATTGTATGGTTTGTAGCCTTTGCTATTGTATGTGTCAAGGCTGTTAAAAATGTACATTTTATTGGTTGACCAAAAGTTCATTCCTGTTGAAAGTTCAAACAAAACATACATAAGATTTTTTTAAATTATTTATATGGCAATTCTATTTAGTATTAGTGCAAGAAATTATATGGCAATTCTATTTAGTATTAGTGCAAGAAATTATATTCTGCCCTTTTTTGTATGTTATAATTATTATTTAATACAATTTTTCTGTAATCAGATTGTCAGTGTAAATTATATTTAATGTATTTAAGTTTTATTCATTTCTTGAGTTTTTCTTTTCTAGGTGGTGTTGTGCCATTTTTGTATCTTTTTCCTACTTTTTCACAAAGTGCTATTCAAACAGTGTGTTAAGTTGTTTCGCAAGTGTTGAACAGTGTGTAGTTAGCTGGTTCATCTTAGCTATTTTAAAGCGAGGATTGTTGCCTTCAAAGGGTAAGTTTCATTTATATAACATCTATTTATGTCTTAGTTGTCTACTATACTCTCATTTAAACTTAATTTTTTCTTTTTCCAGGAGGGATTTACAAATGGTAAATCAACTCTCTCTGCTGGCAGTCAGGTTAGTGAGCATGTTAGAATTAATATTTTATTATTGCCCCAGCAGCCAATATAAGTGCCACCACACATATTTACCTTCCTTCCCTCCAAGTAGGTCTTCACCCATCTAGTAAGGTGATGGTCAACATTGTAATTATCTAGTGCTGATATAATGCAAGAAGTATCAGCATTATCGGACTTAGATATCGAAGAAGCAGCCTAATGTATATTCATTATTAAATAATGATTTCTCAGTCATGCCTATCAGTGAATACAAAGCAGTTTCCACTGATTTTCCTGGTAAATAGGCATGCTGATTGGGATGTATCATTGTATTAATTCCACAATCATGTCTAATAGATCTATCTAAAATTTTCTCTATTATTTTTTACGAAAATAGAAGATATACTTGCACGGTCTGTTCTCGATTCAACAAGACGGGCCCAACTCTGAATCCTTTTTATGAGAAACAGACCCCCAGAGGTCTTGATCGAACCTTAATACAACCGATCAGGTGCCTTTTTATAATAAAATTTAATGCAAGTTTGAAAACAATTTAATAATTACACAAGAAAATAATTTAAATCAACTAATTTCCTTTCAAACTTTAAACAAACAGTCGAGAGTTGTGAGCGAATTTTGCCTGTCGAGTAGTTCAACTTGATTTCTTCTATCTTGTTAAAATTTGGTCAAAATATCTAGAAAAACTTTATAAAACTAAGGAAATATCAAGTCTAAAAAAACATCGTAAAAGTATGTTTTTTCCGATCTTTAGAATTTGAACCCCCGGTTGAATTGAGAGTTGCGAGTTAGCAAATGTAGCCTGTCGACTATTTCAACTTGATTTTGTGTACCAATCTTGTTAAAATTTGGTCGATATGTAGAAAAACTTCATAAAAGTATGGAAATATCAAAAGTAAAAAAAAAACTTCATAAAAGTATGGTTTTTTCCGATTTTGAACTACCGGTTGAGCCGAGAGTTGTGAGTTAGCGAATGTAGCCTGTCGACTAGTTAGTTCAACTTGATCTCGGGTACCAATCTTGTTAACATTTGGTCGATATGTAGAAAAACTTTATAAAACTAAGGAAATATTAAGTCTAAAAAACTTTGTAAAGGTATGTTTTTTCCGAGGCACTCATAGCATTCAAAATTTACCACAAGGGAGACATCCCAGTGCTCGAAATGTCTGAGAAAAGGGAAAGCTGCTAACCACCGCACTGGCTCTTAGTGCCAAACCCACAAAGCAGCATAAAGCTCAAGAGGTTGATTGATTTTAGGACAACCACTGACTTAAATGAACTAATACGAACCGATAATAAGGATCACATTGATAAACGCACATAAATCGCAAGCGGTTATTGATGAAATTCGAGTACTAGCATGCGAACGACAATTGATGCTGTACTCATACAGAAGCCTTAGTGCCTGATGGGCATATCCACTAGTTAGTGCCATTTGGGATAGATCCTAGCGTGCGCAGCTGCCATGAAGGATGGCATTAGTTACACATGGCATCTGTATACTTCATTGGACGTGGTGACATCCAAGATGATTCAAAGAGAATAAAGGATGTAGCACGCAATCATTCTTCACATGTAGTGGTAGCCGGCAATTTCAACACACCATATAGCTTGGGGAGACAGCAACGTTCCCAACTGCGGCAAAGTGATGAATTTTCTAGCCGAATATGACACCCTTCACCTGTTCTCTTGCTGCCCTAAAAAAGAATGTGCAGAACACTAGAATGGCAAGAAACAGAACTCCTGACCAACAAGATGAACAGCACGAAGTCTACAATGCAGTAAAAAAAAGGTTCCTTTCAAAATGAGTTGCAATGGCAATGTACATAAAAACACTTCTTGGAAGACTTTTACAGAGGAGTGTGATAAAGCTGCGACCTATGGGGCATGCATATAAAGATTGCAATCCAAAAGCTAGTAAATTGTTCCATTGTACCAGCTTGTAACCCTACAGTTATGTCTCTGAAAGAAAACGGTGGCATCTTATGCAAGGCATTTCCAGATGACTCTCCTGAGAGTGACACTTCTGCCTAGGCTGCACTAGGAGAGAAAATGGAGGAACCCACTATAGCACACTCGCTATGGACTACCGCCAAATTTTATGCCACTGTTGCTCATCTAAGAATGGCCAGTGCACCTGGCGAAGATGCAGTGTAAGGAAAATCGGTTGCACTCTCCATAGAGATAATCAGAGACTACCGCCAACAGATATACACAGACTGCTTGAGGGTGATATATTTTCCCAATGAATGTAAGTCAGCCGCAATTAGTACTTTTTTGAAGGCTAGGCACTCACCAGCTGTCGAGATGGGCAAGCTGCTAGGGATGATTACACTAAAATCCTCAGTCACCTTCAAGGGCAGCTTGTACCCAAACCAATATGGGAGTAAAGTTGGCAAATCCACAAGATGCATGAATATCGTCAGCCTCATGCAAGAAAAGTATGGGAATGCTGTTCGACATAGCAAGGCATTCGATAGTATGTGGTGGCCAGCAGTACTGGAATGGTATAGATGTTTCTCAAACAATGATTCATAAGCAATTACTTGCAAAACCAGACATCACACTTGGAGTGCATCAATGCTACTTACATAAGGGATATGCTATACAGTGATAGGCATCAATGAGCCAGATTGAGAGAGCTCTGGTGTATGAAGTAGATTGTTGATGGTATCCCTTGGAGTACACTTGTCTCATAAGTCATTCTCACCCAATTAAGAATAGACTATGCTTGACACTAATACTTTTGGGCTAAAGCCTGTGTCCTGCTTGCAGAAAAGGCTGATTGATGCGTCTAACATAATTGAAGGGTGAAATTCATTCAAATATTTTGATCTACTGTTCTGATCTTTGGAAGAAATATTGTATATAATTATGAAAATTTTCTCCCGTTGAGTAAATGTATTTATTAGCATGAAAGTATAGTATGGGAGGTTTAAAGACAGAATATTGACTACACCACCCCCTCAATTAAGCTAGTTATTATTACATAACAAGGGTGATGGAGGAATATAGAGTATTCCACCCACACTTTGAGTAAATATTAAGTAAGAATGTGTTTATGACTGTCGGCCAGATCAACAGACAAGCTGTGGTGTATGAAGAACATTGCTGATGGGTGTCCCTTAGAGGATCTGATTCGTAAGTCATCTTCACCCAATTGGCAATAGGCTATGAAAGGTTGACATACAGACACTTTTGAGCCAAAGCATACGCATGTGGTCCTGCAAGCAGAGAAAGGTTGCACAATATGTCCTCTTAATTAAGGGTACAATTCATTGGCTCCAATGCCACTTGATTTAATAATTGTGTTTAAGCACCTGTTCTGATTCTTGGAGGAAACGGGGTTGTTCTATTGTATGTAGTAATCATAGTCGTGTATACCCAGTTTGTATTGAGTGAATGTATTTATTAGCGTGAATATGTGATGTGAGAGGGTCTGTGGCGGAATAATGAGTACCCCATCGACGCTCAGTTAGGTTAGTTGTCAATGTCATAGAGAGGGGGCTTGACTCCACTGTGGAGTCATCTGCATTGTGTGTTTTAAGATGTGGAAGTCAATTTAGGTTTTACTTAAAATGAAAAGGAATAAATAAAAACTCAAGACTATTAATATACATTCAACAAATACAAAATTAATATTCATGAAATCATGTTCATACAAATTTTACTGTACACAGAAGGAAAAACAATATATATACAATATTTACTTAACTTATGTATACAAATAAAAATATATTTAAAGAACAATAATTTTTAAAAACTGCCTTCACTCGATACACACTCAACAGCCTTTAGCCGGGCAGTCCATTGTTACAATCGGTTGCTCACATTAAAAAAGAAAAAAAAAAAAAATCGCTTTACACTGGCAATCACCTCCTCCACAGCATATCTAGAGGTAACCAAGTTCCATCATTGAAACAACGATGAAATTTATCTAAAAGAGAAAAGTAAAAATCAAAAAAATTAGTAATGAGGATATAAATTTGTTTTGATGGGGATTTTCATTTTAAATAAACTTACCCCGTGTAATGATAACAGCCCACAGAACTCACTATACAGTCGGGTCGGTCTGTGGCGATATCACCGCTTGGCATGCAAAAAATTTGACATCACGATCTTTATCACTCTGTAACCTCTTCAATGTGGATAACAATATTTCATGGTGAGGATTTGAACAGTCAGAAAAATAAGCTGTAACATAATTTTGCTGGTTAGAAAAAAAAATGTTGGAAGTACAAATTTTTGTTTTGAAATGAATTATTTAAAAAAATATTTATAATTGTAATAAATGTCATAAAACTTACGTTGGGGTATTATATCGTTGGCGAGAGTTCTAGCGACTGTTAGCCTGACATTGGGTACACGATCCCAAGAGAGATCAAGGAGATGAGGTAGTACATCCCTGGCGAACATATCACCTGAGAGGACGCTCTCGGAAATGAGACGAGAACAGAAAAGTGCGAATATCTGCCTCCGGTTCCACCTTGGCGAATGAGCGAATTGCTGGGCCAGTTCGGCCAAGAGCGATCGCAGGAGATTAACATCGATCGAAACGTGTGAAACCAGCTCGGTGACGAGATGAAGCGAGACCTTACGCACTTCAGCCACCCTGTCCAGCAGGAGAGACTGCACTATAGGGGATAAATGGTGGCATGTATCAGCCGGTGAAAACAGCCCGAGAATCTGAAGAAGCTGCTCGGCTAGCTCCTGCCTGAATCTCCAGTAGCGTTTGTAATCCGTTTTTTGAAAGTATACTAGCCTAGGTAATAATGTATTACGCACTGCAGGCCTCAACAACTAGAATTAAAATAATAATTGTCTATTAAAATAAGCCAAAAATTTGCATTGTAAGGGTACAATTGAAATAATGCAAACCTTGAGGAATTGTGCTAAATGTCTGAGTGCACCTATCCTCACTTCATCCACATCATTGATGAAGTCTTTAAAAATAGGTACAAGGTCCCGAGTAGTCAACTCTTCTCCGATTAGTTCAGCCAACTCGTGTAAACTACTTGCTATTATTTTCCTAACTTTCCACTGAAATAGAGAAGTATTAAAATAATAAATAACATCTTTATTTGTTAAGTTTGAAGACATACCTGAGTGTCTGTTGCCAGATGTTTGCATGCAGCCTTGATCAAGTCCCAGTTCTTTGGTCCAAGGGTAAGAGCGACCGCAGGCAAGTTATACGCGCAATGTTTGGCAGTGTTGTATATGACTCTATACGGTTCACTAGACATGGAGACAAAATGGTGTAAAAGGTCGCTTGGTACTATTTCTTGGTCTCCATTTTCCTTTTCTGATTCTGAAAAATTATATCACATGCAATTATATTGAAGTACTGGTTTGAAACTTTTACTAAATGATCAACAGTAAAGCAAAACACACCTTTTTGCGATTTCTCAACTTCATGGTAATCCAATGATCGTAATTTACGCTAAAAGTTAAAAAAAAAAATAAATAAAAACAGTATTAAACCAAGGAAATTAGAATAAGATTTTACCTACCGTAATAGAAGAACACAGGTTGGACTGAGGTGAATGGCTAATTTGGAAATCTAAGCAGCTAGGAGATGAAGGATTGTTATTATCTATTGATTCATTACCAAGATCATTATCAATATTAGGTAGTGGGTCCCTCCAATATTGAAATTGGTTGTAAAGTTCATTCTCAGGATCTTTGTAACCTAATCCACTTCTAAATAAACAAAAAACAGAGTTTATATCTTGATTATATTAACTGCAACTATTAACAACTAACTTCAGAGGGCCAGTTGATCCTTGCGCATTGTTGTAACCATCCAACCAGAATGTGTTAAAGCTGCATACGTCAGAATCCACCATTCCTAACGATATGTCCAAAAATCCTACCGATGAGAAAACCATTTCAAGATTTTTAATATGATCTTCAACTGTTTGGTCTTGTATGAGAAGAGGGTGTTTGGATTTCGCCGAATTCAAACTAAAAGCATGTTTTTTGAATTTATTTACAACACACCAATTCAAACTGCAATTCAACTATGAACTCTTAGAATTTAACAAAAATGAATCAAAGTTTTCAGATTTTTTTTTACAAATAAAATCAGATACGAGATAACAAAGCTATTGAGCTTACTTGAATTCATAGCCATCCTTATACTTGAGAACTAGATCGCCAAACTGGCAGTAGCCAAGAGATACTATGCTCGGCTCAGCAAATGTGATAATAAAAGGGCCCAGACTTAAGAAGGCGGCAACTCTCACACATTGCATCTTATCTTTCAGAAGGTTGGCAAACGCTGGTGCTAAACTATTCTTCCTGGTCTCAGAGGATACGACGCACGATACAGGAGTGAATGACTCGGCACAGGACTTTCGGATCATCCACTCTGAATCCTGGCAGAGGGCTAAAAAACTTGGAATCTTAAAACAAAACGTATACAAATGTGTTAATTCTCTTTCGAGCAGCTCTCTCATGGCGATTAATAACAAAATCCAATTACCAAAACTGTTTCAATGACCTCCGGCTGAACAATTGCGCAGACATCTCCAAAATGTGATGCGCAAATATTTCTAGCGGTGGCATCAGAGTCAGTTGACATGTTCTTGAGCACAGGAATCAGCAGACGCCCAATGGTCTCGCTACCAAGCCATGGTGCCATTTTGCTCATTAACTGTTTACAAATGCAAAGAAAAACTGAACTTCAGGCCTTCATTTAAAAACGATTTTTTACAAAATGGGTTTATTATAATAAATTAAAATAATCAGCACCCAATACAATTAGACATGAAATATAACAACACATCTAAATACATAAACTAAAACATATTTACAATAACAATTGATTATATTTTGTATGTTTTCTAAATAAGTTATATAATTATCAAATAATACAAGTATATTGCATATTAGTTAAAAAACTTACATTTTGTTTATAATAGACTAACAAATTATTCTATCTGCCACTGTTTATTGACTAATAATTAATAATTATTGCCACTGATCATATGTATTATTCAACTCAAATTGATATGTTTAAATTTTTGTATAAAATTATAATTTGGAGCTTTAACTGAACAATTTATAAACAATAAGAGTGAAAGTGAATGCAAAATAACGGTTAGCTTTTTTTAAAATAATTTAAATACTCTGAAATAATGTTAGTTTTATGAGCTGAATAACATAAACAACACTTATGGTTTTAATAATGTAAAACAGAGATTACAGTCTGTTCAGCGCTCATCAAAGCTGGCTGTGATATGAGTATGAACATAGTTCACAGCCACTTTGATGAAAGCCGATGAGACCTTCCAATTAAAGTTCTCTTCTCTTCTATTTTACACAAGTACATTTATCCAGATCCTCTGGACTGTCGCAGCCAAAAGGCCGAAACACCGCTCATCAAAGCTGGCTGTGATATGAATGAGAAAAAGGGGAAAACACATACAACAGCCACTTTGTGAGACGGCGTTGGGACCAATGAGTCTAGTCGGTACAGCACGTGTGTCGGAACTCATGGAAGGACTCGTCAAAAATGGCTGTGATATGATACAATACACATTTCACAACCACTTTGACTGGCACCTCCATAAGTTATGACGTCCCCTCCATCCCATTTTTGCCTTCTGGTGTGTTTCTTATTACATTCAAACTGATGGTTTATAGAGTAGTAGAGCCTATCAAAGTGGCTGTGATATGACATAAAGCATTTGCACAACCACTTTGACGACCCCAACACCCCGATAACAAATCTTCAAACGATCCTCCCATGCTCGCAGTATAAACCTGTAGTGTCAGTGCTCATCAAAGCTGGCTGTGATAGTTAATAAGTACTATGACAAACCGGCTTTGATGCCACCGACAACAGGTCGATTCCTTTACTTTTAGTTCTTTGCTGAATAGTATCGACGGTCCTCGGATATGGACTACATGAAAGACAAGATAGTGAGAGGTAATTCACATCTCACTACCCATGTCTTTCACGCAGGCCTACATCCTCTTTCTGTTTTTAGTTTAACAAAATAAAAAAATAAACTACAGTCTAATATAGAAATTATTTGCCATATTTATTTTCAGAAATAAATTAACATTTTGATTGCCGATGTAGTACTATGCAAGTGAAGGTTGCCTTAACCCTCAAAACTAGCATTTTATGCCTGTGAACTTTTTTTTTATATTGCCAATAAGCTTTTACATTTGTTTTGTTTGGTGTTCTCATTTTCCTTCCGGCACGTGCTTAAGGTTGTTAATGATTTGTTTTAAGAAATAATGATATCGTTATACAAATTATTTATAAATGCTTTTTTTTCTTCAGAAAATTAAAAAAAGAAATGCTTGCAGGTTTCTTGTTTTTCCTGTGAGAAACTTACAATTACAATATACCTAAGAAAATAAAATACTTAGATATCAAAACAAACCAAATTTTAAAACAACGGTTTAAGCGTTGGCACGGCGCTCATTACTGCAAGGTAAAGGTCCTGGGTTCGAATCTAGTGGCCTTGCATTCAAACCTGATATACTTACAAATAAAAATTTTTAAATACCAGTACCCCGAGGGTTCATATAATCTGGTAGTTGAACTAACCTTATTTATCATTTAAAAAAAGTCTTTGCCTACATGAAAAAAGTGTCACAAGCGGGATTCGAACCCACAACCTTCGGCTACATATGCCGCTGCTCTAACCACTTGAGATATCGGCGTGTTAATATAAATAAACATAACAACAATACAGTTAAAAAGAAGAAAGCAAAAAATCAAGAAGTGCACTATAAATTTACTCTGATTGAGTGCTACAGCAAGGCTTATAATTATATTATTGAAAGAACCTCATAAAGTTCGTAGAAACATTAATTCCTATGAATTTAATGGGGTTCTTTCAATAAGAGGTCATTCATTATTGCAAAAGTTTTGTAAGTAAAATTCACCTATAAATAATGAGCTACATCTGCAGTCAAATTAACATTATGTGTGTGTTTTAACCAACATACAAAAGTACAGGTTTTAATAGGTTTATCTTAATTGCTTCTATTATATAATATAACCCGACGTTCATTTTTATATTAAGTTTGTGGACATACCTTGATTGCATTGCCAGCTCCATAGTTAGCTTTAGGCTGGCTCAAACTCTCCTCCAGGATAGGCCATATATCCGACAAAATATATTCTTGTCTGATGAGATTATGCTCAAGGAGGGCCAACAGAGCTGTTTCCCCGGCTTTGGTCACCTGTAAATTTCATTTGAAAAGGCAAAACCAAAAAATTATTAATTTCTGAAGAAACTACGTTGTTTTTTTTTAATTTACCGTTATATTGGAATAGACGAGACTGCTGGCGACGGTCGGAAGGAGGTGGGACTCTATCAGGGACTTGAGACGGCCGTGGTTGTTGGGCTCCTCTGAAAGGATGACCGCAATGCTCGGCACGTATTGGAGGAACTCGCATTTGTACAGTTCATCTACAACGGGAAACGCCTGTGAGAAAGTGATTTGTACGAAAGGACGCGCGCGCGTCGTGTCTTTGTACGTGCGTGTTTACGTGCGTGTTTGCCGGCGTCCTGTCGTCCTCGTTCGTAGTAGGGGCGAGAGTAAGTGGTGAATGGGGGGAAAGGGACTCTCACGCTCTCTCACTCGACCCGTGTTCCTCTCCCTCTGTTCCAGAGGGAGGGGGAACGAGATCAATAACAGATCCCCTCAAGTTCACAACACATTTTATATACAACATCCGAACCTGCTACATTGTCAATTTACTTTCACCGGAGGACTTTTCCGCTTTATCTACGTCTGTATGTAAATAGTATAAACACAGACAAACAAATCGTTTGAACTCAACTAAACAGCGATTAATTATTAATTCTGTATATCTAAAGGCCTCAACTTAAAACCAAAACATTGTCTAGTGCCTGGTGATTCTGGAAAAGCAAAACAGATTACCTAAAAGTTCCCGGACTTACAGGCATAGAAGGAAATGTGACCAACAAGCCACGAAAGGGGCCACCCTCTCACCTATGGGACCAGAACCACAACTAAGTACTCAGGAGTGTGTGCTTAAGTTGGAACTAAAAAAATGGATTGATATAGAAAAACTCAAAACACTGGACAAATACTCCATGTATAAAGAGGAACGCGAAAGAACAAAGAAGGCCACTGCCATCTTAACTATCACCTTAAGATGGGCCAGGCTGAGACGGAAACATGTCGGCTCTGCCATGAGGAAGCAGAGGCATCGGTAAAGTGTCGGCCCGTTTACGGTACAGCCAGTTCTCAAACACAAGGAGATCCACGAAGAGCACCAAGGAAGTGCTTAGTTTTATACGGAATAGCGCACTTTCAAAGGTATGGCTATAAGTTTCACAGTAGATCTGGTTTAGGTCGCAGTGGAGGAAATAATTGTATTCTGCATCAACCACCAATAAACCATTAAAAAAACTAAAACAGGACTCTTCTATGGATGTCCTCCAGTCCTATCACTCAATTTATACATCATCAAGAAAGACAAGGTTTTTTTGTTTTTTTACGAGGGTTCACAACAGCAGAGGTCGTATAAAGCCCCAGGGTGACGGTGTTTTTGAAAAAAAAGTTAAGTCGCGTTCGAATGCAAGGCCGCTGGATTCGAATCTGGGACCTTTACCTTACAGTGATGAGCGCCGTGTCAATGCCTAAACCATTGCGGCCCCCGAGACTAGGTTAATTTGAAAATATAAAAACCCAAATATTAAAGCGATAAAAATTTTACATATCTCCCTTAAAAGTTTACGATTTTAGAAGCGGGCTAGTAAGCTAGTTCGATAGTGATGATGACAAAAAATCTTTCCACACGCACAGTAGCCAACTAGTATTTTCTAGGCACTGAAACCAAAACCACCGTGCTAAACCCAGCTAGTTCACAAACAATTATGATGACACATGGCACCTACTACAACCTAGTAGCGATTAAAGTAGCTCGGCTAGTCTATAGTTTAGATATTTTTGTAAGATTTTAGTCTATAGATCGGCGGCAATCAGAAATGTACCCATGGTACTATATAGCTTTTACTATATAGTCATAGAGTTTTAGGTATGTTTGTGTTGGGTGTACAATGGCAATTATATATTTAATATCTAGAGTTGCCCACAAACTACAAAGCTATATATGAACCCTCCGGGTTTTCGGTGTTTTTGAAAAAAGCCGTCAAAAGATTCGGGTGAGGAAAGCCGGATGCGAACCCGAGACCATTTAGCTTACAGTGAGTCCTCGTGTCATTAAGTTGCGAAACATTTTGAAACACATTTTCGAACTGATTCTCTTCTGAATTTTGCTTTTCGCTCGAGTACATTTTGGTTGTAATCTAATTTATAGATAATCGAACAAATCTAGTGTCATTAACGTGCCAAAATCAACAAATTTCACTCACTACGCTTGGCCTGTAATGAATTTTAGAGTCTTTGAATTCCACCTAATTCCCAATGACCTATAAAACTGGATTTTCTTTACCAATTTTCTTTATGTTGTGTAGGCCAATGTATCACTACAGAATTCCGTCTTTTCCTTTGAGTCTTGGGGAGAAGAAAAATTTGTACTCCGTTTAATCCAGAAATTTCGACAATCAGGGTGGTTCTCGGAGTTGACAAACTGCTGACAATTTCTCACACAAGGAGAGCAAAAAGTGAAAAGTCGAGTTGAAAAGTTTTCCCCTCAGTACAATTTTACTGCTGGTTCAGATGGCGTTAAGTAATTCAATTAAAGCGGCTCAGAAAATAAAGAAGTTGTAAAAAAAAAAAAAAATGAACTTTTACAATTAAAATCCATAGTGACTTCATTGGCCTGCGCTTAAGCGGAACGTTGGTTTTTCTAAAATATATATTGTACTAATGAAAGGTCCAAAATATTTCAACAAAATCTTGAAAAGAAAAGGGGTAAAAATTAAACATGTTCAGTAGGTGAACAATTTTCCTGGGAAGAAAAGAAATAAAGCAACTGGAGGGTTTCGCAAATATCTGAGTCATTTCCATTTACACCACGGCCTATTGCAGGCCTTATTCTTAGATAGTCATAATAAATTATAATGCATCTTCGTGAATCTTATACAATAATAGAACACTATTGAGACTAGATTTTTTCTTTTCTGTCTTGTAAAAAGAGGCTAAAAAGAGCATTCTGATTTTTAAAATTGCCTAATGATAACAAATCAACAGCACCAGGCGTAGACCAGTGGCACCCCTTGGAAGCTTCTGGGTGAAAGTTCGTTGAGATAGAAAAAATAAACCTATAACTGCTTTTTTGAAGCTTACAAATGTATGACAACGTAATATTATATAGACAAATATCGTATAAAATAAATAATAAAGTACCATCTCGCCATCAGATGGTAGACCCAAGAAGCATGCTTGGGTAGAGGAAAAAAAGCCAAATCAACAGGAAAACCATCGTCGTCATCAGATGGTAAATATATAATCAAGCAAGCTTAGGCAGAGGATAAAAAGCCAAATCAATAGGAAAACCATCGTCATCAGATGATATTGTAGTATGAAGCGTTATTTCGGCGGAAGGCAAAAATACCAAAAAGAAAATTATCACAGAAGGGAGAAATAAATTAACATAATCTGGAGAGGGAAAGAGGAGAGGGAGGGGGAAAACGAAGTAGGCAGGTAAAATATTTGCATCATGTGGACTCCACATAACGAGAAGAATCTACAATTCACGTTTAAACGATTAAGAATTTGAACACCAGTGATATCAAAAATAATAACGTTAAAAGTTCCAACAGTTCATACCTGCTGTATAATTGGGTCACTTATTGGGTCCGCCTTCACCCGCGGGTTTGTTGAACCTACTCAAACGCGTTTCGGCATTGCGCCATCTTCAGTGAGAAACTCCCGTTCCACAACAGTTCCAGACCCAGTAAGTGACCCAAGGCCGGTTCAACATGAGTTCACCGACTCGCCGATCAACACCCAACATCAACTTTAATTCTTTTCTATGTTAATGGTGGACCAACCAATCAAGAAAAAATGAAAGTTTGACGCAGCATTTTTGTAATGTTTGAAATCGTTGCTGTAAAACTTCTTCTAAATTGAGACTTTTGCCCTTTCTTTAATTTGGTAAGTAAAAAATTTAGATCCTAATCTTTCCTAATTACCTTACCATAAAGCGTCAACTGCTTTCCTTGATGATATACCCTTCATTAGCCAGTTTCCGTCTGAGAAAGCTCGCATTTTTCTTTTTTATTCAATCTTAAATCTTAAGCCTGATTGAAATTATTATTTAACAAAAGGAAATAATTAGTGTCGTTCAAGAGATAATTGTTGGATGTCACAAAAGTTCAGTAGGACCACACAGAACCCGATTCAACAAAATTGACCGGTAATCCCTCACGAGAAGGAAGAACTTCAAAATGGAGGTTTTGAGGTCAGATGCAGATTCCCCCTATCGACATTTACAATTGGCTTTCGAATTCCTGTTTTTTTTCCCCATTCCGATAACAGGAATTATTGAGAATTCAAGATGGAGAAAAGAAATTTAGCAATTTGATCGAGGAGTCGGGTCAATTTCCGGTTCGAATATATTTTTATTTTATCTCAACGAGACAGAAAATTACTCAATCACCCAGAATATCACAAAACTCCTTCATTTATTTCGGATTGGCGAAATGATCAAAGAGTTTCCATCTTATTTTCACAAAATTAAGTCGACTACATCATGTGAAAGCTGTAAGAACAAGTAATTGTAAATATTATTGAAACATGAATTATATTAGGAAAAGCATGAAATCGAAAAAATTACAATTATGCCCGGATAATTCGATTGAGAATTAATTTTACATCAAGATGTCCATAGGATTATCCGGGTTAAACAACTTCCCCAAAAACAGGATTTTAAACGAATATCATGGGGATTTATTATATAGATTTGGTAAAAAAATACGGTACCAAACAGATTGGTGCCATCACACACACACACACACACACACACACACACACACACACACACACACGCACACACAAATATACATAAATACGTATAGATTAATAATAGATAGATTAATAAGCCTAGCAGAGATTCATAGAGATAAGAATTGTTTTCCTAAAATACAAACGTTCAAAGTGTAATAACCTCTGAATAATTCTCTTGCATTATTTTATTATTAAAAATAGAAGTCAGTTAAATTATTCGTAATTAAATCAAATACGTATAAAATATAAACATTGGTACGTTTCTTAGACTTTTTTCTTTTTCTTTGCTGACCAATATTAGGAACGCAATTTTATTCTTCTTTTTTGTTATATATTTTTCTGCTTTAGTAACCAATATTAAGGAATCGTATTTTTTTTCACTTTGCTAACCAATATTAAGAATGCTATCCTTTTTTTTTTTTTTTTTACATTTTTCTACTTTGCTGACCAATATAAAAACACCATCTTCTTCTTTTTTTTTTGTTATAGCATTGTTCTCTTTTTTGCTAACCAATATTAAGGATGTAATCTTATTTTTTACATTTTTCTACTTTGCTGACCAATATTAAGAACACAATCTTCTTTTTTGTTATAGCATTTTTTTTCTTTTTTGCTAACCAATATTAAGGATTCGAATTTTTTTTAAACTTTGCTAACCAATATTAAGGATTAATATTTTTTTTAAATTTTTCTAGTCTGATGACCAACATTAAGAACGCAATTTTATCTTTCTTTTTTTGTAATAACTTTTGTTATAGTAATATAGTGGATTTTTTAAAACTTTTTTCTACATTGCTTAACCAATATTAAGGATGCAACTTAATTTTTCTTTTTTTCTTCTTTATTGACGAACATTAAAAATGTAATCTTATTCTTTTTCATTTTCATTAAGAACGCAATCTTATTCTTCTTTTGTGTTATAACTTTTTTTTTACTTTTAGGATATTAAGGATTTTTTTTACTTTTTTCTATCTTGAATAACCAATATTAAGGATGCAACCTTTTTTTTCAACTTTCTTGACGAACGTATGTAATTTTATCTTATTCTTTTTCATTCTTCTTATTTTGTTAAATGACTTAATAGTTACAACTTTTTTTGTTAACCAATATTAAGAATACAATCGTCTACTTTTTTAAAACATTTAGGGCGAAATATTCAAACCGATTTTAAAAATGTAGTTCGCCAATTTTTAAAGTCAGACGTGTTCAACATGCCTCTTACTATTGTAAGTATAACGTCAATTTTTGAGGGCTGGTTTATAAAAGATGTCGGTTTGAACAATGGTTGTCATTTATTAAATTCTAGTCTCCAATTGTGTAAAAGTAATGAGAAAATTTGTCAACATAAAATAAGAATTTTTTTCTGCGGGTCGTATAACCCGAAATTACTGTTAAATCGATATCTAAAGGGATTTTTTTAAAACAAAAATCATGAGTCGCTACTCTCCTTTCTTCCACGCAAGAAACACTGACCTATTATCAAAACGAGCCTATTTATTGATGGACGACGACATATCCATATAATAAACGGAAATAGAAATTAAATCTATCAGCGTTGCTTTAATGTCCTGGCTAAGTTTGCTCACCCTCAGATAATGGGAGATCAAATAAAGCACCCGAGATACCGAAGTGATTCACGTAAATTCACACCTTTAGTCAATAACGGGCCCTCCCCTTGACCGAAAACCTCTCGTCGCCGGATAAGCTTTCGTGAACGAAATTGCAACAGGGCTTCCCAATGATGAAGAAAGACGCTGATTTGGAAAAAGGGAAATCATATGATTAGATTTTATAAACTTGTCTTATGGTCTTATGATACGAGACAGACCCTGGAATCTACACACACACGCACACGCACACACACAGACCAATAGACGCCAGCCATAAAAAGAAATAAATTCACCTGAAAAAAATAAAGGGTAGATGGTTTTATTTATTCACGCAAAGTTAGGGCTATTGGATCTTTATGATACCTAACGTGAGAGTGATTGATCGTAGATGAAGATAATCACGTTCATAATGCAATATCATATGAAATAAATCAGCATTGGACTTGAGTTTTGATTCTTTGCTTGTGGAAGAAGAGTGCATTGCACTTCCTGGTTACAGTTCGTCCCACACGTACTCATCCTTTTTAATATACTTAGCATGAGAAACTTAAAAAAAAAAACTATACTTTTCTACTCCAACTAATCTCATTACTAGATAATAGGGAAATGCAAAAATATTTTTAAAGTAAATTTCTCAGACGTCCTGGGTCAAAAAGAATGTGGCTTACGTTGGAATGAACTTGCCTGACCATCTCATCCTTTGCCGTCCCCGGATTCTTTGACCTTCAACCTTTCCCAGCATCAGGGTCTTCTCCAGTGAGTGCTCCCTTCTCATTTGGTAGCCAGCTTTGCTGAGTTGAGCTTCAGTTTCATCATCTGGCCTTCGAGGGAACAGTCAGGGTTGATTTATATTAGGATTGACTGATTTGAACTTCTTCCAGTCCAAGGGACCTCAAGAGTCTTCTCCAGCACCATAGTTCAAAAGAATCTCTAGCAGCCATACATGACTACTGGGAATACCAATGCCTTGACCATGTGGACTTTTGTTGGCAGGGAGATGTTAGATAATACATGACGGTAAAGAACAAACTACAAAACATTACTTCGATCTATCTACACTGGGCATAGATACACATCCACCACCTATCTAACATCCAACAAATCCAACCATTCCAATCAAAATTAGAATTCTCTTAACTCCTTACTATAACCTTAGCCAAAAACAAAGAGGGTTAACATTTGGCTGACTTCTCAAAGGACGTGTCCTCTGGGTGTAGTACTGATTAGTTTTACAAAAATTATAAATATGCAGTTTACCAACTAGCCAATTTAATAAGTGGGCTGATCGTCAAAAGTTTTTCTGGGACGTCATTCATTTCGAACAAACGTTCAGGTTTCAACCACTGGAAATTCCTATGTATGAATGTGACTTTTTTTTAAATAAGAGCTAGGGTACCACCTTTCTCTACATTGTGCAAAAAAATTGAAACCTATTCAAACTTGTGCTGTGGGATGGGAGGAAATCTGGCAAACCTAATCTCCTGGGTTGAACAATCCACCTGATTTCCATTACAGGAGTGAACGGGTCGGGTCGGATCGTGATCGTGATCGTGATCGATGGCGTGAAAAATATAGCAATAACCTAAAAAGCTCGGGAGGAAAGAAAACGCGAGAATTCATAACGGAAAACGGTTAGGTCCGATCACTGCCATAGTTCGTCCATCAGTTAGATAGAGGAATTTATTGGTCTCTAGGTGAAAACATCAAATTTTCAAAGGAACCTAAAATCAAAAACTCGACCCAACCTGTGGCGAACAAATCATCGTAATCCTAAACCAAGCTCAAACATGTTTTAGGGAGAAAATTGCTACAAACAAATGGGTTTAAAAAAATCTCCATCCCTTCTACACCAGTCATTTCGCTTTATATCATAAAGAGGAAAAAATCGAAAAAGCTTCAAACCCATAGGCGTTTCCCTTGTTTCTAGACCAATTTCTTTCCAGAGGATTTTAATCCCCTGCCTACATCAAAGGCAAATTTAATAAAGAAACGATTCATTATGAACTGAACAGTGGCGCTCAGAGAAAAATCTCATCTCCTTCGCATAAATGCGATGTTATAAATATATAAAAACAACAATTTAGTCAAAAAGTTTCATAATTTAGTTTAAAAACAAGACGATTCGACAAAATTTTATACTCTGGGACCAGTATGTTAATATCAACAACATTAAATCCTCCTATTTTACATCAGTTAAAACCCTAAATGTTATTTAACTATTGAATATGAATCGACGAGTTTGTGAGACTGCTGGGAGTTCATTTTGTTTGGGGCCGATGAACTTTTGAAACTCCGTTTATTTGATCACTTGGTAATAATATTCACATTAATCACGCCCTTTCATAAACAATGTCACTGGGATCACAGTTCCAACTGTATCTAGCTCGTTAAAGAAACAGGACAAAATTATTTTACACTAAAATTCGACTATATGTAATAATAAAAACGACTAATTGATAAAATGACTTAATAGAAACTAGATTTTTCTCATCGAAATCTGTTAGTCTACTGAACACGTTTAATTATTAATGACACAACCGTCAGGAAATTCTTTGTACATATTGATGGCAGAAGATCACCTTCAATGAGTATAAGAACTGGGGTCCTCCAAGGGTCTATTATTGGACAACCTTACAATCTTTATAAACGACCTTTGCAAGTTAAAAACTACAACTGAACTGACTCTTTTAGCTGGTGATACGGCTTTTATAAAAGAGCCTCCTAGGGTTGATCCGCAGAAAATTATCTGTAACTGTAGGCGTTTTAAATATAAAAAAATGGAAAGACTGGGGCAACACTGGTTACTCGATGAAGTCCGCACATTATCAATCAAGTAATAATAAATAAATCGCCAATATCATGTTTTAAGAATGTAAAATACCCTGAAATGTACCTAGATTCCAGACTTAATTATATTTTTATTAAATTTTTTTACTCTTCTTTATCTGTTGTTGACTTTTCATATTTCTTGGGTTTCTTTACAGGAACTGGACAACCATTTTTTTTTATTTGTGAACGTTTAGATGGTCCATTCTTTTGAGCTTTTTTTCCAGTGTGGTAACTAAAATGAAGTCTCTTGGGTTTCTTTTCAGGACTACTCATTTTCTTTTTATTGATATTGATTTCGGGGGCATCAGCCCCCATCATCGGTCTCATTTTCTTTTTGTAAAAAAAAACTTTCTATAAAGATACAAAAAACTCTTTTTTTTTCCTAAAGGAAAACGAGGATGATGCCCCCGAAATCGATGACAATAAAAATAAAATGGGTTTGATGTAGTTCCTGAAATTCTAGAAACCCAAGAGACTTAAAACCAAGAGACCATTTTAGTTACCACAATGAAAAAAAGCTCAAAAGAATGGACCATTCACAAATAAAAAAATAAATTGTACCATTCACAAATAAAAAAATAAATTGTACGCTAAGTCCATTAATATCCTTACGGTGCTCCCATTTTGGGAAATCTGTCTAAATCTAATTTTGCTAACCTCCAGGTAGTCCAAAAAATGCTGCTCTAAGAATTATAGGAGGGTTTCCACGTTGGACTCCGATAGACTACATGCACGTAACCATAAACATACTCAGCTAACACCCCTCACCTATAGAGCACGAGTAAATGATTACAATTCATAGGTAAATAGACCATTTGTACATATAAAATAAAAATATTTTCATTTATAATATAGAGAAGACTTGTACTACCGTAAATACAAACATAAAAAATTATGCACGTATTGTTTAAAAAATAATGAACCTATCGTAAGTCCTTGTCCGTTAGTCGATTTGTTGTGTATGGCATGAACTTAAATATTGAAACAACTACTATAAAAAATAATATACAATGAACATCACTCATACATCGAAAGAAACCTTTCCATTCTTAGCAGATTTTTGTCAAAGATTCACCATTAGTTGCTTCTTATCAGCAAAATAGTAAAATACCACCATGCAATCATTCAGTTTTAACAATATTTTTTTTCCAAATATATTTCTCAAAAAAGAACCGTTGCTTTGATCGATGTCCCCCATTGTGTGTAGATAAGTCAATTTTTTTCTTTTAAATCAACTGACTATTCAAACGGGTTTCATGAAAAAAGTGCGTCTTGACGTTTATCGAAACACCAATTACTTATAACCTATCGAGTTTTGAATCGAGTCAAATGTTTTCATGTTCAAAAAGGACGACCACTTGGATCAAATAGAAAGATCATTTCTGCAACAAAGCCAACGAGTTCATCGATTTATGACAGCTGAAAACTTTCTTCAAACCGACACCTTTTTCTTGTAACCAGAAATTTTGGCGTTCAGCATAGAATTTTTTAGGCCGATCCCCCCTCGAAATCGACTTATGAACTTGATTTTTTTTTAAATTTCAAGTCTTCGCATGATTCTCTTCAAATCAACATCTTTGCGCCCATAAATCCCATAGGAAGAGAATCAAAATTGACTAAATTCATATTAAATCTGAATCGTAATTTTTAAATTTAAAACCAGAGCTTTAGAAGCAATTCACGATTTGGGAATGTTTTCTCAAATAGTCTCTCGTCATAAAAAGGCCGAATATGCCTGCGATCGCGTATGAATTTAGATGATAAATTGTGACTATTTTCCATGTCCGTATAACAAACCGAACATGGTGCTATAAATTTATATTAATATCATTGAGTAAGGTATCGGCCTTCGATGACAATAGCAAAAACTTGGAGTTAATGTATGAAGCCACGAAGGGAAAAATTGTTTTCTGATTTCGAACTTTCGACCGATTTTGACGCCTTCCACAGGACTATATTTAATTAAGAAATTGTTTTAAAATAAACATACATATTTTTATTATATACATACACTTTTTTTTGTTAAACAGTAAAAAGAGTTTTTATTTAATGTAATTTCAAAAATGTTTCATAATTAAATACTCGTGATGAAGGCGTTCTGAGGACCGTTTAGTTAAGAAGTTTTTTAATACAGACTACATATATATAAAAATTCTTTTTGTTAAACATAAGAAAAAATTATGTTATGTGAATTTTAAATTTTTTTCTTATTTAAATTAAGAAAACAATATTAAAACTAAATAATTATATTAACAACGATTTAATTAAATTTAATAAAAAATTTAAAATGCACATTAAATATAAATGTTATGGCTTTTTTTCCCAAAAAATACTTTTAATTTTTTCTTAATTAAATAGTCCTCAGGACGCGTTCATTTTGAAAAAAAATTTATAATACAGATTAAATGTAACTTTTTTGACGGTTTTTTCCGAACTTTTTTTAAATATGTAGTGTATTTTAAATTTTTTTCTTAAATTAAATAGTCCTCAGGACGCCTTCATCAGGACTATTTAATTAAGGAAACACTCGAAATACACATTAAATATAAATTTTTTGAGTTTTTTTAAAATATGTATTTTTTTATTTTAATTAATGAGTCCTCAGGATGCCTACATCAGGATTATTTAATCATGAAAAACTTACACATTAAATATAAATTTTATGATGGTTTTACAATTTTTTTAAATATGTAATTTATTGTATTTTTTTCGTAATTAAATAGAATCCTAAGGATGCCTTCATCAGGATTATTTAATCACGAAAAACGGTAAAATGCTCATAAAATATCTTTTTTGACGGTTTTACAATTTAAAAAAAGTAATGTTTATTCTAATTTTTTCTTAATCAAATAGTCATCAGGCATCTGGTCCCACAGGACGCCTTCATCAGGACTATTAATTATAGAAAAATTTACAACACACATTTAATATAAATTTTTTGATGGTTTTACAATTATTTTTAAAATATGTAGTGTATTTTAATTTTTTCTTAATCAAATAGTCATCAGGCATCTGGTCCCACAGAACGCCTTCATCAGGACTCTATTAATTATAGAAAAATTTACAACACACATTGAAATTTTTTTTTTTACTGTGCAACAAAATTTTTTAAGTTCTTTTGTTAAAAAAATCGTAATTAAATAGACCTCAGGACTATTTAATTATGAAAAATTTTAAAATACACATCGAACATAAATTTTGTGATTATTTTTTCACAATTTTTTTCTTAATTAAATAGTCCTAAGAAAGAAGGCCGAATATCACAAAAATATTTTTTTAACCTTCTTGACTTCATACCTGATCTCCAGGTTTTTATTATTTTAATTTATCCATTTATGGTTAGTGATCTAATTGACCTTTACTTATTTCAGTTGTAATTAATGTCGAAGTTTCAAATTTCCAAGTAAATTTCATTGGAAAAGAACAAGCACATGGATCTAGGGCTATTTACTTGAACCAAAGTTTGCCTTTCTAAGAATGAGCATCATTCAGGTCGATGTTGTGATTTTCTTCAAATATGGCAATTCAAATTCTTCTTTACGAGTTTCGTTACATTAAAAAAAATTGATCTATTGTTCCATCGCCCCCGCCATTTGCAATCAATCTTATAAACTGCGGCCCCTTCGAGGAAATCCTGGGTGGCGCCCGTGTCACAAACAAATGAATAAAAAAAACTTTTCTTGCTAGAATTTCCGATGGGGCCTCGGCGCCCCTCCCGCGACATCCCAAGAAACGGCCGCAGGCGAAGAATGCTTGGAATGCTTCATGCCCCCACCACCAGCAAACAGCGAACGGCCGGCAACCACGGGCAAGAAACTACTGCACTATATCTCCGTCTCTCTTGCTCACAGTTAGGAATATTTAACCCCGGTGTGACGTCATATCCGCCCCCCTCTACGAGAGGATCAGTGCACTCTGCAGGGCGTGGCCGCCAAACGTTCCACACCGACGAACCCACAAGAGGCGTACAATCCTTCGGCAGTGTGTCGTCCGTCGTCGTATTGTCTGTTAGAAATTTATGAGAAAATATACCTTGTGTATCGTTGATGAAGATGTTCAAGAGCCATGCTGTTTCTTCAGGCGAGTCCGATGCCGCTTTCTTCTGAAGAGCCGATAATTGGTCATTCCCGAAATGCCTGCAAAAAAAATGTTTTTCAAAATAAAAAAACCAAAACAAAAAACTGTTTAGAAAGAGTGGGCCGAGTGTAGGGTAGGTCAGACTCAGACCTATAACGGTCGGATTTGAGAGAGCGTGGAGCAGCAGGCGACCTTCGGTTTCTCGCCCCCCTTCTTTCTTTGTCCGCTCCAAGCAGATGGAAGATGAACCCGACAGATGGGGAGATGAGGGAAAGAAAGAGCGCCGGAAGGGAGCGACTAGGTCCTTATTTCCGGTTACAAAATAACCGTCAAGGACAACTTCCACTGTTTATAATTTAAATTTGACATTAACGATTGGGACGGAATCCTTACGCACTCGGATCTCTTGGACGAGATAAGGGAGACAGGATGTTTACACAAAATTGTATGTATCTAGGAGATAAGCGAGTTATTAAACTGAAGGGAGATAGCTTTTTTTTCTCCTCAGTCTTTTATCTATTCCTGGGAGGGGCAGAACACAAACCTTGACGGGAAGAACCTTTGGCCTGTTGATTTCGGAAGTACTGACTTGTGCTTTCCTTTTGCGTAGACTAATGGAAAGAAAAGTGAATTTTTTTTTTTTAATTAACAGCAGACAACGGTATGCCATCAGCCGGCGTCAGACGAACAGTTCGTCACATCTGCTCTTGAACGACCCCACGCAACTATGCCGATCGGTTTACACGATCGCCGGATGTGAAACAGTGGAAATAATTAAATTTATTCTGGCAGAATCTGAGCTTAAAATATAAATAAAATAACGACAAGATATAAAAAAATAACAAGTTAGATAAAAGAAAAAATATCGGCACAGATAACGGAACGTGGTGTCGAACCCCGTATTGGGCGAAAAATTGAAGGACCTTCGCATCAAAAGAGAAAACGCTGGTAAGGATGGGATATGGCATATTAAAATCTTAAAAAATTAAACCAAGGATTAAAACAATAAAAATAAATTGAGGTGGGGTGCGTATACCACTTCACTTTTTGGGAAAAAATTTTTTTACACACAGAATGACTTCTCCACAGCAGACTGTGAGCAGAAGCAGTCCTTTCCAAAAAAATGAAGATTAAAACTCGCTAACGGTGTTTCCGGAGGATGTGAGAAGCGTGAAAAATCGTTATGTGTTATGTGTTTATGTATTTCTCGTTATTTTAATAGTATCTGTGGTACATACGAGAGGCTAGCCAACTAACACCAATAAGAGATAAAATATCATCTAAATTGCCGAAAGAAAGAAAAAGAAACAAGGTTAATGAGAATCCGCACTATAAAAATCGAAATTCTGATCAAATTGTCAACAGCTCGTAAAATAAAGCATGTGAATTATGTCGTCAATGTAGTAAGGTAGTAAAAATCTTTGCTTTTTGGTCGTCAATGTTGATTTTTGACTACTATCTTACTACAATGACACTGCAATGATTTCATGCAGTCTGGAGTTGTGAAACTACAAAACAGCACTTTCAGGTGTTCTTCAGGTCATTGATCAAAATGTCTAATGAACCATCTACCTGAACTACCAGCTCAATCTGATCCTAAGATATTACTGTAGATTCCCTGAAAAAAATTCGATGTATCAAAATACAAAGGGATAAAAGAGACGGCCCACAAGGCCTTCTGCACCTCGACCTGAATAGATCTATGGTGCTCCCCTGTTTTTATAACTCACTGTCCAGCTTCAGATTATTAATCAGCATCCGTAGCTTTGCCAGAGGCTCCTTAGCGTAGGACCTTGCTTGCGGTTTTTCTTGTCCTAGTTGCAAGAACCTGCATCTACGTAGACCTTCAGCGAAACATCAAATGTGTTCTGCGGTCTCTTCCTCCTGGGAGTATCTGAACAGTGTTTCTCTCTATCAGGTGCATGAGATTTCTCAAGTGGTCATGTCCTGTCAGGAGTCCAACCAGAATCCTGGTTCTGTTGCAATTACCTTCCGGTAATTCTTTTATAAGTTTTGCGGATGGTCCTATGAATCTCTTCGCGTGCCTCATACCTATGGTGTGTTCCACCAGGTTTTGAACTCATTAAGGATCCATTTTAAGATGTATCCTCTTTTGTGCCAGGATGCTAAGTACAGTAGTGAAACAGTAGTGTTCAGGACACAGAGAGTCCAGGTTGGCTCCCTCTTTGGCCAAAATGTCAACCTTTTCGTTGCTTCCATGCCCCAAGCGCTCAGGGACCCATGCCAGGGTAGTGTTCACTAAAAACGATTTTAATGTAACACAAATCATGCACCAAATTTTGATTTGTCAGATCAATTTTGCTCTGATTTGAAACATCAGAACAAATAACTACTCAAGTAGTTCAATTTGGAAGCTATCTAATAAGTGAGAATGCTTTTGAATTAGTAAAAGCACTGAAGTATACCGACAAGACCTAAGTGACAGGTAAATTTTCTAGTATTTTCCTTTCTGAAAGATTGCTCCCTGGGGAGGAAAATATCCAACCGTGGAGTCTGGACTATCGCCATCTTTTGCGTGTGTAATATTCTAATTGACATGACAATCTAACACCTAATGCCAGATCAAAATTTAAATCAACAGTTTAAGCTTTTCTATGAAATCTATTAAGCTTCCACTTCCTAGTGAATGATCATAAATAAATAAATGAAAATTTACGAAGTTTCTATCATCAAACAATCTCAAGGGTAGGTTGAGGGTTTAGGGTTGAAGCTAGTTTTCCAAACAAACTGTTTAATTTTAAGTCATTTTTATGAGGGTTTACGACAAAAACAACCCGATTAATTTTCAATATTCGCTCAATACGTTCGTGATGAGACAAGTATACATCCATTCTCATCAATGAGGCGGCGTTCTGCCGAGCCCCGTACGAGGATCAATAAGCGCCAGGGACGCTCGCTTGATCGAAATTGATCATCGCTGATCCGCCCGTTCTCGCTCGACCTAGCTCAATGCCGCCACTTTCACTGCAAGTTCATGAACGCAAGGTCGTCAATGTTGATTTTTGTGAATGAGGATTACTACTGGAGGTCCTCCAACAATATACCTCGACCTTAAGCAAAACCAAATAACAAATTCTACACGGTTGTAAAAAAATGTTTATAGGAAACACTTTTTGGCATTGTGGGCAAACAATGAGAAAACCGGTTTTACAAAAATATTTACAAACAATAAGGATAATTGTATCGAAAATGAACATTTTCCTGTCTCGTCAATAATAACTTAATAAAATCAAAAAAATAATAACAAATAATTGGTCTTCAAGCTACAAGTCAATGAGGAAAATCAACATTTTCCGGGCTTGCCAATAATAACTTAATAAAATAAAAAATAATTGGTCTTCAAACTGTTGTCAATGTGATCAAAATCGTCCATTAGGCGAAAGCACTTACTAAGTTAATATCCGTAATTTGATTAACTGTATGAAAATTTGGCCCCAGAGTTCAGTTGTTTATCGAAAACATGAGCTAGATTTTAAAAACATTACGGTTGGCTTGAAAGGTCCAGAACAGAGTATTATTTAAATCAAAAATGGCTTCGGTGGAGTATGGTGTTTAGTCGTTTCGTGTTACATCGGTCCGCCTGTCCTCGCTGGTTTGGCCTGTCGGACACATTTTGACATGTCTGTATCTTTATTCTTAAATGAAAAATTCCGCTTTTGAGTCTGTGGTGTACAGAACCAATTGTGTAGACGTTTCCTGTTTTATCGTTCTGCATATCCTCGTTGTTTTGGCCTGTCAGACACATTTCTGTATCTTTATTCTTTGATCGAGTATTAATTTTTCATGTGTTATCATTTTGTCATAAACGTGTCACAGGAACTCGGCTAAGAAAATCAAATATTACACCACTACTGAAGATGGCGAGAAGCCGAAGCCCAAGCTTCTATGTCTAGACCAAAATGAACAGCGCCCCAACAACTATCTCAAAATAGTTCGTTAGCATTGTAAATCAAAAACGAATGAAAAAAAAATCAAGGGATTTTTTTTACGATTTGGGTGTTCGTAATCTGAGATCCAAGGGCATAACGGCGTCTTAAAGATAGTACAATATTAATAAATATTAGACTTAACACTAATAAACGACAAACAAACAAGAACAGTTGATAAGATTGTCTGGAATTTTTGGGTCCGCCTGTTTCCGCTGTGCTTTCTGTAAAGCGGCCGAATAGCCCCCCCCCCTCGACATCCGTATCCTTCAAAGAACGGCCAAATGAAAAGGGGCATGGGTTCATTAACCGACAAACAGACATCCACGGATCGCGTAAAGCCGACACGCGTTCCTCTGACCAAGGACAACAACGAGAATGGGCGGACCCAGAAATGAACAGTAATGAACCGAGTTGCTGACAACAGTTCATTCACTCGGTTGCCCCGGCGGTTCGACCGGGATTTCAAATTAAAAAAATAAAACCATGCGATTCTGTCTTATCACATCGCCCATTGACGAGGAGAAGAGAAGGGTTCCATCTCCCACTTTTGCATGCGTATTCGAACCGGAAAAATTTTACTACCGAGGCAAGCTTTTGGTTCAACAAACAATGGTGTAGTGCGTTAAAAAATAAATGGATAAACAAATGAAACTGCATTTCAGTTGTTAGCATTTTAATTTTTGATTTAAATAGTGAGGAGCGGTCTGGATAGATGAATTTCAGAAGAATTTAGTTTCATAATTGATTTCTTCAAAATTTAAATATTGAAAAAGAAACATTTTCTCCGAAATAATCATTGTTTAAAAATCAAATTTGACTATGACACGTTTTTGATGGATGTAAGGACTTTCAATTATAATTATCCCTAACAAGAGGTTTTTTTAGGGAAATTTTTAGATTAATTTTTTGGTTTTTGTTTGAAAAAAAATCCATGATTTAAAAAAACCAATTTATTATTTGGTCTTGCTAATTTTCTCTGAACGCAAAGATTTAGATCCTGATGATGGGTGTTAATTCCCGTAACGAAAAATAAACGTTTATATAAATAATAATTTTTTTAAACAAAAAAACAAAACATATCCCTAACAAAAAAAATTTAAAAAAAGGTAAATTATAAAACTTACCAAGTTTGCACTCAATGATTTAGGGTTTACTTGAACATTTACAGTAATATCCCTGCGGTTTGATTAGAATTTTAGGGAGAGGATGACTCGTCAATTAGATTTTCGATTACGAATAGTTAACCCTAACAAGATATATTTTTTTTTGAAATTTTGTAGACTAATTTTTTAGTTTTTGTTATAAAAAAATTCCACGCTGTTTAAAAAAACATGTTTTTTTTTTACTTATTTAAACACATATAGGGGCCAAGATAATTTTCTCTGTCTTCACATTTTAGTATATTCACCACAGAAGAGAGTACCAACATTAAGATTATGTTGATGGGTGTAAATCCCCTAAACGTCTTAATAAATGACGTAAAAGTAATGAATTAACTTTTTTGAACAATATGTGATAAAAAAATTGACCAGTTTTTAAATGCGTATTTGCTGTTTCCACCGGTTTCAAATAGAAATAGTAGGCCAAACATTTCACAATATTTTCCGTTCATTTTTATTTTACGCATAATAAACTGCCGACATTGAATATTTATTTAATAAACAAATCCAAGGGATAAACGATAAATAATGACGACGTTACACCGTAGAAATTGCGCAGCGGCTGATTGTCTTTGACTCGGATCTACGTATTCTGACTATTTTTGAATACAATATTTTTTCCTTTTGTTTTTATAACCCGAGTTAGTGTTGAAATGTTGATCAAACAAACAACTCAAAGATCAGCGTTTTGATATATTTATTTTTTGGATATCCAATCACGTATGAAATTCCGACTTCCATGTCCCCTCATCACACGTTTTATAAGTTCGAACCCTACTCCAAAAAACCATGTTTTCTTTTGTTCTGAATCGAAAGGAAATGACAAACAAAAAGGGTTGGCCCAAGCTGATACACCCACACCCAACGAACGAGACTAAAGTTTTCCCACATTTTTTGACTTTTTGTTACTTTTTTGTATAAACAAGAGGTCATTTTAAACAAAAGTATTATTTATTCAACTAAGGATCGATAATTGATATTGTCGGTATCAATTTGTGCGTTCGGTTTGCGTAATCATTGCAACTTTTTTAACTATCGAAGGAAGAATGCTATCATCAAAACGAGTAAGTTTTGTAACTTAAGCTCAATAAATGAGGTCTGATATTAAAAGTAAAATATCATAATGGATAGCGGTTAAAAAGAACAGGGGTTACATATATGTATGTATGTACTGTTGTTTTTAACCGTTATCATTATAAACTTATACTTTTAATATTATGACGAAGCCCTCAAAATAAAGGTTGAAAGCTTGGCATAAGTTACAAAACTTACTTTTTTAATTATATATGAATGTTTGTTAATTCATTATTATTTTGGGTGATTTTTATCTTAAGTTTTCGTGTTGTGATTATTCGAGTGTTCACTTTAGCCTGGCCGTAAGAGTGAATTTATATCACGTAAATGAACAGGCTGTACTACAATTACGTCATATGGCGCGGTGAGGAGGAGGGGGGTGTTGAACGGAAAGTAACGCAGCGAGACCGGATCACTTTCCAACGAGTCCCGGGTGAGCGGGTCATTGAGAAGATCGGACAGAGTAGGAGCGGCTCATCGCCGTGGGAATAAAAACCGAGGAGCACGTGCACCGGCCATGTTGTAACGGAGGGGAAAAATGGCGGTTGCCGCGAGCCGAGCCGAGCCGAGAGCCAAATTGAAATAGTTCGAGGGTATAAGGGTTGTAAGAGGGGTGGAGACGAGAGAGGGGAGGGGCCCATTGCCGCAACCGCTTCGCCACGAAAGGCGTCGGTTCAAAACATAAAAAACCTTTTCCAAAAAAAAAAAAAAAAAACCTAGGTGAAATTTGTTAAAACGTTCGTCCTCGGCGATCCTCAGAGGAATAAAAGCGTACGAGAGGAAGAGAACTCAGAAGGGGGAAAAGGCCGAACAGGAAGCCTGAAAATGGACGCACACGTGTAGAAACGGGCCCGTCCGTTTCGATTCGATCCCGGATTAAAAAAAGCGTAACAAACGACTCACCTGAAGTGATTTCGGACGACACTCCATCACTGCACAATTTCATACTAACACAAACACCACGAGAACTAGAAAAATCCGAGATGGATCTGGGCTGGGACGGAGACGATGCGGGAGACCGTCCTTGTGCGACTGCCAGGGAGGAAATGGCCGCCAGAACGGTGCTCAGCAGCGCTCTCGGCGTGCCCGCGGCGGTCGGCGCAACCGCTGGTGACGGGAAGAGCCGCGTGGGCGCGCTAGAGGGGAGCCGGGACGGTAGCGGCCCCCCACCAAAAGGCGTTACCGATTAGCCGCCCCCCGCACACGACCCGACTCGTCCATTCAATCCCAGGGCGGGGGTGCCTTCCTTGTTATACGGATAATATTGCTTCCACGAAAAGGAAAGTATGACGCCATCATACAAACAGCTAGTCTTGAGGAAAAATAAGAAAAAAGGGGCTTTTGGCACAAGGTCAGCCGGTTAAGTGCACCATCAATAAAACAAAAAATATTTCATACAGAATTTGTTGAAGTCGTGAGGAGCGTTCAAGAATAAGGTAGTTTAGAAAAACCCTTTTTCATTTTTTCACTACGTTTCGACCTTTATTCGGGTCATCTTCAGGGCATGGGTAAATTACTAAATAGTCGTATCCACGATGTTTGTTGGATGTTAACTCGTGTTAACACGAACAGAGAAATGAGAGTTAGATAGTGAACGCTCCCTACTTTTCTTAGCATGTTAAACGTTAATTTTTCCTACGCATGGCGACTGGTAGAACCAAAAATATAGCTATAACTGTCCTTCAAGGCTTGTTGTTGTTTGTTATGGTTTTGTTTTGTGTTAAATTGTATGATGCCAGAAGTTAGTAAAAAAGGAAAATTAATCAACTTTAGGGGTGATTAGTGGCCGTTAATCAATGATTATTCGGAGATCGTGAGATGCGGTCTGGTGTGACGTAGGTTTCAGAAAAACGTTTTCTTTATCATGCCAACTTTTCGATCTTTATTTCTATTTTTTCGATTCTAGTATGTTGGGCACTCTCAACACGACACACAAGAATGGCACATCTACACGGAAAACAAACACTTTGAACCCTGAAGATGATCTCAATAAAGATCGAAACGGTCCCTAAACACCAAACATATAAAAAAACATTTGTTTCACACACAAACACTCTGGATCAAGGTAAGGTCTTGAAGAAGGAGGCAAATTCAGTTGTTACAGGCAAGCTTTCGGCCTATTTTAAAGTGATCATGAGGGCAAAAATTATATATGTCTACAGATTGACATGGACACAGTCAATGATAGCACTGAGTCGATATTCAAGCATATTTGAGATCGCCTGTAAAGAAAAATCGAAAAAAGAGATATGAAATAGGATTTCTATTCTTAATATTAGTTTCAAGTCAGTTTTGTTGTGGACAGGACATTAAGTCAATGGATATGTGTGCCATGTTATCCAATGCACTGTGAGAGAAAAAAAGACAATCTTTGTAGTTCAATGCCTCTAAGAAATAAGACAACACTTCTTTGTAGTTCAATGCCTCTATGAAATATGACAACACTAGTCATTTATTTATTTTTATAATTTGCATATACTAGAAAGAGCTTTCGTCACAAAATTTAAAATTCAATTCATTCATGTCCCTCTGTTTAATTGAACAGCTGAATAAAGATACAGTGCGTAAAACTTGATCAATCTTGTTTTTTTTTCTACATAATTTTTTTGTGCGTTCATGTAATGACAGACGTAAACAGTGCGTAAATCTTGATCAATCTTGTTTTTTTTTTCTACATAATTTTTTTTTGTGCGTTGACATAATGACAGACGTCATTTTATGAATATCACCTAAAAAGCTATGATTTGCGGAGGTTTCAACCTCTGGTTTATAATACATTCGAGTTAAGCCTCTCCTCAAATTTCTTCTAATGCGATTGTGCACTACACCAATAGAGAGAAAGGTTCAATACGGATGAATATGAAAAATATGTTACTTTTACGAGTAGCTTTCTTGAAATAAAATCCTTATAAGCCGAGCTTAAGTGTAGAAAAAAAGTGACCGCCAACCCGTTTAGGTGAAAAATACAAGAAAGACAGGACGGACATCAGGAAATTGGAAATGCTGGATATGCTGAAGGCATAAAGTAAATTTGACGTATTTATTGAGCGGGTAGGACGAAAGTGAGGAGGCGGCAAAGGTCAAAGGTAGCTGCCCCCACGACCCTCCTCGTTATTTCCGCCACTCGCTCTCGCATGGGTCGGGGGCGGTTCATTGAGGAAGCCGCCGTAGGTCACAAAGCTTTCTCGCCCGACCTTAGAGATATTAGCCCATTCCCTGATTCCATGGTCAAAGTGTGTCATTAAAGATTCGCAAATTACGATAACGTCAGAATGACCCACGTGCAGTACTTTTGTCATTTGTGTTTCGTACGGGCTAGTTTGAAGTATAAAAATTATCTATGTTTGAAAAAATTGAATCACAAATAATCAAAGAACGGAAAATCCAACGTCGCAACGAAGTCGCTGGCACTTCTGGGATTGTGGTTATCGTGAGATGAAAGTGCCGAAATTGAGGACATCCAAGAGGAAAATGGAGAAGAGTCACCAAGACAGAGAAAGTTCCAAAGTAAATTGTAAAAAAAATCCAAATCTTAAATTGGCCGGGAATTTCCAGTCCGTAAAAGTAGTTTATCCTGAAAAATATTTGGTAGGTTCCTCTTTTGATAATTTTCTACTCTAACTCCTACTAAGAGATTTAGATATTTACTAATTGTATGTTATTAACATAATCGTCAATAGGTTAATCTTGACATTGAAAGATCAAATTGATTTTCTTGCCAGACTTTATTTTTCGGGGTAGGGGATGTACCGGATTAAAAAAAAGGTGTGGCGATGAAAAGAGGGCCGCGGGTTCATTGGAATGAGTCGAGCGAATGAGTTTATGTTGTCCGGGAGGAAGTCTGGACAGTGGCATCTCTGGAATGCAGACCTTCACAACTTTCTGGCTTCCAGGAAACGAAACCCAATTCGGACCTTCTGGGGGCACGCATGCGGACCTCGAAGAAGTGTTTCTGACCCTCGGACAACCGCGTGCTCTCCGAGGCAAAACTGGTACGATACAGTTATTGTGAACCGAATTATAGAAAATTCTGTTCCAATTCGTCCCGAAAAACTCAAATCCGGCCCTGTTGACATTCTTCAAAAATTACGGTCCCAGGCTAACAGAAAAGAGGTAGTAAAGAACGGGGATTTCCAGGCAAGGACCGCTTTAAACTTCGCGGTAACCATTAACTCTAGTTTCTAAAAGTCCTGAAATACCAGAACCAGGCTAGATCGATGTAGTAAAGTTTCGATTCCACGCCTAAGAGGAGCTTTTGTTTACTCAATCACCCACAAAACGAGCAAACTATTTCATTAGAAAAGAAAAGCGAAAAGTTTGGATACTTGGAAAAAAAATTTAATTCGGTCTATTATCAGTGTCACCATGATCTCATACATGGTGTTAGTAGATTACTCATCATATGAAATGAAATTTGAGCCTACACTTTTTTTATGTATGCACGTTGGCCAATTTATTCAGGTGACTTTTGTACTTTTTCTTTCAAAATAACCTAAATGTTACCGAGAATCAAATAGATTACTCGACATTTGAAAAATGGCAAAAAGGAGGGAAAATTCAAAAGGTGGGGTTGGGATGGGAAGTCATCAAGTGTCCGAGTGGATCGAAGTCATGATAGCTCAAGTGGTAGAGGAGCGGCATATCTAGCCGAAGATCGTGGGTTCGAATCCCGCTCGTGACACTGACCTTTTTTATCTCCACTAAAAACCTTAATTAATTGAATGGTCAAGCGGACCACGAAAACTAGTGAATTTCAAAATAACTTTTAGAAATGACCATTTTGTATTCGTTAAATTGCATTGGGCAGCTGTCGGAAAAAGTGAATAAAATAAAAATTGATCAACTCTGGTCTGAAAAAAATTATATTTTTCTGAAATTTCAAACTTATAGTGGATATATTGTATATATTCACTGTATCATGGGGAACGTGGATCAAACTGTATTCCAGGTGTGTGAATTAAATATTTATTAAATTATATTATAATTAATTTAAGTTCATTACTTTATATCGAAAATTTATTTTTAAATTTATAGAGGAAAATATTTCGGGAAAAAAAAGAGGCAAATCCTAATGTAAACACCGCCTGCACAGCATTGCGAAAATACGTCACAAACACCACACAAACGTCACAAACTTGAGGCCCCATTCATAAATAGTTTGTCCTCATAAAAATCTCGTAGTGGGGCATCGAAGAAAAATGATGAATCATAATACCCTTTAATAGCTGGCGTTTCGAAAAAGGAACCGCGAGCCGTCAAAAGAATGGCATTTCACGTATTTACCCTACGGGACGATTCCACGAAAGCTTTTACGAATACATTCTTCGTATTAATATAGAATTTACAAGATAGTAATTAATGAAAATGGTGTAACTTCATTTTTATGAGTAAAAGGGGGGAAAAAGGTTTCTAATATTACAATCATACCAAATTTGGGAAATACCTGCTGTACTGTTGTTTTAATTCTAGGAATAAGCAAAAACAAAAAGCTCCTTGTATTGCGGATCTAAAAATAAAAATAACAACACGAATAATCTTGAATACGTGACTAGGAAAATCAATGACCGAGTGGGTATAAATGAGTGAGAGATAAAGGACATATAAGCTGGAACAACGAGTGAATCAAAGAGAGTCAGTAATTGATCAATCAGAGAATTGATTCAATGGTGCGTCTGTGAATGTTTGGTTATTGAGTCAAAGTGAGATTCAGTGATTGGTTGGCTAAGGAGTCAATGAATGAATCACTCACTAAGAGGCTTAAGTGATCATGGAATGTGTAGGTGTCTGGTGAGTGAATCAATAAAGATTTACTTGTGAATAATTTAATGAGATTGGGTAGCGATACAGTGAAAGAATGAACCAATGAGTAAACGACTGTTGAACGGTAAGGACGGTGATTGATTGAATCAGGGAGTGAGTCGGTAAATGATTTTTTGGTGTGTCAGAGGGGCAATGGTCGAACAGACAATGATTTCATGGGTGACAAAAGGGCCATTGTTTGTCAAACCACAAGAACGAGTGAATGTTTGGTATCAGTAAATGTGTAAATGGAGGTACATGTAAGTGATCAACGAATGAATCAAAGAGCTAGGGTTATAGGTATGTCAATAATTGATCGATCAGTGAATTGATTCAATGGTTAGTCAGTGAGTGTTTGGTTATTGAGTCAAAGTGAAATTCAGTGATTGGTTGGCTAGTGAGTCAATGTCTGAATCACTAAGTGATCAATGAATGAGTAGTTTGGTGAGTGAATCAATAAACTTACTTGTGAATAATGGGTAGCGAATAATCATGATTTCATGAGCGACTAAAGGTTCAATGTTTGTCAAAGTATAAGAACGACCTTTGGCTCAGAAAATGTGTCTATGATTGATTGAGTGACCAAGGTGTGAATCAATGAATGAAGCAGTGAAAGAATGGTTGATTAAATGATTGTTGAAAGATGGTGAGGCAATGAATAACTGAATCAGAGAATGAGTCGGTGAGTGATGTTTAATGAGTCACCGTGTGTCGGTTAGTCAGTGGTCGAACAGTCAATGATTTCATGAGTGATAGAAGAGTGAATCAATGTTTGTCAAAGTAGAGTACAAGAACGAGTGAATGATTAGCGTCATGATTGATTTAGTGATCAGGGAGTGAATTCTTTATTGAGTCAGAGATGTTCTAAGTAATCGATAAGGTTGTGAGGGTGAGAAAGACCTATCAAAATATGTGGTCATAGAATTGAAATAAAAATGAATGCGTTGGGCTGAGTTTTTGCCAAAAATAACAGAAAAATGTGTAAATTACGAACAATGATTTGTGTCAGAAAGGAGCCCGGTGTAAGGAAATCCCTTTTCGACCAATTACCATACTTCAATTTTCATGGAAGCAAAAGTTGAACAGTAAATGTTGGCCGAGCCGTCTAGATTCGGCACGTGCAACTCTCGAGCGAATTTATTCGACCCCGGTTTTATTCATTAGGTTTTCGAATCCAACAGGTAGCTGATAATTACAAACCACGACCCTAAACCGACCGCGACGCAACAGATTTTACAACCATTAACTGATCGTTTCGGTGTTTAGCCGGCCAAAGGTCCTTTATTATGAGATGATCCAGAAGAGAGGTTCAGGTTCGGCCTCATTCTCATTGCCATCTTCCATATCTCCGCAGGTATGTCTGTTACAAATCCCGCCTAGTTCACGTTTGCCTAAATTTTCATTTTGGTTAAATCGTACATTCTTCACAAAACGAAAATTTAAAAGTCTCATTATTGTGCACTAGACATTGCTAGATCAAGAAAATAAACCCGAACTGGGGTCGTCTTGTTATCACAGACTAATAACTGGGGTTGATCTGCGGATCTGTCTAAAGGGATGGATCCGTCTATTCTCGCTGGTTTACACCGCACTGCATTTAGGCAGGAAGTGCAACTACTACAGCCCTTTATTCTTTACCTCGTCCCAAGACTGCGAACTAACGACAAAAAAATCTATGAATTTTTGTTTAAATAATGTGTTAATTATCTTATTGTTGTAAGTTTGTAATTAAATAAAAAAATAAAATAAAAATATTGGGTTAATTGTGTTACAAACTGACAAAACGACGGAAAGTAGTGTCTTCTAGAATGAAATATACACAAAAATGGAAGACAGTCTGATGAAAGTAGATATAAAAAAAGTAAAAAAGGATCCTACTACATTACCATAATAAGCTTGGAAGAATAAGGTAATTAACTAATTATTTAAATAAAAATTCATAGATTATTGGCAAAAGAAAATAAGTACAACGTACGCAGTGGCTTCTTCCACAAATGTATGGAGTGTACAAGTGTACCCAAAAAGGCAAAAAAATTCACTTGTATGGAAGAAAAACGTTGAAATTATATTTTTCATTTTATATTCGTGACAAGTAAAACAAAAAAATTAAAACAAATAAAGTGTAATGTTATGTATTATATTAACAAGTATCGATTGAGCTATATAAAACATGTAGTTCACATTAAATTAATTAATCACATTAAAATAATGGAGAAAAAATTATTAATAGTCAAAATGGTTATTTGGAGGTCGTTAGATGCGGTCTAGTGTGACGTAAGTTTTAGAAAAACTTTTCGTTTATCTTGCCAACGTTTCGATCTTTATTGAAATCATCTTCAGGGCTCAAAGTGCTTGTTTTCCGTGTAGATGTCGTTCTTGTGTGTCGTGTGCCGACAATAATGACACATCTACACGGAAAACGAACACTTTGAGCCCTGAAAATGATCGCAATAAAGATCGAACATTGGCACGATAAAGAAAATGTTTTTCTAAATAATCCTTAAGTATTGATCACTAAACACCACACAAAAATAGTCAAAATGTAACAAATATTGTTTGGAAAAATCCACGTCTTTCCTTTCTACCTGCTCGAAAATAAAAAAGAAATCTGCCTCGTGGGTGGGCAGTAAGCTTCATTACATTTTGTGCATGCACATGCGCATATGTTTATCCAATCGGTATAAAATTCTTGGAGGATCTAAAAAAGCAGGCCTGAACATTTGTTAAAAATCCGAATGCAATTCATAGACCATCTAGAAGCCAACCATCTATCAAAATTGCATAAAAATTGTTATCACGGTTTAGGAGTTTTACCGGGTTGCAAGGAATTGACCGCGGAGAGACGAACAAAATTTGTTCAGAAAGATCTGAAAGGTAAAATGGGAATGGAAATTTCGATTTTGGAGGGGTATAATTTTTTTTTTACTTCTCGCATGAATACAAGCCTTCCCTACCAACGGTAGTTCGGAAGAAAAAATCAGTTAAGGACTATGGCATGCCAGGAACTCGCCCCGGCCTGGGCATTCCGGAAGTAAGAGAGTAACAAAATGAAGCCACGCGTGCCCATTCGTGTCTAAATGTTATTCCCAGGTAAAAGTTTTTCTCTCAAATTTCTATACAATTATTTTGTCAATAAAAAATGCCTGCTTTTCTGTTAGGAAGGACTATGTCGTGTTACTGGCAAACCAAACAAAATTACTTGATTCCTGTGGATCTTTCCCCCTCCGAAGAATAGTGGCCAATGAATTAAATATAAAGACTTCGATTACAATTGTAAAAGGACTTTAATTAAAATATAAAAAAAAGAATAACAACAAAAGAATGGTGGCTTTGCCGTGCTTCAGCACATTATTTTTAAACAAGAAATAAATAAACAAATTCATTAATCAAAAAAAGGCTCACTGACGTTGAAAAAAAAGTCCAAAAAAATTCAAGTTAATGGGTTAAATCGCAAATTTCTTCCGATCAAAAACAACTTCCAACCTCAGGAAACATCTAAGAGAGACTCCGCGGTTCTATCAATTCCCGACGAGTTCGGCGCTTCAACCAGTATGGCGAAATATGGTCATTGTTGATGCTCTGGCATTATAAATATTTCCCCCTTTGGGAAAAAAGAAAGAAAAAAAATCCTGTACTATCCCAAGTACATGTGTAAAATTGAACGTAGTGTATCAGTTGTGGACGTTGCAGTATCAGACAAGAAGCTCAAAATCTAATTGATTTCATGAAAATGTTTCCTGAGGTCGGAAGTTGTTCGTGGTCGAAAGAAATTTTGCGGACTTGAGCAATTAACTTGGATTTTTTGGACTTTTTTTCAACGCAAGTAGCTTTTTTTTAATGCGTTTGGTTATTAATTTCTTGTTTACAAATAATGTGCTGAAGCACGGCAGAGCCGCCATTCTTTTGTTGTCCATTTTTTTATATTTTAATTAAAGTCGAAGTCACGATAGCTCAAGTAGTAGAGCAGCGGCACATCTAGCCGAAGGTCGTGGGTTCGAATCATGCTCCTGACAGTGACTTTTTTATCTCAACTAAAAACCTTAATTAATTGAAAGATATTAATTGATCAAGCGGACCACGAAAACTAGTGAATTTTAATTAAAGTCCTTTTTTTATACAATTGTAATCGAAGTATGTATTTTTAATTCCTATGCCACTATTCTTCGGACGGGGAAAGATCCACAAGAATTATGCCTTAATTTTGTTTGGTTAATAGTACCACGATATAGTCCGTCATACTGTCAATCGAAGTAGTTTGAAGTTTAATACTTTAATCTTCAAACATGTGTTAAGAATTGTTCTGTTTATGCACAATAGACACAATTATCCAGACAGAATTGCTTAAAATTTGGGATTATTGGTGCAACCTTACAAAATAAAATCTATGCCAAGCAAGGGGTTCTTGCCTAGTATGAAGAATGCGGTCCTTCAAGGCGCGGATGTGAAAACGAGCTGATCCCACGTTCGGCTTAGATCAAAAATGATATTTTTTGATTTTAAATTAAATATTTAATTTTATCGGATAAGGACGAGAGGAAAAAGATCGCTTGAGGAAGAGTAGACATTTATGAAACGTATAAAACGTAGCCGTTTTCCTTATTCGGTTTTAAGAAAGATTCTTCGGCATTTTGTGACAAAAATGGGTATTTCTTCGGCTTACATGTGTCAAGTGTTTTACCCGGCACGGACATGGTACAGAAAATAAAGGTGCACAAATTACAAGCCTGCTGAAAGGGGGGCCAAGCGGTTTTTGAATAATTCAGCATTCCCGGAGACAAGGGTTGTAAAATATTTCGAGTAGTTCGCGCTCAGCATTGGCACGGTTTCTCGAGTCGCAGGCCGAAATCTAGTCTCGCCCTGAGCCCCCCACCCCGAAAAAAAAGAAAAAAAAGGGTGACGAGGACCCCTTCTTTTTGTGGCCGAGGCGCCTTCCGAGAAGGGGAGAGCCCTTTCACACACCGAGGGGCTCAGGATGGCCATGGCCAAGAGGCCGAAGAAGATTCCACTCCTATTCCCCTACGGCCTTCGATCCATCCGGCAAGCAGGGTCAGCTTTTTGGCGGGAACCGACCGTGGGAACGTGGTCTACTTACTTTGGAGAAAGAAAAAAACTACAGCAGTATATAATCCAGGAAAAAAAAACTCCTTTCTGTTTATACATTTATCGCCAAGACTAATAGTATGTGTGGAAAAACAAACTTGTTTGGCAATTTCTTTCAACACCGCAGTACGTCCGTCATTTTACGCTTTATTAAAATCTGAATCTCCAGAAAATTTCTGTGACTGAAATTCCTTTGCGCCATTATACATATAACATTATACAATAAGAATTGAAGAAAGTAAATATATCTTTCAAATTTCGAACAAGGTAAAATGTCTACATACCTATAAGAACTCCCATGCCACTAGAAACCACAAGGACAACTACTGACGTGGAGAAATCGTTTGACTCTGTTTGGCACCGCCATATCATCTTTGAATGCGAAACAACGGCTCAATGGACATTTAACGTAACATACAGAAAAACCTAGGTAATGAAAATTGTAGCAGCGACAGTCAATGACCTGATACATGAAAAAGGATTGAGTCTATTGCACTGAACTATGTTACTAGGAAGGTATAAATGCCAGAAGGCTGCAGTGCCTGGGAAGCACAAACCCCACTTCATAGTTTTATTATCGCCATGTCCTTCAGGCAATACAAAATTTATTATTTGGTAGTTACTCCCCAGCCCCGCTGATTTTTGTTAATTCATGAATCAGGCAGACCAAGATGATAGGTAGACGATAAACAATACGTTTATCACCCCGAATAGGATGAAATCTCACAATATAAAATTGGTTATGGAATTTAAACAAATTTACACACAAAACTCAATTTGTGCTTATCTATTAAATAAGGGTGAATAAATAGTTAACATAGAAAGGTATCTAGAATAGCTCATTTCAAGTGTAAAAATACAGCATTTTCAACTGTCAATGGCGTTTTCACCACTTCGCGGAAGAGAAAGCAAAGCGGTTTTCCCGTTCCATTAACCCGCAAGTAGTAAACAATGACGCAGGTAATTTCGGCATAGTTTTCGGAATACAATGAATTTCAGATGTTATTAGAACATATTTTGTTCAAAATCATCATCAATTTGAAAAATCGCCACGATATTTCATACCAACCTACCAAGTGATGAAATATATTCAACAGTTCGAGAACATCCAATTTGTCAAAGTTACAACTAGCATTTTTTAAGCATTTCAAATATTTAATTTATACATTTTTTTAATCTGGCAAAACTGGTTTTTTTATTTCTTTTAAATTCCTAGGATTGTTTGAGAACCAAGGATCGCAGATTATGCTACGTTTAAAACTATTGCCAAAAAAAAAAAAAAAAACATTCAGATCCTTGTGGAATTTCTTTGTATCTTTTTCAAAAATCAAAGAGTCAAATTCCAAAATCTAATTTTTAGTCTATGTACATATGATACTAATAAAAAAACTTCTAACATGTGTTATTGCTTATTTCTTTGGTGAGACAAATTACAACATATGCCAATTTTAACATGGCACGTATTAAAAATTTCATGTAATAACTTACGGAATTTCTTTTTGTAATTTTCTAAGATCCTAAAAACAAAAACACATTCTAATCCAAACGCCATACCAATCATACCAAGTTTGGTGAAAGGGCGAAAACATTAATTTACCCGAAAACAGCAATTTTGTGAAAGTCGAACAATACGTTAGAATTTTAACTATTTAGGCGATTAAATTTACAAAAATCATTCTCGGAAAAAATGCTTATCGTCTTGATCTTTTAAACTGTCAAAAGTTTAAGAAGAGATTAAAAAACAATCATAAAAATAATTAACTCATAGAAATAATAATGCCGGGATGAGTATGTTGTTAAATTTTTTAAAAGATATGTATTTAGGTAAAAGTGAATCCGTTCTTATTGCAAAATTCATGTCGACAGACGTATTTTTAACTCCTTCAAACAAAGCGTTTAGTTCTTGAAAATATAGACTGTCGAAAACAAGAAACAGTGAATAAGAACAATCTTTTACACAAATTGGATAATTAACTCATGTTGAGTGTTGTTTATGTAATATTCGCCATGCTTTGGAAACACTATATAAAATTGGATAGAGAAAAAAGAAGACCGTCAGAAACGTTGGGGCAAAATATGGTGGAATTTTATAGAATTTGAGGGTAACATCCTTTCTGTAAATTTCAGTTGAAACTAACGATTGGAATTAATTCGGTAAATTTGGATTTGAATAAATTCTCAAATTCAGAAAGTATCAAAGTTGGTAGATAACAAAATAACAACGAAAATTGCTGGGTCAACATTAAACCTGCCATTCTACGATAACAGGAGGGAAATTTGGTGCGATAATTAGTGCTAAGTACAATATTTTAATAACAACAAGAAGTTGATGTTTATAGCACGGAGATGGTTCACAAATTTTAGATTAAATTTGACCGAATAGCTAAAATTTTTTATGTTCAACAACTATCATTCAGAGTTAAACCTACAAAATTTACATACCGGTTTTGGTTAAATAAAAAACCCAAATTTTTACGCCTAAAAAGTTAGTTTGTTTTATTTCTTGATGAGGATAGGACGAAACACGTTCTTCCATTACTCTTAAACGATTCAAATTAAGCGATATTTATATAAGAGATCGAACGTTAGAACATTTCAGCTAGAAGTTTAAAAATGCAATTTATACCATTGTCAACCATACTTAGCATAAAAATGGTTGTAATTTTCTCTAACAATAAATTTTAAAAAGATTTTTATAGATATTATACAGGGTGTTCTTTGTAGATGGCCCGACTGAATTTCTCCCGAACCAATGACGCTATCAAAAATACGTCTTTAATAGTTTTTTAATCTAGTTTAAAATTTTTACCTTTTTTGGATAAAAATTACATAGGGTACCTCAGGCCCGGTTCAACTCCAAAATTTCAAATATGACCCCTATTCATCCAGATCCATTTTCAAGGATTTTTACGCTGGAAACAATAGTGAAATAGGTTTTTAAATTGGTCAAAAAATGACAAGGTTATGGCAATAAGAAACCAATAGGAAACCGGCAGCACAATTTGAGCTGCATATTTTCCTGTTCGGAAACATCCGAATTCCTTTCTCCGAAATATTGGAAGGGTTTTGGGTTTTTCAAAAAATAAAATTAGAGACGTACTCCGGACTTAGAATTTTAAGACGTATCGTCCTCATCTTGTCCAGGGCTACGGGACTCTGATTATGACGCGTCTATCGTTCCATGCACGAATGTCAAGTTGGGTGGCAGAAGAAAAAGTTCTTCCATACATCCTATGGGCTGATGAATCGAAGTTCACCTCTAATGGTACAGTAACCATTGGAGTTCTTATGGACAGAGGAAAATCCGAGAATTTCTTACTCTTGTCATCATCAGGTGGTTCACAGTATCAACTTTTTGTGTGGACTTCTTGAAAATAAATTAATTGGGCCTTATTTCTAATAATAATTTAAATGGAGCTCATTTCCTCAATTTTTTGAGGGAGGTTTTACCAACACTATTAGATGATGTTCTTCTGCAACAACGACAAAGAATGATTGTCCAGCTTGACAATTTTTTGCAGGTGAGATGTTATTTGAGTCGTCACTTCCGTGATAGGTGGATAGGACCTCATGGCCCGATCTGTTGGCCTGCTCTGTCACCTGATTTAACTCCGCTTGACTATTTTCTGTGTATTTAAAAAAACAGTGTCTACGCCAATCATAACCCAGCATCCTCAGTAGAAGAACGGCGGCAAAGGATGGAATATGCTTGTCAATCCATCTCACCAGACCCTACCACTCTGACCACCAGTGATGACTGGTTAAAAAGATCAAATTTTTGCATCTTTACGCAATATAATGCCAGTCGAACATGAAATGTGATTAATAAACATCAAACCGACTGGTTTTGTTCAAACTTTTTTCCATAACTTCGTTATTTTTTGACTAATTTAAGATCCGATTGCACTACTGTTTTCAGAATAAAAATCTTTTAAAATGTTGTGTCAGGATGTATAGCGCCGAATTTGAAATCAAGAGAAATGCAGCCGGGCCATCTAAAAAGGACACCCTGTATAGAGGGTGTCCCAGTTCCTTCTGACGAAACTCAGGGAATCGATTCTACTCTCCGTTTGGAGCAAAAAATGCTCAGGAGAAAATTTTCGGAAAGTTCCCTATTTTGAAGATATTCGTCAATTTAGGTTTTTTTTCAACTTTTCACTACCTTACCAAATAAAAACGCTTACAACTTCCAAAATGTTGAGACTACTACAAATCCAATTACACCATTTGAAAGAACGCTAAATTTGCTGTAAGATACTTCTTTGCAATAATCTGAATGACATAAAATGTTAGCCAATATCACATATCAAAATTACAAAATTTAAAATTTTGGTCATGATTGCACGTTCTACTGAAGTTACAAAAAATACCTACAACTTGTCAAATTTTACAAAAACTTCTTCGTCAATATGCTTTACGTTGATATATCCAAGGTTTTAAATAACGTTCTAGTAGAGTTGAAAAATAACAATTGAATGTTCGAAAACGTGAGCTAAGGTAAATTTGAAAAGGGGGTAGAAATAAATCAATTAGAACTCGCTCTGTAAAATAAAAATGACACATCTGTAATCTTACAAAAACCATACCAGAAAGCTTCATACAAGAAAATGCAATGTTTCTTCTTGTAGCAAGCACCTAACAACAAAGGAGGAACTTTTCAGAGGAAGCTTCCCTCTTCTCGAATGCATAACTGACTTTCTGAATTTCTACCCCACCCCCTCCAAATTTACCTTACCTCACGTTTTCGAACATTCAATTGTTATTTTTCAACTCTACTAGAACGTTATTTAAAAACCTGGATATATCAACGTAGAGAATATTAGATGAAGTTTTTGTAAAATTTGACAAGTTGTAGGTATTTTTTTGTAACCTCATTAGAAGGTGCAATCATGACCAAAATTTTAAATTTTATAATTACATGTTCCAACTGATATTGGCTAATATTTTATGTGTGGTGTAATTGGATTTGTTGTAGTCTCAACATTTTGGAAGTTGTAAGGTAGTGAAAATTTGAAAAAGCCTAAATTGACGAATATCTTCAAAATAGAGAACTTTCCGACAATTTTCTCCTGTGCATTTTTTGCTCCAAACGAAGAGTAGAATCGATTCCCTGAGTTTCGTCAGAAGGAACTGGAACACCCAGTAATGTGCGTGTAATGTACGTAACTTAACGTCCCTGAGTGACATTTAGGAGGGAATTATTTTATGAGTTATGATGGGAATTAATCGCATTAAAATGTAGTTTCTTTTGGATTTTATTATTATTAAATGATCGACTTGCAACGCTACGTCTTTTATCCTAAATTGTCCTATCATATGGATCATCCTTTAAAATTATGTGTCAGGATGTATAGGGTCGTATTTGAAATTTTGAAGTTGACCCTGGGCCTGAGGTACCCTGTATGATTTTTCTTCAAAAGAAGGTAAAAATTTGAAACTAGTCTAAAGCATAATTTTTCGAATTTTTGATAGCGTTCAAGAGAAATTCAGCCAGGCCGTAAAAAGAACACCCTACATACACTTTTAGAAGAAATTATTACGATAGAAAGAAAATCAATAAAACCCTCATCACTTGGTTCATTGACAGTCCTATCGTCGTACTATCAAGTTTCAGGATCAGTTGATAATCCAAAACCGTAACGAGTCCGCCCTTTCGTTAAAACGGCAATTAATCACAAAATTGATCTCGTCAGTCGTTGCCACACGCTAAAAACACTGCTCTTTTAAAACGACGATCAATTTTTGAAAACGGTTCGTTGTGTTAGTAGAGGTACTTAATTTTGAAATATTTATGCTTTAAACTTAACTTGATTTTACCCAAAGGGAGTAAATCTCATACTTTTACGAAGTCGTACTCAATGAAGCTAAGGGGCAGTACAAGGGGAATGTTCCAAAAATACAAGGGTAGTGAAAATCGGAGGCCGAGTACCTAAACCCAACCAGTTTTCAATGGGGGGAAAAGGTCTTTCAACCTCGCCTGAAGGACGGAAGTGGGGTGGTTTGCCGACACGCACCCTATGCCTATCTAAGTATCCACCACAGCCTTTCAGCCAGCCCCAATTGAAAATAAAAACTGTTATACATTAAACACAAAAATATATGAAAATAAAGAAGGAATCAAAAATTTCGCTAAGAAAATTGAAGATATCTATTCGCCTATTTGAAAACGATTCAAATTTTTTTTGGTAACTTCGAAAAAGGGAATCCTTATGTAGGGAAAATGTATGTTAATCCTTACGGGCGTTTGTCGTCTTCTTCATAGGCGAAGTCATCCTCCTCGACCATCGAAACGGTTGTCGCGACCCGGGACGCAAGAGGCACTCGTGTTTACGTTCTTCGAGAGAGAAACGGTTCAACGGAGGTTCCGTGTAACAGATCGTGAAGGTTAAGGGCTTCAGGGAGGGGTCGGCGTCCCACCCTTCCTGGGGGGTGACTCAAACGCAATTACGACGAAACTCACCCGAGTCCAGGGGGAGGAAAACGGGCGGGCGCGCATTCGACAAAACTAAATAACAATGCGCCCACATCTTTAACGATCGGAGTCTGAGGGACGAATTTCTGTTTGTAATAACAGCCCACGACATAGGTCACAAGCCACTCGAAAATTGGTCCATTTTGTAAACAAGACTTTTAGAACCGACAACCTATAATGGTAACACCATGCAAAATCCTCTGGTGTAGTGGCACCCAAGGAATAGACCTAGAAAACAATATTTTAAATTGAGTGTTCAAAAGGCCATATCGTTTTATTACCACTAGACAATCAAAAATCATCGAGCCTTAAAGTTTTATGTAATAGGTAAAGAATGGAGTCTGGGAGACTGCTTCAATTAGTTAACCCACTTACAGAATATACGAAACAACATAACTGATAACAAGTGACCTAAAAATTGGTCCATGTTATACACAAGAAGTTTAGGACCGACAACCTACCTATAAACTAAATCCCTAACCATCCCTAACCTACCTATAAGGTAACACCATGCAAAATCCTCTGGAGTAGTGGCACTCAAGGAATAGACCTAGAAAACAATATTTTAAATTGAGTTTTCAAAAGGCCATACCATTTTTTTACCACTAGTCGATCATAAATCTCCGAGCATCAAGTTTTTCATAATATGAAAAAAGAACGTAGTCTGGGAGACACTTTGCTTCAATTAGTTATTACCCACTTACAAAATAGTCGATTTTGACCCCTAAAGAAGACTTTTAAAGTAAAACCGTCTAAAGTAACATATCCTAAGAATAGACCTAGTACGCAAATTACTTCAGAAAGAAACAAATACAATAGATAGCGAGCGGTGAGGTATTTCTACTATTGATAACAACATAACTAACTGATAACACCAACATAACAACCAAAAATGCGTCCATTTTGGACACAAGTCTTTTAGGACCGATAACCTATAAGGCAGCACCATGCAAAATCCTCTGGAGTAGTGGCACCCAAGGAATAGACCTAGAAAACAGTAGTTTAAATTGAGTTTTCAATAGGCCATACCGTTTTTTTCCCACTAGTTGATCAAAAATCTTCGAGCAATAAAGTTTTGCATAATAGGTAAAGAACGGAGTCTGGGAGACTCTTTGCTTCATTAGTTAGAACCCACTTACAAAATAGGCAAGTTTGACCCCTAAAGAAGACTTTTAAAATAAAACCGTCTAAAGTAACATATCCTAAGAATAAACCTACTATCCAAATTACTTCAGAAGGAAACAAATACAATAGATAGCGAACAATGAGGTATTCTACTATTGATAACTACTTAACTGATGACAAGTGACCTAAAAACTAGTCCATTTTGTCCACTTTTAAGATTTATATCCGATTGGGTAGCACCATGTTAATACATCTGAAGGAACGATATCAAAAGAATATATATTAGACGGAAACTAATTAAAAAATGCAACAGTAGTTTAAATGAGTTTTTTTGGATGGTAATATCAGTGCGTTTTTGATTACTAGTGATGACAACCCTCCAAATGACAATGACCGTAGTATAGAAAATTTAATTATATTTTTTATGAACACTCTTCACTATAAATGGTCACAGCCTCTTCAAAATTGGTCCATTTTTTTAACTTAACAAGAGTTGGACCACTAACCGATTAGGTGACATACCTGAAGTAAAGACATCCGAAGAATAGATCTTCGATAGAAGTTAAATTGCAAATTATATGGTTTTTGACCTCTAGTATTGACTAACTTCTGAAAATCGTGTCTTGTGCAATAGGTAAACAGCTGAGCTGAGAGATCAATTATTGACAACAACAACCACTTATCTCCACAAAATCGGCCCATTTGTCGACTTGTAGACCCTATAACCGGTTAGGTAGCACGATGCATTAACACCTGGTACAAAGACATCCGAAGAATAGACCTACGTTGTACATTTTTTCATGCATACCATGGTTTTGGATCTCTAGTAATGCATACCTTCTCTACCAAAACTTGTATAATTGGCTTTCAAATTGGGGCTGAATCATTTGTGAATTGATGTGAGAGATTTGAACCGTCTAGATCTGCCTGCTATTTCCGGTTGGGTATGACGCCTCTGGTCATATTTGGTGGTTGGTCTGTCACCTTTGTCTTTAGAAATAGGAATGTAATTTTTAAACAGGTCAAAAACCTCAGCATATTATTCAGTAAGAAAAAGCTCATTATGACTACGACCGGATGAAGCATAAATACTTGAGGGCTTGACAGAAAAGGTTGGCAGGGATTCAGCAAATTCTTCTTTGTAAAGTCAACAGCGTTGGAATCTTTTTAAGATAAACTAAACTTGAACAGATAATAAACGTAATCGTCAATAGTGGATCAAAAAATTAGGTTGCAATTACAAACTTTAAATCTTTACTTAAACCATATCAAATTCCCTTCTATTATGATGGGAAACACGAAAGATTTGCCAATTAGATATTGTTTTTTTTAAATTTTTAAATGGCAATATTATACTGTTTTATATAATCTATTAATTGGAAAAATTGTGCTAAATATTAGACGTTGTAGGATAAAGCAAATTACATTTTGAAAAAATTGTGTATAATTAATTGAGTAATTATATGAAGCAAATGTACAATCATACATACATTTTATTGTATATGCCAGTAGAAAAACAACAGATAGGAAGCAAAGATCGTAGTCAAACCTCTCACGAATCCTTAAACAAGGGGCAAGAACGTTGTTGGAGCTTAGTCATATCTCAAACTGGCTAATCTCCAAATTGAAGGCATTTCCGCCCTCGCTGCGACGCAGGAAGTGTTTACATCCGGAAGAAAACGGAGTTCAAACGGGCTGAATAGCTAGTAGCCGATAAAACGGACAGGATTTGGACATTATTCGTACAGTCATAGCTGCATAAGAGCGTAAATTTAATTACTGTTCCAGATTAACCATAGTAACATAAGCAGAACGAGCAGCGAGACCAGACGGACCATCAAGGTAAACCTTGAACCTATCTTTATCGACCAAAGATGCCATGTTTGGCAAATCAGTCAAGAACATATAGGGCCCGTTACACCAGTTAAATTGATTTTCAACCAATAGTTGGTAGCTGATCGTGTTTATTCCTTGATTACATTGATTGTTGTACCACTTTCCGTAGACTTTTTTGGTATTTAGTGTTTTGGTGTTTATCCTTATTTTTCTTTCTTCGAATATACCAGACAAACTTTTTGTTGACATTCTGAATCTACTAAAGAATCCATATCATTGTCTCATTCGTGAAAATGGTATTGTTCGGTTCTAAAAAGCCATTCTTTTGTATACTTTCCAATATAAAACCTGCCAATTCAAGGAAATCTTGGTCGCCTGTTGTTCATCTACATTTAGGGCGCTGACACACGGAGCGGTTTTGACCGAAGCGTTTACCGCTTCGGTTTTGCTACGTTGTGACACACGGAGCGGTTTTGACCGAAGCGTTTACCGCTTCGGTTTTGCTATGAAACTGGCTACAAAGTGAAATCTCACAGTTATCTACACACTACGTCTCGTTCGGTTTTCTTTTCTCTATGAAGTTTTGAAAATAGTCTTTAAAAATAAATATTTAAGTTGATTTATATTTAGATGGGATCTCGGGTAGCCGAATAAGCGTGTCAGACTCTCGGCTTAGATCCTGCAGTTGTAGGTTCGATTCTCGTTTCGCTCCCCCCCAACAAAAAAAAATCAATCCTCTCTGATCAATAAAAGTAAAGCAATTCCTGTTCAGAGTCAAGGAAGGTTTAAACTACTTTTAATTTTTCATACTATAATTTAAAAGGCACAGAGCTGGGATTTGAACGAGGTCCCCTTCCTCCTCCAGATAATATTCAAAACAAAATCTTTATTAAACTAGTTACTACCATGTATCACCGACAGTCATACGCATACTTTGTACCCGTAAAGCTGTAGAAATCATTTAATTATAGGGTGATGTACATTCAAGTAGTTGTAAAGTTAAAAGAGGCCCTGGAGGAAGGTGAGTTCGTTTTAAAAACGGTTGTTACTGTACAGCACCGTACAATCTGTAAATACTTAGATTTTTTCTCCATTTTTAATGGTGGTTAAGTATCAATATGTAAAGCTCTAGGTGTCAGGAAGTTGAGAATTAGCTAAAATTCTATTATTTCTTAATCTTATTGAACAGGCATTGGTCCATTCCCCATGGAGTTCCCATGGATGAAGAGATACTTCTGGTGTCTCTGTTGTACTATCGTTGGAAGAAGAGAAGGGAGAAAAAACACAGGAGAATGTGGGTTCATCCAATTGTCGAGAAGAGAAGCGAAAGAGGGCATTTTAAGAATTTGTTTTCAGAGATGAGGAAACACCCTGAAGAATGTTTTAACTTTACCAGGATGTAAATGGGCAGTTTTGACGAGTTACATAGTAAAATAAAATGCCGCATTACAAATTTTTTATCTCCACGTCTATTTTTTGTATCTTAAAAGTAAATTAGAAGACTGACAAACAAACAACCCTTCAAGAAAGTGGGGTACGAACCGCTCAAATAAACGCCACGTGTGTCAGGGCTAATGCAATACTTGGGTACCACTCACCGCCTGGCGTTTTCAAAACCGACGCGTTGGGTCGTCTCCGCCACCGACCGACTCGGTTTGAAAACCGACAGGCGGTTACGACCGCTACGTCTGTCAGGTTAATGCAACATGAACGACTCACCGCCTCGATTTTTCTCGCGATAAACGCTTCGGTCAAAACCGCTCCGTGTGTCATCGCCCTTATTTGTATATTTATTATAAATTCATCCATTATATTACCTATGTATCCATTATCCAAATGAAATTACGTTTACTAACGAACAGGTTTCTGGTAAGGCACTTCAGACGATTTAATTTTTTTGTTCAACTAGTTTTTAGTTGTTTTTGATTGTAAAATATTGTAAGTATTATTTAGTTATTATTAGCTTATTATGAAGAGTTTGAACTGCCTGATTATTATTACAGTAAAATCAAGACTTTACCTTTTGCTTCGGATTGCCAGGGAATGGTATGTAGCGTTTATGGCATAAAAGTTGTTCAAATTTATGATAAATCCATTATGTTGAGTGGGCTAATAGACCATTCTTTCAATTAATTATTCTTTGTACGCAAGTCTTGGTTGAACTGAAAAAGTGTCACGAGCGGGATTCGAACCCACGACCTTCGGGCTCAATACGCCGCTGCTCTAACCACTTGAGCTATCGTGACTTGGATCCACTCGGACGACTTTATAACAATGAAAAAACTTGCTAAAACTTACATAATTTTATAAGAATTATTTAACTTTTGAATTTCCTGATTTATTATTGCAAAATCGAGAGTTTGGTTTTTGCCTGGGATTACCAGGCATTGCTATCTATGTGAAACGTCTTTGCCATGAAAGTTCACATTTATGATAACTGTAATGAAATTTTTTATTAAAACATAGAATTTTATAACAAGTATTATTTAACTTTTGAATTGTCTGATTTATTACTATTGCAAAATCCAGACGTTTGGTTTTTGCTTCGGATCACCAGGCAATGCTATGTGTAACGTCTTTGGCGTAAAAATTCACATTTATGATAACTGTAATGAAAAATTTAAGTAAAACTTATAGAATTTTATTACCATTTTATTGGGCACTCTCAACACGACACGTAAGAATGGCACAATTACACAGAAGACAAACACTTTGAGCCCTGAAGATGATCTCCATAAAGATCGAAACGTTGCCACGATAAAAATATGTTTTTCTGAAACCTACATCACACCAGACCGCATCTCACGATTTCTGAATAATTACAAGTATTACTTAACTTTTGAATTGCTTGATTTATTACTATTTCAAAATCAAGATTTTTGCTTTTTGCCTCGGATTATTTAGCAATGTTATGGATCGTTTTTGGCATAAAAGTTGTTCACATTTATGATAACTGTAATGAAATTTTTTTCTCAAACTTATATAATTTTATCATAAGCATTACTTCCTTTGGGACCAACTACTTATTCAATATACATATAAAAGTAATATATATTAGAGGAAAAATTGCTTTAACTCTATTGTCAAAGAAATGGAAATAACCTGATCCATTATTACAAAACTAAGGTTCTGGCATAAAGTTTATTGTTTTATTAAATTCCCAGCATAATGATGACACGACTTGGTGAGTATAAAATATCCATATGCGAGATAAACTGAGTTGAGTTTTATCGCAAAAGAAATTCAAATTGTCGGGCTTACTATTTCTGATCAGAAAAAAATTAAGACAATTAAAAAAACGTAGTTTTCAATTCAAAAGTTAATACATTTTTATGATGAAAATTGTAAACAAAAATAACAAAAGTTAAAAATCGTGAGAATAGGCCTTTAACAACATACAACATTATATAATATTATGAATTGGACGTCGTTCAACTCTCCGTTTAACACACGCTAGACTGCCTTTCAAATTTGAACCAGGATCGTCGTTTGAACGTGGTTCAGGACAAATTGAAAACGGCAATTTTTGAGTTGAACTCGGTTCAGTGCTGAATTGGGTTTTTTGGTGCAACGGGGCCTTAAAATGATCTTGATTGTACAAAACCAGTTTCCCATTTGTTACTCGGTTAAACTAGCCGATTAAATACAGGATGACACTACACGTAGTTAATTCATTTATGAGCTGGCAAATCTCCAAAGCGTTGCATCCGCTGTAACGAGAAGACTATTCGTCAGGAAGGAAGTAACCATCGGCATCCGGAGTGGCACCGTTTAAAAAACTAAATTACTGAGAAAAAGGGATGATTTATCATTTCAAAAAATAAAACTTTCAAGTGAAGTAATGATCAGCTCATTTTTCGTTACAAATATTTGAAAACTGAATAGAGAGTATAAATTACATAGAAATAATTAACAAAAACGGAAAGGTCATGAACAGTTCACATCTAGCTTGCACATTGTTAACGCCACTATTAATAAAATATCTAAAATAATCAGTATAATTTATTAAAGCCTAAGGTGCATCAACCGTAAAAGTTACCAAAGCGTGAACTCCATTAAATTTTAATTGAATCCTTTACAGCGAGACAACTGTTATTAAGCACGGATTTGTACGCGATTGCATATTTTTTTTGCTAAAACTTAAGAACATGGTGATCAAATATTTATCCGAATTATCTCAGCGGGTAGAGTGGTTCAAATTTTGAACAATTGAAGTACATTGCATAAATTGGTATATTTGAAGGATTTCGACTATTGGAACTAGGCCAGTACGACCATGAGAGGAAAAAGACAAATACTTAAAATTTGTTTGATTTCAGTTAACCTTCCGTAAACAAAAACGTAAACAAACCAACGCAATAAAATTCTTCTGATATAATGCAAAACAGATTTTATGCCCCCCCCCATTTTCAAAATTTCTGTGTGCAGTTTTTTGTCTTTTCCGAAAAATGAACTAAGTAGTCGGGTTGTAAAAAAGAACTCATTTGAAAAACCAAAATATTTCGTCCCATTGTCAGTCCTCTTTTATATTTTCAACCTAGCAAACGTAAAAAATTCCAAAATTGGTAACTTCTTCTAACTGGTAAACTTCTTCTAAACCAGTTAATTAAACCCCACGAAACAGGAATTATATTACAAAAGAAATTTAAAAAAAAAAAAAAAAAAAAAAAAAACGAAATGGGAAAACTGAATGGGAAAAATAATGAAATACTAAATTGATACAATTAAGTTGTTATACTGGGAATGGGCGGTCGAGTTATTCTGAGTTCCTACGAGTATGATTCCATCACCAGAAACCAATTTTAAAGTAATTATTTTTGTCAATTTTGGTTAATTGTCATTGGTCATATTGTCAATATATGGTATATTTTGGCGGGTGTTTTTCAGTGCATATAACATTGCATATTTGAGGGTTGTTTTAGTGCATGTAATATTGCATATTTGAGGGTATTTTTAGTGCATGTATCATTGTGTATTTGAGAGATTTTGAAAGTATATTATATGGCAAATTTAAGGGGTTGCATGTAATATTGCATATTTGAGTGTCTTTTAGTGCATGTAATATTACATATTTTTGGGATTTTTAGTGCATATTATATGGCAAATTTAAGGGATAGCATGTAATATTGTATTTTTGAAGAATGTTTAGTGCATATTATATGGCAAATTCAAGGGTTAAAAAAAAAAAATAACGAAATGGGAAATGGGAAAAATAATGAAATACTAAATTGATACAATTAAGTTGTTATACTGGGAATGGACGGTCCAGTTATTCTGAGTTCCTACGAGTGTGATTCTATCACCAGAAACCAATTTTAAAATAATTATTTTTGTCAATTTTAATTCTGATCATGAACATAGTTAAGCTTAATTATCAATTTTGTATGATATTTTACATTATATGATTTTTTTTTTAGTAAATGAAACTATTTCCTCTCAAACTGAAAATGCAACAGACAGAAAAAGAGGTATCTACATTAAAAAACAATTAATTATTGGACGAGTGATTTCTCTAACATTCATCTTGCGTATTTTATTATTATGATTATTTTTTATCTCATTATTATTGTAATTTTTCATTCATTTTATATGGCATATTTTGGCGGGTGTTTTTCAGTGCATATAACATTGCATATTTGAGGGGTTTTTTAGTGCATGTAATATTGCATATTTGACGGATTTTTAATGTATATTATATGGCATATTTAAGGGGGTTGCATATAATATTGTATATTTGAAGAATTTTTAGAGTATATTATATGACATATTTAAGGGGTTGTATTTAATATTGCATATTTGAGGGGGTTTTTAGTGCATGTTTGAATAATTTGTAGTGTATATTATATTGTAAATGTACGGGGTTCCAAGTAAATATGGCATATTTGAGGGATTTTTAGACTACCTTATACGGCATATTTTTTTATAAATATATTTTTTTTTTTTTTGATACGACATTTAAGGGGTTACATGTAATATGCCATATTAGAGGGTATTTTAGTGTGTATGATATGACATATTTCATGTTTTTCATTGCATATAAATCCGGACTGTTATTACTGTTACTCTTTATGGATTTCATATATTTTTCTAGGGAAAAATGTATTTAAAATGCGTCAGCAGTGTGAACTCCTAATGTCATTATGTGCTCATACAATCGTTCCAAATGACGAAAAACTTCACGTAAAAAGAAAACATAAAAATAAAAGTTTTTTCACACATACTCGGTTATTTGTATTTTTGCTTAAGTTGTTATCGGTTTGAATATCATTACTTTTTGATGCGAAGAACTTTCCAACTCTCACTTTAGACAAAAACTTGAATAAGTTCCTTGTCGATTTATACAAAACCAAGTAGTAATTGAGCAAAATAAGTTTATCATTTTGGCTAGGGACAAATCTGCCAAGGCAATTTAATGTATTAGCACGCAAACTAAAGTCACTGACCTGTATGAACTCAAAATTAATCCTTTTATACACAGTTATCTGTGTCATACCTGCAACAAAAAGAAAACTTATTAGCAAAAGAATTATTTTTCTTAAAAAAAATAAATAAATAAATAAGCTAAGCTTAAATCAGTTTTATGCCAATAAATATGTCACTCTGTAGCATGACATAAATAGAGTTTAAATATCTTACTGAGTTATATTGATTTTTACACGATATAGATAGGAAACAATTTAATTAAAATTCCAAACAATATCCGTTAGCATAATACACCCACCTAGTTTGTGGATTTATCTCACACGGGATTCACAGGGGATGGTACAATTTTACCGGCTCTGGAATGATCAATCTTAATGGAATTGCAAAGAAAATGATCTTTTGAGGAAATGTCAACTCTTCAGGATGGTAATTATATCTAAAGTCGTAAATTTCCCTATAAGGTAGTCCATTTTTTCAATGGACGGGATGGTTTAGTACATTCATGGAGAATTTTTTTTTTAAAGCTAAACATAAGCTTCCATCTTTATTAGCAATCCAGATAAATGGCAACGCAATATCGAATGATAAATGCTTATCGAACCTGACTTGTATGCTTCATTTGCAATGCATAAACATATTTTATACCAAGATTTGTGGCTTAACTTTTGAACAAAAAATCACAATTGTACGAAATAAATCTCTAGTGGCTCCTATGTGCAAATAATAGACTTTAATCTTTAAATTAATGCTTATATGAGTAATATGTTTTTAACCAAAAAAAAAGTTAAATGATTAAAAAGAGTGTGAAGTAAGAGTTTAAAACCATTAAATTTGCTTAAACTTTAAATTTTGTTCAGGGAATGCAATGATAGATGTTTGGGGTATAACTAGATTCGTTTTATGTATCAGCGGAAAGGGGAAATGGAAAATGTATCACGGCATGATTGTTACATAAGCAAATTGCGTAAATTCGTTTGAGGGGTGGGTAGTCAGGTGTAGAACGCGGGGTGAAAACAATAACGACGATGTATTTGGGGGGTTGGATTCCTTGGGGCTTTGTCTCGAGGCGCTCTCCCATAACTGGGGACATGTGGGCGTTGGATTTTTCATCCGTCCAAAATCTCCCAAGTCGAGGGACTCTCTTGGGGCTCCTTTGGGGGGCTTGGCCAAGACCGGTTTTAACAGTGGACCGTATCCGGCGCGCGAAGGCAACATCAACCCCTTTCTGGTGGAAGAAGGAAAAAAAAAGCCGTGGCCGAAAGGTAGAAAACACCCGCTCCTGCCCATGACAAAATGTGAGGTTAATTGTTAACAACGGGCTATCAGCCACCAACAGTCGGGATAAATTGGTCGGTGGGCCACTGGCCGTCTCTTCGAGGTGATTTGTTAATTGGCCCGTCAAAACTGGAAGTTCACGACTGTATCTACCTGCTTTAGGAGATTATAACGTGATGTTACGAAGTATATAAATGAGCAACTCTACTACCGTAATTATCGTAATACGCATTAATATATTTTGGAAAGAAGTTTACGATAAAATGTGAAATTCGCAGATTAAATATGACCTAAAATCAAATTGAGAAATATCGTGAAAGTAGTTTAAAGACAAATTGTTAAGTTTTGAATAACGGCTTCACAGCTTACCGAAACATTGAAAAGTTTAGATTGAAAGTCCTAAGTTGAGTTCAAAAATTGTGACGCTGAAAAAAACTGTCGTACTGAGAACTTTGTCCGATGTCTAACGAAACATTGAAAAGTTTAGAGGACTTCCCTTAGTAGTTTTCAAAACGTGAATTTTTGCTCGTGTATACACCTTACAAGTAAACGTTGAGAAATTCATAGGAAAGCCCTTAGCTGTTTTCAAAATATAATTTTTTTTTACTTGTTGTATATACCGTCTAACTAAGCATTGAGAAATTTATGGCACTGCCCTTAGCAATTTTCAAAACATGAATTTTTGCTCGTGTATCTGCCTTATAAGTAAACGTTGAGAAATTCTTACGAAAGTCGTTAGCTCTTTTCAAAATATGAATTTTTTACTTGTTGTATACACCATCTAACGATACATTGAAAAATTTACAGGATTGCCCTTAGCTGTTTCCAAAACATGAATTTTTGATCGTTTATATATTGTATAACGATACGTTTAAAAACCGCACCTGCGCCTCTGAAGCAGCGGTCTGTTAGGTAGGGTAAAATTTCAGGATAACATAGTAAGGAGTGGACTTTAATGTTCTATATGTCATAGAAGGGAAATGTGAGGACTTGTACCACTATGTGGCGGTGTGTCCTAATCTTACCATAGTTCAAGAGTCAGATGAGTTTGCAAAAATACTTTAGAAAAGAAAAAAATTGGCTGAACTCTTAAACGGTTCTGACTGGAATAGTCTATACAGTTATCACGTTCAAGCTGGCAGATATGAAGACCTTTTGATCTTATCATTTGTTTTACAGGGTGTCCTTTTTAGATGGCCCGGCTGAATTTCTCTTAAACCAATGACAAGTGTTAATATTTTTTATTCTAGTTTCAAATTTTTACCTTTTTTGGAGAAAAATGATACAGGGTACCTCAGGCCCAGTTCAACTTCAAAATTTCAAATATGACCCTATTCATCCTGAACCAGTTTAAAGGATTTCTTACTCTAAAAACAACGGTGCAATCGGATTTTAAATTTGCCAAAAATGACAAAGTTATAGCAAAAAGAAACAGCAGCATAATATCGACGAGGAGGGGAATATTTTGCTGTATGTCCGCGACAATCAGAATTCCTCTCTCCGAAATGTTGGGAGGGTTTTGGGTTTTTCAAAAAATAAAATTAGAGACGTACTCCGGACTTATAATTTTAAGACGAATCGCTCTCCAGGGATTTCGGGACTCTGATTATGACAGGCGTCAATCGTTCCATGCTCGAATGCCAAGTTGGGTGGCATAAAAGTTCTTCCATACTTCCTATTGGCTGATAAATCCAAGTTCACCTCTAATGACATACTAAACCATTGGAATTCTTACGTGGACAGAGGAAAATCCGAGAATTCATCGTACTCTAGTCATCATCAGGTGGTTCACAGTATCAACATTTGGTGTGGACTTCTCGGAAATAAATTAATTGGGCCTTATTTCTACAAAAGTAATTTAAATGGTGCTCAGTTCCTCAATTTTTGGGGGGATGTTTTACCAACACTACTAGATGATGTTCTTCAGCAACAGCGACAAAGAATGGTTCTCCAGCTTGAAGCCCCGCACAAAATTCTTTCGAGGTGAGACGTTATTTCAATCGTCCCTTCCGGGATAGGTGGATAGACCTCAGGCCCAATATGTTGGCCTCCTCGGTCACCCGATTTAACTCAAGAATAGTGGTTAAAAAGAGCAAAACTTTGCATATTTACGCAAGGAAGGCATTTCGAACATGAAATGTGATTAACAAATAGCAAACCAAATGACTGTTTCTTCTAACTTTTTGCCATTTTTCATGTTCATGTTTCATGCCATTTTTGACCAATCAGATGGCACCATTGGTTTCAGGGTAAATCTTTTAAAATTTTGTGTCAGGGTCGAATTTGAAATCAAGGGAAATGCAGCCGGGCCATCTAAAAAGGACACCCTGTATGTACGTGCGCGTATTGTACGTAACTTAATGGCTACAAGTCAACTAATGCATATGGACTTTATGCCTGTGTATTAGCGTCCGTGAATGAAATTTAGGAGGGAATTATTTTATGAGTTATTATGGTGGGAATTAATCGCTTTAAAAGTAGTCTTTTACGTCTTTACGTACGTCTTTTATCCTAAATTGTTCTAACGTATATCGAAATATTTTTAGAATATAGTTTGTACCAAACTGAACCTTTCTTAAATGGTTAAATACATTTAAAAAAATTAAAACAAACAGTTAATCATTAAAATTTATCTCGGACGCAAAAAATACCGGAAACCTGTCATCAACTTCAGCCTATGGTAATGACAGATTTAATCAATAAACAACACAACTTCACATTTTCTAAAAACTGAACAACCTTGGCACATCAGACGGTATATTAGCATAGATCAATGGTTATTCGGAGATCGTGAGGTGCGGTCTGGTGTGACGTAGGTTTTAGAAAAGCATTTTCTTTATCGTGTCAACGTTTCGACCTTTATTGAGGTCATCTCCAGGGCTCAAAGTGTTTGTTTTCTGTGGAGATGTGTCGTCCTTGTGTATCATGTTTAGAATGCCAACAATAATGACTCATCTACAGGGAAAGCAAACACTTTGAGCCCTGAAGATGATTTCAATAAAGATCGAAACGTTGGCACGATAAAGAAAATGTTTTTCTAAAACCTGTCACACCGGACCGCATCTCACGATCTCCGAATGACTAACGGTCACTAAACACTACACATAGATCAATAGTTAATTTACAAAATAGTAATTTTGCAATATAACACTTATGTTTTATTGTTTTTTTACGATTCGAAGCCATCCTAAAAAAAATTGAAATACGATAAAATCCCGGCTAAAATATGTACTTTTAGTAGAACATTATCCGTTGTAAGTGTCACTTTTAAAACACCACGGAAAAATTCATCGGTAAGTACTTACTTCCGGACAATGCGCAAGTCTTTACGAAGTGAATGCATAAGTAATTGGACGGATAAAATAAAAGGTAACTTTGTTCAAATTGTGTGACTAATGGAACAACTTCTTATAAGTATATTCTCAGACAAAAGACAGCATGCAAAACGACTTTTAATATTCTGGGGAACATTACGATACATTAGATTATTAAACCTATTTATCATGAAAACCTCCAGCCCTTGTTATTATCAACTGAATAAATTAACAGCCAATTTTCACTACAAACATTGTGTTAGGGATAATTTATAATATGCTGCATTGCATAGTAAAGTTCAGAATTGTTATTTTGCCATTTGAGGCCGGAAAGCAACTAATTAACCATTAAACGATTACAATTCAATGTTTTATTCAAAGCATATTAATTTCTGATATAAAGGACCAAAAGTCTTGTTTTATGTTTTAGTTTGGCCAGAAAAGGTCGGGGATTTGGACGAAAACTTAGCTGATACGGGATTAAGGTAAAATAGGGGATTTAGAAAACAAATCCATTCACCATTACGGAAATATTCGACTTTATTCCTTTAACATACTTCCCAGCGTTTTTTGTTTTAAAAATAAACATGATTTTCTTCTTTTATGTAAAAAACGAATGAATAATAACGAGGGAAAATCTTTCTTCAACCCCCGAATAGAGTTTCAAAATTCTGACCAGGTAGTGCTCGCGGTCCATGCAAGTGGCGTCACCTTTTTTTCTTGAAATGAGGAAAAACAATGGAAAACGGACTTGGAGCTTAGTTTACACACAGTATAAAATATTACCATAATTTAAAAAAAGTCCAAAAATATAGAGACGTCCAGCGAGCGTACGCGGGTACATAATGAACATGTGCGTTGTCTAAGATACCACATCGTATTTTTTAATCATTATTTAAATATTTTATACGAACAAACTAGAGGTTCAAAAAAATCATCAATTCATGGTTCTTTATGTGAAGATTGTTACGAAAAGAAATCGAAGTTCCAATGGCCAAAACCGTGAATTGTCAATATTCCGTACAAGGCATGTTTTCATGACATGTCTCAGTTTCAGAATGAATCAAAGTGGAAAGAATTCGCCATTCGGGCAGAAAATGGATGCCCGGCGAATATCGAACTAAGTCCGCGAATCGATCGGAGACGGCTTAAGAAATGTCGACAACACGCGACATCAGACAAACACACTAACAAACATGCGCTCGCCATGCAATTGAAATGCACAAAATTAACGCGGGATCACGGACCCATCACGACTTCTAAAATCTCTACATAAATAATAAAAATGTATTCAATTCGATAAGAGACAACTATCGTACAAGCAAAGGTTCATATTTCTAAGAATTGAAAGATCAATGCGAAAATTTCATTAATTTCCGAAGGGGGGTAATTTGAACAAGAGGATTTTTTACCTTAGGAAAGCACAATTGAAATATCATTTGTTTCAAAACGAAGTTTTGTTTTTTAAACGATATTAAATACATATAATGCTAGCATTTCTTCTAAATTTTGGATTGTTCTCCAAATTTAATATACGTACTTCCAAAAGATTTCATGTAATACATAGAGAGAGAAAATATTTTTACCCAATTTATAAATAGACGTGAAACTTTATATGCCAATTTCAAAGTAAAAATCCCCTCCGGAAGGGAGGTGGGGAAGGAGGACATCCTGAGCTCCCCAGAGCTGTGGGAAGGTTGCGGACTTTTCCATGAGTACTAGGTGAGTGTGAATGGTTTTTATCCGCAACCCTACAGCCCGTATTTAAAAAGGCAGGAAAGACATCTTCCCAAATAGGCTTGGATTGCAATTGCGGTCGGGTGGGCTCGGCCGGTAGTGCCCTGGGCTGCTGTCCTCCCCAGGAAAATTAATTAAGTACAAATTAGTAGAATGGCTAGTTGTACGATAGAACAAAGCCAAGGGGTGCTAAGGGAAAAAGTAAAAACGGTTTGTTCCCTACGTCTCCAGATTTCTTCGCTTAAACTCTTTCAGGGCTGGTATGGTATGGTAATGAGGATACTAGGAAGCTCTCCAGGCACTGCAGCCTTCTGGCTTTTGTATCTTTCTAGATCCCTAGTTCAGTGCAATAGACTCAATCCTTCTTCTTAGAAGTATCAGGTCATTGGCTGTCACTGCTACAAGTTCATTCCCAGGATTTTTTTTCGTATATTAGGTTAAATCACCATTGAGCAGTTGCTTCACATTCCAGGATTATATGGGTGTCTGTTTCCTCCTCCTCATTACATAATCTGGAAATGGGATCATCGTTGTATATGTCCATGTAGATGTTTTCTCAGATGCCAACTCCAACTGCAGCATTGAGTTTGCACAATTCCTTCCCAAAATTCCTCTGTGCCAAGGCACCCAAGTTATCATCAGGTTGTGTTTCCCCTGGTGTTGGAGTTTTTGGATGCATTAACTAACAAATTTTGATTTTTTTACATGCTAATGCTTCGATGGCCGCTTGGCTATCAGATCGGAGAGGATATTTTTGCCAGAGTAACCTCTTTGAAGATTTTCTAGGGCACTTTCAGGATTGACTTAGTGTTACAGTCCTTGGCAATGTTGAAACTGAGTCTATCAAAAGCATAATTATGTCAATTTATAAACATATTTAACATAGTTTTGCATGATGATCGAAAGCTTGGCAGTAACAATGGAATTTGTTTTTTATCAAGACCATACCCAGATCCAGATTATTCGTGAGAAAAAAAAGTGTTACGATATTTTAAACTTGAATCCTTTGACCAAGTCGGGTATGCATACATCAAAGCTGTCAATAAATGGTACTAAATAATGCCAGAAGAGAACGCAAAGATTTAAGCACAAATTAAAGTCATTTTAAAAGGGTGGTTTATTTATAAAGGCATTTCCTCAAAATTTCCTGCTCTGATTTTAAATTTTTAAACAGTGGAAAGTTTTTAAAGCCATTTCTGCTTTAATTGCGATATATACCACAGCATTGATATACAGGAAATATTCCACCTACTTTTAAAATAGAAATTACAACATATTTTCGTATACATTACACCAAATCTTATAGATCAACACAATGAAAGTTTTTACACGACATTTCTTGTACAATGAAGTAACAACACATCCACAATAAATTATTCGATGATCCAACAAAATTTAATCTATGCATTCTATTAGAAATAATTGTCCAGTTTTGCGAAAATACATCTATAAAGCCAGGGGTGAAAAATGTACATCGCAAGGCATATATTAAACCAATTTAAACTTCGAACTACATTGCCCATAAAAAAAATAAACCGACCACATGGTTTTTGGACGAAATAATGGCCAACTTTGTAAATGCATATTCTCTCAGCTTTTTCAGTCACAGACCTGAGCTAGGTCTCCTTTTTTATAAAAATTTTACACTGAACAAGATAACATAACATTTTTTAATTGTTTCCTAGCTTCAGTCAATCACCAGTAAATTAAAAAATTCGGGAACATGTTACGAAAACTAACCTTGTGGAGCCAGGAAATCGCCCTGGAGTGCGCCCTATAGCAATCGATAGGGAATTGAAATAAGCTTTCAGTTGGTCACCTTCCCTTTTCGACAGGAGAAAGCATTCTGCAACCCTAAAGTCTGAGTAAGAAAAAGTAAGTTTTTTTTTTTTAAGTCCTCGGAACAAAAGTTGTAGAGCGTACAATTTGCGAAAACATGAAGGTTCAAAATTTAGGCAATCTTGAAAGTCGGGAGAGAGAGTGATCGATTTTTTTCAATGAGCAGGTAAAAAACCACGTTTTTTTGCCCAAAAATCGCTAATAAATCGAAAACGGTTGAGAAATCGGGCAAAGTGGAATGTGATCTATTGAAAGCTTATTAAAATTTCCCATCGATTGCTATAGGGCGCCGCTCCAGGGCGATTTCCTGGCTCCACAGGGTTAGCTTTTGTAAAAAGTGCAAAAAATTACATGTTCCAGAATTTCTGAATTTACTGATGAATGACCGAAGCTAGTAAAACATTTAAAAAACCAATTTTATAAAAAATGATACTAGCGCACGTCTGTGACTTAAAAGGCTGAGAAGATATGCATTTCTGAAGTTTTTCCGGCAAAAAACAGGTGGTCGCTTTGTTTTTGGATGGGCAGTGTATTTTTACTTTTGAGACCAACGTGCGTACACAAACGAGTGAGCTAGATTGATCCCAAAACGTAACAAATATCCTGTAAAGTGTTATTCTTAAACTTGAAAGTCAGAGGTGTTGGACTTTATTGTTCTAATGTTTACTGGCACTTTTTATTCAAAAGGTTGCTCTCCTTAGCAGAAAACACTAAAGATATTTTATTGTTGATACCAGCAATAACGATTTTAACTAAGACGCAAAATGGTCTTTAGATTTGTTGTATTTCTAAGAGCAACACCTTTAACGAAAAAGCTGCGTTCTTCAGAAACGAAAGAATTAAACGGGATTCGGAAAGAGTCTGGAAGAGAGGGCTGCCGGGAGGGGAAATAAACGAAGAAAGCGATAGCGGCCCTTTGGGCTATTCTTATCGCGTACTGATAAGAGGTTGAAACGGAATGGGGAACAGAAAACGAGCCGCGGAAAACAACCTGATCCATCTTTTAAAAACGGTTCCTGGAAATGCTGAATTCTCGTAAATTGAACCAAAGAAATACACTAAAGCCAAGAGAACTATTAAAATGATTTTATGATGAGGGGGGCACCGACACATAACGAGACCAGGAGGACCATTCAATTTTATCATATGAAACACATCGTGACAATTATTAACCAATACGTCTTGACATAGACGAGAATAATTTAACAAGCTTTATAATATAGTATTAGCATTAAAAAAAATTCATTATAATTTTCAGAAAAAAAAAAAGGATTGACAGATCCATCATCTCTATTCACCTGGATCCATTTAGAACTTCATCATTTTAATTTCAGGAAAAAAGGAAGTTATTTTCTTCGGGTGGATAGTCCAAAATTAAACGACCTAAAGCCTCTACAAACAAGTGACATTTTACCTTATTGTAGAGTAAATTATAATGTGATTATGATGGCTAGTCTGCGAAAGAGATTGACAGATCCATCATGAAGATCCATCTATTCACCTGGATCCATGTAGAACTTCATAATTTTAATTTCCTGGAAAAAAGGAAGTTGCCTCTACAAACAAGTGACATTTTACCTGATTGTAGAGTAAATTATAATGTGATTTTGATGGCTATTATGCGAAGGAGATTGACAGATCCATCATCTCTATTAACCTGGATACATTTAGAACTTCTTCATTTTAATTTCCAGGAAAAAAGGAAGTTGCCTCTACAAACAAGTGACATTTTACCTGATTGTAGAGTAAATTATAATGTGATTTTGATGGCTATTATGCGAAAGAGATTGACAGATCAATCATCTCCATTCACCTGATACATTTAGAACATCTTCATTTTAATTTCCAATAAAAAGGAAGTTATTTTCTTCGGATGGCAAGTCTAAAATTAAACGACCTAAAACCTCTACAAACAAGTGACATTTTACCTGATTGTAGAGTAAATTATAATGCGATTATAATGGCTAGTCTGCGAACCGATAGACCGACAGATACATCATCTCTGCTCACCTGGATCCATTCGGAACTTCAACACGTCATACTCACAATCAAATTCCGTTCAATTATCACGATTATTGTCAAGTCATTTTCTGAAAATAGGTTGATGTTTTTATATGTAATTATAATATTTACCTGACATAGATTGTTGTACATTGTATATAGGTTATTGATGTCAATTTCAGGCCTGGGAGATTTTATCTGTGCTATCACGTATTAATGATAATATTTCTTTGTTCCCACGTGTTCGAATTTCGTGCTCAATGTTAAGTGGTATTTTTTCTGGACGTACGACCGTCTTCTTGGAAATGTATATTGTCTTCTCACATGGGCGGCGAGAGAGTAGGTGCTAACTGTGAAGGAGACAGGTTGTTAGCCGGTGGTTGGTGGAATGTCTGAGCAGGAAAGGTCCCTGTTCACTTTTTCCTCTTGCTCTCTTTCTCACTCACTCTCTCTTGCTCCTTCTCTTCATTTCACTCCTTCTCTTTCTCTCTCTCTCTCTCTCTCTCAGACCTGCGTCGGCCCCTTCCCAGGAAAAAGATAACGGCAGCGGGGCGCCTGCATTCCAACCCTCAGAGCGCATTCACCAGTCTCCACCCCATTCTGGCGGTTCGATCCACCCTGGCGGAATAGCTTTCAAGGCTGTGTCAACAAACTCTTGCCTTCTTTTTTTCACTCACCTCGTCAAACTCTTTAAATCACCTCAGGATACAGATGACTTTGCTTTACATTTTTATTGACAAATGGTCATACACTTATTATACACAGTTGTGAACTTGTTCAATTAAAAGTTTACATTTCGTCAAAATATTCCAAAAAAAAACTAATACTAAAAATGCCCTTGACTAACTCCAAAAACAATATTTCAAACTATAAAAAAAATTAAAATTCCTTCCTTCAAGAATTTAATTAAAAATAAACTATATTTAAATATAGTTTATTATATTTGATTATATATGTTATCTAATATGCAATACGTTTATAACAAATGCGAATTAAGTATATAAAATTCCGATTGAACTGCTTTATCTAACAATTTTTACACAAGGAAACAAGAAGTACGTTAATTTGGATATGTTTCATTTGAGATCACTATGATAGTTTTCCCATTTTCATATTGCCTATAATTATCTGCAATTTTAATTGAAACGAGCTAAAAAGAAGTTTAAATTCAACTTAATTTAAAAAATTAACGATTAATTGCTAGCCACAAAGACGACTATTTAAACTGGGAAAGAAAACCAATGTTCAAAAAAAAAAAAAAAAAAAAAAATTTGGAATTACTTCTAAATCCAATTTTTTTAATGTACCTGAGTGAAAAATGGCACAAAAGTTTTTTTTTTAATTGCACATGAATCTTTTAGGTCATAGTGTCAAAAAAAATATAGAAAAATTGAACAACTTTCCAATGGAATTACTTCATCTAAATCAAATTTAGATGAATAAAACGAAAAAACTGGATTTATTTTTTTATGTACATGAGTGTAAAATGGCACAATTTTTTTTATAAGGTAAATACATTGTTGGGCAGATTGCGAGATACGTAAATAACCGAAGTATAATTGCACATGGATCTTTTAGGTCGTAGTGTTCAAAAAATTAAAAAATTCAATAACTTTCCGATGGAATTACTTCATCTAAAACAAATTTAAATGAATCAAACAAAAAAAATGGATTTTTTTTTATGTACATGAGTGAAAAATGGCACAAAATTTTTTTTAAAATAATTGTTGGGCAGATTGCGAGGTACGTAAATAAACAAAGGATAATTGCACAATGGATCGTTTAGATCGTAGTGTTAAACAAACTTTTTTTTTTTAATTGAACAACTTTCCAATGGAATTACTTCATTTAAATCAAATTTAGATGAATAAAACGAAAAAACTGGATTTATTTTTTTTATGTACATGAGTGTAAAATGGCACAATTTTTTTTATAAGGTAAATACATTGTTGAGCAGATTCCGAGGTACATAAATAAACAAAGGTTAATTGCACAATGGATCTTTTAGGTCGTAGTGTTAAAAAAAGTTTATAAAGTTTCGAAAGAAGAGGAGAATAATTTTTGTTTGGACTGATCTGAATGATCACCCGTTCATCTTCAATTAATTGCTCGTATTTAGTCAGCTGGCTCTTTCGCACTTAATCGCGGTTATAAGCAGGTCGAGGCAAAATCCCGATTTCTTCCTATCTGTGAGCTGTAGGTTCATAATCGTAATTTACACTATCAAATATTTAGCATAATCGATCATTCAATTGTCTAAATTAAAACAATCTAACTTTCCATCTTCAACTGCTCATACTTTGTCAAATAAAAGCATGTCGAGGCATACTGGCACCTTCAAGTTTAGCGAATTTCGCCTGTGTTAACATAACATTTTCACTTCAATTGGTCATATTTTGTTTGGTGACTTCGCACTTAGTCGGGGAAATAAGCAGGGTGAGGAAAAATACCGGCTCGTTCCATGGTGCACATTTTGCCCGGGTGAACATAGAATTTCGACATATCCTGTGTGGTTTTGATCCTGAAAAATCTAAATAAGATCTGAAAAACTAATAACTGGGGAGAAAGAAGAGAAGATTTTCCTACTTTGAATTGATCAAAAAATCCCACCTTCCCCTTTAACTGCTGAGATTTTGTCCCCTGGAACCTTCGGAATTAGTCGGGGTTTATAAGCAGGGTGAGATAAAACACTGTTCCCCTTTTATTTAAGCCAATTTCGTACTATCCTTTGTTTTTTGATCCTGAAGAACTTAAATAAGATCTGAAAAACCAAAACTGTGAAGAAAGAAGTGCGCAATTATTTTTCCGTGTCGATTGATATGTGGCGTGAAATACTAAACAAAAAAAAATATATATAAAAATATATAATATAAATAGTGCGAAAATTCCTTCTTTGTATTTTTCTTATTTAATAAAAATAAAAAAATAAAAAAAAAATTATGCAAGTATGCAAGTGGAAGAAAATTGCGTGGAAGCCTGAAATTCAAGGTGTTTCCTATGGTCTACTGGTCCATGGTCCTATGGTCTGGTACACCCATGCACACATGCGCGCACGTACATAGTTCATGATGATTCGATTAATGATTTGACATTAAAAAATCTCTATCATATCTGAGGAGAAAAGACAAAGATGAATTATTAAATTAATGAAGAAAATTTCCTCGTCTTAATAATTAAAACTGTTGGAATATGAAATTATATTTACATATTTAAAAAGATCACTGAACATTTGAAAACAAGTACTTTCATGTAATCGGGAAAATATTTAATTTATCATAAACGAAAAAAAATTATTATTCTGTTATTCTGTGAAATTTCGTCGTCTGGAGATTAACCAGACCAAAATTATGAATTCAGAGTAGGTATGCTATTTTTCTTAAATTCACTAGGTTTCGTGGTCCGCTTGACCAATTAATATGTTTCAATTAATTAAGGTTTTTAGTTGAGATAAAAAAGTCAGTGTCACAAGCGGGATTCGAACCCACGACCTTCGGCTAGATACGCCGATACTCTACCACTTGAGCTATCGTGACTTCGATCCACTCGGACACTAACTTCCCATCTCAACCCCAAAAGGAGGGAAAATTCGAAAGGTGGGAAAGTGGTAGAGTAGCGGCGTATCTACCCGAAGGTCGTGGGTTCGAATCCCGCTCGTGACACTGACCTTTTTTATCTCAGCTAAAAACCTTAATTAATTGAAAAAATTTTCTTTTTTTCAAAGAAAGATTCTTCTCTTCACCTGAATTTTATTAGTAGAAGTAACATAGTGGTTGTTAATTTGATAAAATGATACTTAATCAATGAATATTTTGAGAAGGTGGAATTTCATAGGCAGAATCAAGAAAAACTATCCAACAAATAATGGTGAATTAACAAAAAAAAAAAAAAAAATCCCCTGACTTATGTTTACCACTATAAGTATTTTCTTGTGGGGGATGTGGGCTAACAAAAAAGAATGAAATAGAAAAATAGACAAAATTTAATATCCATTTCAAGATGTGGATGTAATTTGTACACAGGTAGAATTGGTTTCGCCCGATTTTAAATTGTTGAAAGTACAAATATGCAGCGTTATTTTAGAAAGGCACGAAAGATTATAGAAAGGCGTTGACAAAAAGGATTATAATCTATAAATAAATCATTTATTTCTATTTGGGTCTCGATAAGACATTGAACTTGCAACAGTGCTTTTATAAATAGAGCAGAAAACAACGCCTCACTTCCCTGTGTTTGAAGCCGTATTTAGTAAAAGATGTGGTATCGATTTTCACAAAAATCAATACCACGCCGATCGAAAAACAGTCACTTTTCAACTAAAAATATCTCAAGGTGAGGAGACTTAGTTAAGTTCACATTGACCAAAGAAAAATAAAATCATAACAAATTTAACTGGAAAACTTTGTCAACAAATTCTGCGTCCCGTTGTAAAACGTCCAATGGTAAAAAAAAAAGGTTAAATATTAACCATAACATTCAAATTTTGTGTAGAATTCTGTCTCAAAATCGCACATTTTGTTTAAAGCATCGATCCACTTCAGCTGATGCAAGTGAGGTAGACGTTTAACTCGACAATGATTAAATCGGGCTTTATCTAGGAGGAAATGACTTAGCGGAGGAGGGGCTTGGGTTAAAACAGCTCAGAATGGATTAGAATTTCACTTTGAAAGGTTGTCAACGATATTACAAGAACCCTTTTTTACATTATTCGACCAGAACCCTTTGGAAAAAGGGCTTTTTCATATAATGAATAGAATAAATAATACGTTTCGAGTACTTACGACGATTTTGATAATAATACGGATAAGCGAACTCACCTGTAACAGAAAAAAATTAAATAAACTTGGCATTTAGGTTTTAATTCCAATTGTGAGCAATTAATTAAACGTGGGGAAAATTATTAACTACTTATACACAACTTTATAGTTAAGTTTATTCTTATGATTAATTAATCTTTGTATATAAGGTTTCGGTTGAAATGAAGAAGTAAGTATCCCGAGCGGGATTCGAACCCAAGACCTTCGTCTCAATACGCCGCTGCTCTACACTTGAACTATCGTGACTTCGTCCACTTGGACACCACTCCCCACATCTTAACCTACAACCTTTCGAATTTTCCCTCCTTCTGCCATTTTTCATTTCAACCACCACCTTACATAAAAACATTAATTCTGAAAGAAGTGATGTGGTCAATCGGATCACTAAATATAATGGATTTATAGTTAATAGCAATTTTAACGCGATGTATATTAAATAGTAAAAATTTTAATGTAATGTGTAATCCATTTTACGTTTTAGTGGTAAATTGACCAAGTTACTTCTTTCAATTAATTATTCTTTCTATGTAAGGTCTCGGTTGAGATAAAAAAGTCAGTGTCACGAGGGGGATTCGAACCCACGACCTTCGGCTATATACGCCACTACTCTACCACTTGAGCTATCGTGACTTCGATCCACTTAGATACCAACTCCCCGTATCTCAACCTACAACCTTTCTTATTTTGAAAATGGCAAAAAAAGAGGGATGTCATATAATATATTGGCAATGATTTGTCAACTCCCCAAGGAAATTATCCTGTCGGTTTCATCAATATTTTAGTTTATTTTTATTATACCGATCATCCTGGGCAGACTACTGACGTTGGGTTTCGCCACCTTTTAGGTTAAGCTTCTGCGTTATTTTCTATACATTTCATTGTAAAGCTTGAAAGGCTGTAGGCCAACCTACGTATCTTGAACAGAAAAACCAAAGCTATAAATTATCAATACTTCACAATATTTGCCGAGCTAGCCTTTCAAGTAATTTATTTTTTTTGAAGGATTATTCATGTAAAATTTCGGTTGTCATGTACAACATGGAATTGTCAAGAACAAGTGTTTTTATTTTAGGAATTCCCTCTCGCCCACTACCTAAAATCGTCTTGTAACATTATCATCCCTGGTTAAACCAATTTTTTTTATACCTTTAGGTCGACTGAATTACACTCGCGTCAGAAATTTTGCCAGTGAATTTCACAACTCCAGGGTGACAAAAAAAGTTCTGATTGTAACAAGCAGTCCGATTCTCACCACTTTCGCAAATATTCAACTTTTTTTCGTCCTTAAGAAAGTTATATGTTTATAATAATAATAAAATAAAAAAATTAAAAAAACATTGAAAAGCGTAAATTTCTTCTAAGAAGGCACCCTTACCCTTCTACAACTTATAATTTAAATTTTGGTAAGAAAAACAAACGCCAACGCTTTCAAAAACTTCTAAATTTAAAAATTTTAAAAAGCCAAATTTGCAACCTCGTTGGAAAAATTCACAATAGAGCATGGAAAATTTCAATTACATCGAACCAAAATGCAGAAATATTATGCTAAATGGGAAACAAATGACGGACTGAAAAAGGGGGATGTGGTAAACTTTTTGACCTGAGAAAAATTTATTTCCCAACTTTAAATTGATAATCTCATAATAAAGCACAGAAAGAAAGAAAGAAAAATGAAACCAAACACACAAAAAATATACAACAAACAGGTAACAACCAAAGCAGAAATATTGGACAATAAATCTATACTAAACATAGACTAAAAAGAAAAACAACAACGGAGAAACTGTAAAACCCAACTTTAACCTTATAAAAAAATCTCAATAAAAGAAAAATTTAACGTAAAAATCGAACAAAGCACACAAAAACGAGACAATAAACATCGTGAACAACCAAATTACGTTGCATTTTGTGCTTTTTTATTATAAAAGTTGGTTTTAGTGTTTTTAAAATTTAATTGTTGGTTTTTGTTTAATGTCGGAAATCGTGAGAAGCGGTCTGGTGTGATGTAGGTTTCAGAGAAACCATTTCTTTATCGTGCCAACGTTTCGAGCTTTATTGAGAACATCTTCAGGGCCTGGGATTTACAAACATTGTTTAAATTTAACAAATACATGTAGGATGTGGGAAAAAGTGAATTTATACAATGCAAAAAATATTTTTTATATTCAATCAAAGTATTTCTACTCACTCAAAGTATAAATTCACTTTTTTACACATCCTACATGTATTTGTTAAATTTAAACAATGTTTGTAAATCCCAGGCCCTGAAGATGATCTCAATAAAGATCGAAACGTTGGCACGATAAAGAAAAGGTTTTTCTGAAACCTATATCATACCAGACCGCATCTCACGATTTCCGAATAATCATCGACTTACGGTCACTAATCACCACAAATTTTTGTTTAATGCTGGCATGGGCGGGAAAAGCACATTTGGTCCAATTTTTAGGTAGTGCAGTACAAAATAGTGACAAAAAGAAGACTGAATTATTTTGTAACAGTCGTTTCGTATTTTGTACGCTCACATAGTAAATGACATACATTTTTGTTGCTTTATCTGAAATTCCATCAATGATCGGACAGGTTTGTGTGATGGGCCAGTGGAAAATAAAATGATCCTAAGTCAATGTCTGCTTTTTATTGTCAATGATGACAGAACGAACTAGCTCATGTTCTTGATTCCTTCAAACTATACACGTTTTCTGTTTGATTTTTGCAATGTTTCCTATCTGACAATACATAAATTCGAAAAGTTTATGGACGCTTTTTTTTGACAACTTTTATCCAGCATCTTCAAAGACGAGGGCGGGCCGAAAAAAGTCCAGATTCCGCCCACCGCTCGCCTATTCTTCAAAATGGCGGGTTTGAGATTTTGCCACGGGCTGGGATCGAGGATTGGACGAGGTAACAAACCAGAAATCGTCTGAACAAGAGAAATAGAAATAGTTTTGTCGTTGAAAGTGGACAAAAAGTCAATCGGGGCTGAAATGGCCGCTGCATGCTCTTGAACATTCAACCTATGATGTAATAACAAGCAAACGCTGGTCATCCTAAAATGGTAGTGAAAGCTCAGCAAAATCCGTTTTGGGATTCTTTTGTTTGAACATTCAACACTTTTGTGTCATAAACTCTTACCAAGCCCACTTTATGAATGCAACGGAAAGAACGAAACAATAATGGCCAGTTGGATATTCCATTTCAGTCACATGAAGCAAAAACTGCATCTTAACATAAAATAAATCCAGATATCTTAACATTACATTCAATTTCTAACAGTTTGAGATTTTCTTAGATTAAAAACTGCTATAATTCTAAATGAAAATTTAAAATTTTAACTAATAGTACTTTCTGGAATAAATATAAGGCGATAGGGATAGAAGAGGCGGCCACAAGGTCTTCTGCACCTCGACCTGAATAGATCTACTGTGCTCCTCTTTTTTTTATAACTCACTGGGCAGCTTCAGGTTATTAAACAGCCTCCATAGCTTTGCCAGTGGCTTTTTAGTGTAGAATCTTGTGTTTTTATTGTCTTAGTTGCAAGAACCTGCACCTACACAGACCTTCACAAAAACATAAAATGTGTTCTGCGGTCTCCTCTTCCTGGAAGTATCTTCACAGTGTTTCTTCTGTCTGTACTCCTATCCGGTGCATGTGCTTTCTTAAGTGACAATGTCCTGTAAGGGTTGTCTTGGCCCTTCGGGGCTGAGCTGCCTCTACACCAATGTTGCGGCAGTAACACAATCCTGTCGTATGCGGAGGTGCGTCAGCTCTCAACTTGAGAATCAAAACGCCCGATAAGGCCGAATAGGCTAGGTGCGGATGTTAAAGATCCTCAGAGTCCTTTTTAGGATGACCGAGTATGCGGGAAACTCATGTCCTGTAAGGGATGGTTAAGGATGTGTCCTTTTCAGGGCACTTCTATACTTGGTTAGCATTGCACTTCCTCGCTAGACAAGGGAAGTGACAAGTCCATGCATGTAAAAACTTTCTGGTGTTCTCTTTGAGAACACTGGCCGTTTGAGAAGTCCCCTCGGGGATAAGTTCGGACGTTAAAGATGCTCATGGGTCTCAACACCCATGAGTAAATATGGACACTGTCAGGAGTCCAAGCAGCATCCTGGTTTGGTTGCAGTAATTCTTTTTTAGGTTTTGCAGATGGTCCTTCTACGAATTTCATCGCGTGTCTCATACCTGTGGTATATCAGGTTTTCAACTCATTAAAGATATATTTTAAGATGTATCATCTTTTGTCGCAGGATGCTGAGCCAGGGTAGTGTTCAGGACCCAGAAAGTCCATGTTGGCCCCCCTCTTTGGACATGTCACCTTTTCGTTGCCTCCATGCCCCGAGTGCCCAGGGAAGAAATAAATGTAAGGAGGTCTAATTGCTTTTTGAGTTTTATTGATTTTAGCTTAGTTGAAATACACGAAATAAAATGTATTGACAAAAGATGAGTAAACAAATTTCACAGATTCATTCAATTGTTCAAATTTTCAAGTTCTAAATAGGCGTTATTCAAATCTAACTCAGACGTAATTTGATATTGTGTTCATAATTCATTATAAATTTAAAAAACTCAAATTTCTACCTCTATGATCGGTGGTTTCGTTTAAAGATTTCTTCACGTAGCCCTCTGGAGATTTGTTTGTAGAAGGCAATTCGTATTGCTAATTGCTTCATGTGGGAGCGGGTTCGACAACATTGATATTTAATTTCAATGAATTATGATTTTTATATAAGGTTTTGGTTGAGATGAAAAAGCTAGTGTTACGAGCGGGATTCGAACCCACGACCTTCGGCTCAATACGCCCCTCTCTAACCACTTAAGCTATGGTGACTTCGATCCGCTCGGACAACTCCCCATCTCAACCTGCAACCTTTCGAATTTTCCCTCTTTTTGCCGTTTTTCATTGGATTTAATATTTGATATTTACCTTACTGTTTTAGCCGAAATTGTTAATATTTTCAGTCTTTTAAGAAGAAATTCAAAGGCCTGTCTTCATGGGAGTTGTTTACGAATTTCCAAATATTCCTTACCAACCATCTATAACTAGTGCAACTGTTTCTTTTCTTTCGGATGTCGTGAGAGCGTTATTGATTTCCTATTCGCTTCTCTAATGGAAGCACGGGTCCAACTGATAGTAGTGCAAAGTAAAAAAAAAAAAAAAAATCGGATTGAAAACAAAACAAGAAGTTTCTTCAATTAACTGTTATCATCCTTTACCCCGCAAAAAGAGAAAAATATTTTAAAGAATTTAAAAATAAGAGAGAAGGGAAATAGTGCGCGTGAATGAAAGCCTTATTCTTTCCAGTGTTAGCTAAGTTTCGCACATAAGGGGGCTTTAAAGTTCAACAAATGACTTTTTCGAAGAAAAAAAAAAATAGGTAAATAGATGGACAGTTTTAGTTTCATTGCCTTAATTTTATGTCTGAGGATCATTTAAACTCTTAAACCCAAAATGCCGAATGGAATTATAGTAAATTAACACTCCTTTATCTCAAAATAAAAATTCTTCTTTGTATCCATGTATCAATACTAAGAGCCACCCCACATTGTCTGAACTTCAGGGAGGCACTTAAAAATTAATAAAATCCAGGTAAGAATGGTAAAGGCTCTTTGGTCAGGAATGTTCACGAGGATCTGCACGTTGAAAAAGTTACAAAATACAAGTTTGTAAATTTGGTCATACCAAAAGGGCATAAAAAAATACTTACCGGATAGTTTCAAAGCTAATTTAATTTTGCAAAGTTTCTACCGATCTTAAATACCAGTGTCCAACTACATTCCAACCATTTGTATGTAATCGTTGTAATTGAGTGAAAACTATTAATTTGATTAGTTCGGCTGAGAGATTTTCTCTTGTGGTGTGAAAGGTGATGAATAATTTGTTCTATTCTTCCTATCCTTGCTGTTTGATCTGTCAGACGCATTTCTTCTTATTTTTCTTCAGTGAGAGGCTGCATGCGAAAACTAACCAGTGTGAAGATTGAAGGCAAAAACGTCTCTCAGTATAAAAGCTTGGGATAGGCAAACCACGAGTAAAACATTAAATTGTCTAGAATAAATAAAAGAGTTGAATTTAAAAAGCCATCTTCATTTCACTTGGTGTATAGATTTATTTGTTGAGCTTTATAAAACATAACGGCTTTCAGGCATATTTCGTACTCATAAGCTGCTATAAAGCACTTTCATAAAATAACACGAATTGGGCAGTTAGTGAGTCAATCATGTATAAGAATGTTAATAATTGCACCAACTGCTTAATCAGTGAACCAGAAGAAGGAAGTACTAGATAAACAGGGTAGTCAATTACTAAAAAATGAAATACTAGACGAGCTGGCTAATCTACCACTTGAAGAATGAAATACTGAACGTGATAGCTAGTTAGTCAATCACAAGAAAAATGAAGTACTGGAAGCAGAGGGTAGTTCAATTACTAAAAAATATAATACTAAACGAGCTGGCTAATTAATCACTAGTAATAAAATACTGAACGAGGTAGTTAGTAAGTCAATCACGACAAGAATGTAAATTTTAGCTGAGCTAGCGAGTCACCAAATGAATGAAATACCACCGCTAGAAGAAATACTGGACAACAGTATATCGCGAAGAATGAAGTACTAGACGAGCTGACTAGTCAAAGAATGAAATAATATTGGACGACCTGGCTAGTCAATTATTAGAAGAATGATGTAATGAACGCGTTGGTAGTCAACTGGACAACAGTATATCGCGAAGAATGAAGTACTAGACGAGCTGACTAGTCAAAGAATGAAATAATATTGGACGACCTGGCTAGTCAATTATTAGAAGAATGATGTAATGAACGCGTTGGTAGTCAATCACTAAAATAATGAAATATTGGACGAGCTGGTTAGTCAATCAATAAAGGAAGAGAACTGGACAAACTAGGTAGTTAGTAAGTCAATCACGTATCAGAATGTCGCACGAACTGCTTTATTAATGCCTCTCACTGTAGAAGAATGATGAAATACTGGCTGAGTCAATCACTGAAAGAATGAATCACTGGACCAGTTGGTCAGTCAATCACAAGAAAAATGATGTATGAACGAGCTGGCTAGTCAATTACTGGACGAGTTGGTCAGTCAATCACTAGAAAAATGATGTACTAGACAAGCTGGTTGGGTCCTATAAGAATGACATATTGAAGTGTTAGTAAAAACGTCAACCACTAGAAGAATGAAATACTGGGCGAGCTGGCTAGTCAATTACTAGAAGAACGATGTAATGAACGCGTTGGATAGTCAATCACTAAAAGAATGAAATGTTGGACGAGCTAGCTAGTCAATTAATAGAAGAATGATGAAATACTGGCTGAGTCAATCACTGAAAGAATGAATCACTGGACGAGTTGGTCAATCAATCATTAGAAAAATGATGTAATGAATGCGTTGGATAGTCAATCACTAAAATCTCTTTTCACTTTATGGAATCATTTATGTGTTGTGCATGTCAAAAGAAAATGATCACTCTTATTGTTGTGGTTGGGCATTTCTCGGCTCGTGGACGTCAATCTTGAATAGATTCGAAATATTCTAGTTTTGCTATCCCGGTTTATTCAGCATTCCTTCCGCGTGGTTTCTCCTGTTATAACAACACCCTCCACCGCCTTCCAGCATACAGTTCACCAGATCGCTACATCGTCCATGTCGGGCACCTGTTGCTGGTATGAATGGGCCCAGGGAGTGGAGGGGAACAAACTCATAAAATCATATCCGCGAGGTCGGCGACGTCTTCGTCTCAGGGTCACAGGAGCAGGACGACGACGCGGGCCGCGGCCCCTTTCGTTGGTGGGGCAGCGTTTACTCTCTTCATGTGTGTGGCCATTGACGCAGGAGAAAGCCCAGGCCGTTAGCTCGGCCCACGCGCCTGCAGGATTGTAAACAACGCCAGCTTGAAGATTTCGATCCCCCCACCCACACAAACGGAAAAAAAAACGTGCGACCAACTCTGTCAGAATTCTTTATAACAATTTTTCGAGATTCATTTTATTTTTGGCAACTGTAAGATGTGGTTCGAAAGAGTGTCAGCTAGATCCGAACTATTTTGGCGATTTTCAACCTCAATATCCTTGACAAGAGTAAACTACATCAGAGAAGATCCACGGTCCATGTATAATGCTAAGAACCACATCCGCACCAGCTATTCTCTTTTTTTGTATGTACAATTGTTTGCTTTTTCTTCTGCATTATTTCCTTCGTCCTCATTAGATGCACACGCCACACGCAAGGGAGGAAAAAATTTGATTTTCTGAGGCTGGCGCCACACTAGACGGAAAACGACGGAAATTACGCGACGAAAAATCCGCTTAACCGAACAAGCAACGGTATACAGCGGAAATGAACGGAATGACTTCAATGACCGTTTGGATATGCTGTAGATAAGTCAGTCGATGTACGGTACAATGAAACAAATTTTGTGCATTTACAAGGCAACGGAGAAGAGAAAGAGAAAACATTGGATTCATCCAATGAATGTGAAAAGACTAGCACTTAAGTCAATTAAAACGTCTGTGTGGGAAACTTGGTCGCTATCCTGTCAAGTTCTTGGAATACTATGGGATGACTATACAACTTCCACAATAAATTAGTCAAAGTCCATCATCAGCTTCAGTATGCGTGTCCGACTGTCTACTACTTCCGTTCTACGCTTGACCGTCGTAAGTGTGGCGCACTCCATCTATTTTGCACTGTTTTGATCTGTTTAGACGGAACCCAGCGGCACATTCCGTCGACGGTCTCTGGTGCACCAACGGCGCTCGACGAAGACATTACGACGGAAATTTCCTTTCAGTCTACCGCTGGCTTGATGTGAAAAATGAGACTGATTGATTAATCCTATCATCCCACCTTCGAGAAGGAAAAATCAGCAGTTTAATTCTGATGACCAATACACGGTTAAAAATCTAATACCAATGAAACCGAAATACTAATGAAACCGAAACCCCCAATGTTATACTGTTCAGTCAAAATTCACAAGAACAACAAACTTATAACACCACTAGTGTCCTTTTACAATTCTAAAAAAAAATCTTAGTGTGAGCAGGAACTATCTTTTTAAAAAGAGTGAACAACACACTCACTCCACCATTTATCATTTCTACATAAATAGTTGTTTCTTCGTTAGGTGTTCATCCGAGGCCCTGGGACCAATTGTAAGCGACTTAAGCACCCCAAAAAACATAAAAATCTACGGTTTACAATTTTGGCCGAAAAATAGGATTTGGCCCCTGGAGCGGAGGCAGAAGAATGACGCAATGATAATTATTCACCGCTCAACATTGGATTTAGCATATAAAAAACATAGAAAATGATACCCTTGATGATTATTTAAGCAGTTTTCGATTTTTGAATTTTGGACAGTTTGCCGTAAGTCTAAATTCGAAAAGCGGTTTCATTGAATTCAGCGCACTAACAAACAAACACTCAAAATTTGGTGAAACCAATTGAAAAGAGCATGGATGTTACTGAATTTTTTCCGCTTGTTGTAGGTTTTGGCCCCACTGTGCGCCATAACCGCCATTTCGGACAGTTTGCTGTATTTTAAATTCGAAAACGGTTTCACTGAATTCAGCGCACTAAAAAAAACAGAAACACACAAAATGTGGTGACCCTAACTTAAAATAGCATTGGTGTTACTGAATTTTTTCCGCTTTTTGGCGGTTTTGGCCCCACTGTGCGCCATTGTTTAGGATTTCTTCAGTTCCTAACCAATTATAATGATACATATTTTTTGAAGAATAGTAGGTCTTCCCCTTTCATGGGAAATAAACCCCACTTAGATTTAATGTGTTATACAGTTAACTGTATAGTTCACCTTCCATTTACACTAACCCGAACCGCGTAAGAAGTCTTAACACGTGCTATTTTACAAAATCGGAGAACTATTTCTGAATATTCTTCATGATTCGACTATTGTATCGTATTTGTAATAAATCCTTCACAATACCTAACGGTCCGTATATTGCCAAAATAATGGTTCGTTTAATTTATGAACAAAAATATTTAAGCCCGGAAAATAAATTGTAGAGTAATATCACATTCTTTTGGAAGTGATTTGACAAGAAATTACATCTAATTATGTACAGTGTGCCAATTTAAGCGACTAACGTGAAAGCATAAAATCCATTTAAGGTGTGTTTTGGTTTGGTTGGACCTCTAAAGGGTCAGAATACCTTGAATGGAAATAGTTTTCACAATTTATGATCACTGGGTTTTATTAAAGAAAAAAAAAACAATTGAGGTTTCAAAAGAAACGACATTCCCTAACTTGAATGATTAATTTAGATTTAATTTGAGAAAGAGAAGACAAAATATCCTGATATCTCTTGAAAAACTATGTTATTCACACATAGGTTCCCTACATCTAAAAAATATAATAAAGTAAATACATAAACAGAAACAAATGATCTGTAATAAGTACTATAGGATGTCTATTTTGTACGTGTGTACTAATATTTATTAATTATCAATTTTATTATTTACTGTTTGTGCATGAAGGATGAATTCGATCCTTCAGGACTGAGCAGGTCGAATAATTCGGTCCGATACGGTAAATCCGTCTTGGGATTTAAATACAACTTAGTCATGTTAGCAATAATTTAAGTTGTTAACCCGTTGTTCAAGTTCAATGAATCTCAAGTGGAGCGAATTGAGAGCAGGCGTATAGTAAGAACCACCAGTGAGGCTAGGCGGACCCATCGGCGCGTATAATTAAGATGTGGGTTAAAATCGCATTTTCATAAACAGATTTATTTTTGATTAGGTTTTCCTCGTTATTAATGGACTCTAATTAGGAAGAAGATGAACGTCGATTATTGATTTTTTACATGTACTTATCGATTTGTTTTCTCATTAGTTGTATTATGAAATTTAACTGGGAGGATTCTCGCCAGATTTCAATAACGAATAAAAAGTCTCTACATTTATGAATATGTGTGTAGTCCAGCTTCTAAAACCGACAAAAGACTTTTTCCTTTACTTTGTAAAGGACCGTTTTGCTTTTACGGGGCTTGGGATCGCACGGGGATTCTAACAGATAGTTATCGGCCAGCTGACCTTATCTTGTGGTTTTTCGTCCCGACGAAGTATTAAGCAGAGCTTCTTGAAAAGGACTGCCAGATCAGCGAGACAATTGTGCAGACGGTGGCCTGAATCAGCTCGCAGACGGCCAGCGCTCACCTTCCAGATCATACTTGACACGTGACTTTGATACCGTGGGATTTACGAGGGGCGACGGTCCATTAAGCTTCGGCGAAATTGTTAATTCACTCAGGAAACGAAGAAACGATGCGGAAGGAATTTTTCTGCAGGTTGACTGAATGGGGTTTCGGATTCGACAGCCTGGCGTAAAAACTTAATTGTGACACAATCGAAATACTTGAATAATTATGTAGAAATAAATTACATATTAATTATTAATTAGTGACAGTTAGTCGATGATTACTCGGAAATCGTGAGATGTGGTCTGGTGTGACGTAGGTTTTAGAAAAAATTTTCTTTATCGTGCTACGTTTCAACCATTATTGAGATCATCTTCAGGGCCTAGGATTTACAAACATTGTTTAAATTTAACAAATACATGTAGGATGTGGACAACTGTGAATTTATACAATGCAAAACAATTTTTTTTAAATATTCAATCAATGTTTTTTCTTCATTTTTTTGCATTTTTTCCATATCCTACATGTATTTGTTAAATTTAAACAATGTTTGTAAATCCCAAACCCTGAAGATGATCTCAATAATGATCGAAACGTTGGCACGATAAGAAAATGTTTTTCTAAAACCTACGTCACACCAGAACGCATCTCACGATCTTCGAATAATTAATCATTAATATAGATCGATTTTCAATTTTTCCAGGTATACCTCGAAAAATGAAAAAAAAAAATAAATCAATTAATAGACCTACATCTAAGTCTCGCCTTCAAGAGGTAGTGACGTGCGATACCAATCGATATGAGTAAAGTATCGAATATTTTCTTTCGATATCGAGTACTTTTGGTATCGAATATTGTACTTTTTGTAGTATCGTAAAAAATAATCAAATAGATTTTGCGTCGAATGTTCAAGTAATATTGAATTGTATTTTCCGTTCAAAACTTCAAGATTTCGAACTGGTGGTTTAAACCTTTATCTTTTTTTGAGCAAGGGCATGGTGGATTATGGATGTTTTCCAAAATATCGAAGAAAAACAGCAAGGTATTTTGAATAAAATTCACATGCACAAAACACCTTAACTTCATTTAAAAGGGACCGAGAGATCTATATACAACTATTGGGTTGTCCGGAAAATAATGCAGGATTTTGGTATTAAACAAAAAAAAAGAAACTAGTTACTTTAAAGCAATGTTCTTTAATCAAAATAATTTCCCATACTCTCAATACATTTCTCCCAACGTGTTGGTAACTTATTAATTCCGTCTGAGTAGAATTCAGAATTTTTAGAATTGATAAAGTCAATAAATGCATTTTCCAGTTCCGTTTGATTTTTGAATATTATGTGTTGTAAGTAGTGGTCCAGGTGTCTAAAAAAATGGTAGTCAGTAGGCGAGAGGTCCGGAGAGTAGGGTGGGTGAGGCAAAGTTTCATAGCCAAGCTCCAATAATTTTTGTGACGTTACACGTGACACATGTGGTCGAGCGTTGTCATGCAACAAAATGGGCCCTTTCCGATTGACCAAAGAGGGCTTCATTACTGCCAATTTCTGATGCATGGTATTAATTTGGTTACAGTATGATTCAGCATTGATGGTTTCGCCAGGATTTAAGAAGCTGTAGTGTATTAAACCAAATGAAGCCCACCATACCGTAACCATTACCTTTTTTTGATGAGTTGGGGGCTTTGGAATTGGAGCTTCTCCTTTGTCGAGCCACTGTCCAGAACGTCTAGTGTTATCGTAGAGAATCCACTTTTCGTCACTTGTAACAATTCTGGCCAGAAATGGATCATTTTTGTTTCGACAAAGAAGTGATGCACAAACATCAAAGCGCTGATTTTTTTGCGATCGTTTAATGAGTGTGGAACCCAATTTTCGAGTTTTTTCACTTTTCCAATCGCCTTGAGGTGGTCAGCGACGGTCGTTTTACTGACTTTGAGTTGCTCTGCAAGTTCTCGAACAGTTGTTTTGGGGTTTTCTTCCACCACTGATCGCAGAACATCATCATTAAGAGAGGAAGGCCTTCCACGACCTTCTTCATCTTCAAGGCTGAAATCTCCCTCCCGAAATTTTTTAAACCACCTTTGCACAGTGCACTCATTAACACAACCCTCGCCCCAGACTTGGTTAATGTTTCTAGCCGTTTGGGCTCCGCTTCGGCCGAGTTTAAACTCGTAAAAGAAAATCGTACGAAATTCTCGCTTTGACATTATAAGGATGACTGAATTATTTCCAAGTAGCGGAATGCTACAGAGGTAAACAAACAATATCATTTGGAAGAGGATTAATAAGTGTTGACATTCATACAAATGAGTAATCCTGTAAACGTAAACAGAATATTTTATATAGATTTTTTTTAATGAAAACTTAAAATCCTGCATTATTTTCCGGACAACCCGATACAACTATAAATGAAACCAAATGTTATTAAAAAAATAAATATAATTTATTAAATCCATTGTTTCGTGGTCCCATTGACCAAATAACTTCTTTCAATTAATTAATTAATCTTTATGTAAGATATTGGGTGCAATTAAAAAGTTAGTGTCACGAGCGGGATTCGAACCCACGACCTTCGACTAAATACGCAGCTTCTCTACCACTTGAACTATCGTGACTTCGATCCACTGGAACAGCAACTTTCGAATTTTCCCTTCCCCCCTTTCTTTTTTGCCATTTTCCAATGTCATGTAATAAGGATCGATTCTCGGCGACAAATGAAATGGCCACGGAGAGCTCTAGGGAAGATATAGTTAGTTTTACTTCGTTGGCCATTTCGAGAATCGAATCCTGATTACACGACATTCAGATGGGAAGTTGGTGTCCGAGTGGATCGAAGACACGATAGCTCAAGTGGTAGAGCAGCGGCGTATTAAGCCGAAGGTCGTGGGTTCGAATCCCGATCGTGACACTAATAGTTTCATTTCAACCAATACCTTACATAAAGATTAAATAATTTATTAACCAAGTTCCTAATAAAGGTTCAGAATTGGCGAAGTTTGAAAAATTCTAAAGCGGCGCATAAAAATAATGTACGCCTATGAAAATAATTTATGATTTGAGTAATGAGTACTCAAAAAACCATCGATGTATAGACTGTAGTAGTTGGTGAGGTTCCGATGTTTAATCGATGGTGACCATCTATGTTTTTTTTAAATCGATGCTCATCCCTTACTCATATGAGTAAGTACTCGTTAATATCGAATAATTTCTGTCGATACTTGAGTAGTATCGAATATTACTTTCCATGCCAGTATCGAGTACTGGTATCGAATATTTTCTAGCATCCCGTGTCACTACTAACAGGCCACCAATATCCTACTACTGTCTGAATTATTACCAGCCCTAAAGCATATTTTAATCGAATCTCATTATCGCTATACTACCGTGAGAGACTTTATTAGCTTTGCGCACTCTGCTAGAAAAGAGCTCTGAAACCTAATCTCATTACCTTGGAAGCATTTGTGTGTGCGCAATGGGTAGGTGATCTCCTTTCATTAAACTTTTGGCCCCTTTGTCTCACTGTTAAGATGTCGAGTTTTCAATTGCGCCTATTAATTAAAGGAACGGTGATTTTAAAGGATGAATTGATCAATCACGATAAAAACAGACCTCGCAGACCAACTGGCTAGGTTCGATTCAACCCTTCCGTTTGTTTTACTAGTTGAGGGGAAAATTATGTTAAGATAGATACTACGACTGATACGTCAAACTAGGCCAAAGTTCACGCTTTACGAATAATTAACACCTAGAACGAGTTGCGTTGCAGCTAAACCAGTTTTTCTCCACCAGAAACTAATCAATCGTCAAATTTTGTTTCTTAATAATTAATGGTGATTTTGCACAGAGATTTCGTATTCATAAGCTGCAAACGCAATATAAAGCACTTTCGAAAAATAAGAATAACAGGAATTGGGCAGTTAATGAGTCAATCACGTATAAGAATGTAATAATTGCACCAACTGCTTAGTAGGATGAAACTAGAAATAAATGAAAACCATAGAAGAATGAAGTGATGATCTTAAATACCAGTGTCCAACTACATTCCAACCATTTGTATGTAATCGTTGTAATTGAGTGAAAACTATTAAATTGATAAGTTCGACTGAGAGATTTTCTCTTGTGGTTTGAAGGGTCATAATAGTTTGTTCTATTCTTCCTATCCTTCCTGTTTGATCTGTCAGACGCATTTCGGATTTTTTCTTCAGTGAGAGGCTGCATGCGAAAACTAACCAGTGTGAAGATTGAAGGCAAAAGCGTCTCTCAGTATAAAGAAGCTTGGGATAGGCAAACCACGAGTAAAACATTAAATTGTCTAGAATAAATAAAAGAGTTGAATTTAAAAAGCCATCTTTATTTCATTTGGTGTATAGATTTATTTGTTCAGCTTTATAAAAAATAATGGCTTTCAGGCAGATTTCATACTTATAAGCTCCTAATAAAGACTATCATAAAATAAGAATAATACGAATTGGGCAGTTAGTGAGCCAATCATGTATAAGAATGTAATAATTGCACCAACTGCTTAATCAGTGAACCAGAAGAATGAAGTACTAGATAAACAGGGTAGTCAATTACTAAAAAATGAAATACTAGACGAGCTGGCTAATCTACCACTTGAAGAATGAAATACTGAACGTGATAGCTAGTTAGTCAATCACAAGAAAAATTGAAGTACTAGAAGCACAGGGTAGTTCAATTACTAAAAAATATAATACTAAACGAGCTGGCTAATTAATCACTAGTAATAAAATACTGAACGAGGTAGTTAGTAAGTCAATCACGACAAGAATGTAAATTTTAGCTGAGCTAGCGAGTCACCAAATGAATGAAATACCACCGCTAGAAGAAATATTGGACAACAGTATATCGCGAAGAATGAAGTACTAGACGAGCTGACTAGTCAAAGAATGAAATATTGGACGACCTGGCTAGTCAATTATTAGAAGAATGATGTAATGAACGAACGCGTTGGATTCAATCACTAAAATAATGAAATATGAACGAGCTGGTTAGTCAATCAATAAAGGAAGAGAACTGGACAAACTGGGTAGTTAGTGAGTCAATCACGTATCAGAATGTCGCACGAACTGCTTTATATTAGTGTCACTCACTGCAGAAGAATGATGAAATACTGGCGAGTCAATCACTGAAACAATGAATCACTGAATTGGTCAGTCAATCACTAGAATAATCAGTCAATCGCTAAAAGTATGTGTACAGGAAGACCTGGGTGGTTAGTGAATCAATCACGTACAAGAATGAAATTCTAGACGAGCTAACGAGTCAATCACCAGATGAATGAAATACCATCGCTAGAAGAAATACTACAAACCAGTATTTCGCGAAGAATGAAGTACTGGACAAGATGGTGGGTCAACCCTAGAAGAATGATGAACGAAGTGTTAGTAATAGAGTTAACCACTAGATGAATGAAATACTGGTAGTCAATGAGTGTCTGCCTTCGGGTTGGATACCTTCTTTGTGGATTTTAACAGGTTAATAAACGTGGTTCTGAAATGTGCCTGAATTAATTTTTTATCGCCCTAATGAAGGACTCGGAAGAAAAGCGTTTCACATCAATTTTTGGAAATGGACGATATCAGAAAGACAATATATTTATGTTTGACCTTCAATTCGATCAACACAACTATGCGTTATCCAACCCATAACTATTTACAATCGATTGTGTATTTGATCGGGATTTTAATGCTGTGACAAGAAAGGTATCAAGGATGTTAATATCCAGTCGCCTATTTTCAATTCATCCATTGGTGCGAATATCAGGTCTGGGAAAGAGATTAAGGTCGTTTAGTCTAGACTAGGCCGGGTAGAGGAATAACATTAAAGTTTGTGGGTGCAAATCGGATCTGGGAGAGTGAGAAGGTGAAATTGAATTGTAGAGTTCCTTTTAAAGCGAGATTTACACAGGGGCTTTAACGTAATTTTAATAATTTATACTCGTGAATCCTGTTTCTATTTCCAAGTTTGAAGGCCGATCTTGCTCCTTTCATGGCTCATTTCTGTTATGGCAGACCTACGATCCTAGAATTTCTGAAATTATTTAAAGGTTTCGGGATTTTTATAATTTTCATCGTTGGCCTTTGAAACTATTATTCCTATGGGAGGGAAAAAGGATAACGTCAAATCAGAGCAAAAAATGTACTTTACTGTAAATATAAAATAAAGTTTTATATGCTTCTTTCAATACAAACTGAATAAATCGATAAATCAGGAGTGTGATAAGCGGAAAATGTAGTTAAAACACGTTTATCACCCTCGTCCCCTTAATTACAGTAGCAAGTCTGTAATCACATCGGCATTTTGATGAATATAAAGTTCAAATACGCTTACTGACAGATGTTTGGCGGTGTACGCCCTTTTAAAGACGATTGATGCCGCAGGACGAGTGAAGGACCTCTCTTTAGACGAGGAGTTAGGATTAAACGATTAACAAATTAAATAAAATGCGATGTAAAAATATCATATTATATGTTTTATAAATTTGACTCTTACACATTAAGTAGTATAACGAGCGGGATTCGAACCTACGACCTTCGGCTCAATACGCCACTGCTCTAACCACTTGAGCCGAGACTTCGTCTCACTCGGCATCAACTCCCTATCTCAACCTTCAACCATTCGAATTTTCTCTCTTTTTTGCCATTCTTCAAATGTCGTGTAATCAGGGTTCGATTCTCGACGACGTATGAAGTGGCCACGGGGAGCTGTTAGTGACGTTATTTTTCGTTTTACTTATTAAATTTATTATATTTAGTTGTCTATTGGCCAAATTACTTCTTTCAATTAATTAATCTTTTTATGTAAGGTTTTGGTCGAAATCACGATAGCTCAAGTGGTTAGAGCAGCGGCTATTTAGCCGAAGGTCGTGGGTTCGAATCCCGCTCGTGACACTAACTTTTTCATTTCGACCAAAACCTTACTACTATCGTTTAGGCAATATTTTCAATGTGTTTGTCAAGAATGACTTAAAACTTTTCCGTAAATGGTTAGAGCAGCGGCTATTTAGCCGAAGGTCGTGGGTTCGAATCCCGCTCGTGACACTAACTTTTTCATTTCGACCAAAACCTTACTACTATCGTTTAGGCAATATTTTCAATGTGTTTGTCAAGAATGACTTAAAACTTTTCCGTAAACTATCAATATAGCTATCGAGCAGTCTGTGGAAATTGATAATGATTAAATAATAAAATTAATTATGGACAACATTTCTGCATAGTAATTTAGATTATTGATCACTGTTCTTTCAATTAGAACGCGATCCAGCCTGAATATAAAAATATCTTGAAAAATCAGTACCAGAGATCATAAAATAGATTTGGATCGCATGTCACCTCTTGGCTCGTTTATTATCAACGATTTAATTACCGAGGAGAAGTGTAATTTTTTCCGTTCACGGGCACACCATTTTTCACGCGGTTTAAATAGACGAATTATGGATTAATGCGCAGAAATTCCGAGTTATATTTTCAGTATATTTGTCCACAATGGCATAATAGCATGATTGTAAGTATAAATTGAGCTTATGACAGCTCGCGGCTTGCAACTTACTTCGGGATTTGGCAGTCCGGGGTCTTAATCACAGAAGTTTGTCTCCGGGGTTATCGACTCCTAGGACATTTCAGTCCCCAAGAAAAGCACACACAATAGGCGTAAGCATTAAAATATCTTGACAGACAGCCACAGAAATCGCTAAATACGTATCGATCGCAGTGATCACGATGCCACCCCTTGATTCGTTTATAATCGCATAAAGCTTTTTCTATAGTTTCATTAAATTGACGCAAGTCATGTCAGAGAACACTGACTGTGAATCATAACACAACGTCCCAACTGGATTTTTCCAATTGTTCACACAAACCTTAAAATGAACTGATAATACAATCAACAAAATGGCTGAAGCGGATTGACTTAACACAAACAAATCCAAGAAGAAACACAAATTATGAAGATACAAGCGCATTTAGCTGAGTACCTAATTAATTATAAACAGCAACATTTAAATGTTTAATAAAAGACTTTTTATGAACTGCCGCATAAGTTTTCATATTTTGTCCTTATTTCATCGAAATTGTCTATGATATTAATTTGATTTGCACAAGTAAAGTACAGATAGTAGTTCGGTGTTTGTCTTGTTATACAAGAGGGTAGATCAAACGTGTCAACGCAGGGGTGTTTCATTGCTGATGGCAACAACGGCGAGACTAAGCGGACCTGTGTCAGATTACCTAGACTGTAACGATTTTAATAGGATTCTTTTTAACAACGTAACACCGTAACTCGGAATCGGAATCCCGTAACTTTCTCATTGGTGGTTTTCATGCTGGGGCTGTCCGGGGGGGTTTATTGTTCTCACGCGGCAGACGGCCGTTTTGAACGAGACGGGTATCAGAATGTAATCCAAAACCGGAGTTAACAAGAAAGGCGAATGAGGCGCCGATAAAAACGAGGGACCGTCGAGGTTTTTGATTTCGGTTCAAATTCAATTCAAGACGATTAAAAAAGGAAAAAGTTTATATGACAAAAAGTCTTCTACAGTAGAAATCCGTTTCTCCGGATTTGAAGGGACCGGGACTTGTCCGGATAATCCGAAAATTTGTGATTTTATTAATATCGTGTCATAAAAACGGAAGAAAACACATACGAAAGTGAACACTTTTATTCCTATATCAAGTTACATTTAAAGTAATAGATAATTTTTATTAGTTTTATTTTTGCTTAAGTCCTGAAACGCGTTTCTCGAAAAATTTATACGTCAAAATACCTAATAAAAATATACTTAATAAAAATACCCTTTTCAACGAAAGCCAACATACGAACCACACGACACAACAATTTTTAGTATTTTAAAATTTTATACACTTTTTTATTTTTTTTCTATTTTTTATTTTATTAATACCCTTTTCAACGAAAGCCAACATACGAACCACACGACACAACAATTTCTAGTCTTTTACAATTTTATGCACTTTTTTATTTTTTTTTCTATTTTTTATTTTATTAATACCCTTTTCACGAACCACACGACACAACAATTTCTAGTCTTTTACAATTTTATGCACTTTTTTATTTTTTTTTCTATTTTTTATTTTATTAATACCCTTTTCAATGGAAGCCAACATACGAACCACACGACACAACAATTTTTAGTATTTTAAAATTTTATACACTTTTTTATTTTTTTTCTGTTTTTTATTTTATTAATACCCTTTTCAATGGAAGCCAACACACGAACCACACGACACAACAATTTCTAGTCTTTTACAATTTTATGCACTTTTTCATTTTTTTCTTTTCTATTTTTTATTTTATTAATACCCTTTTCAATGGAAGCCAACATACGAACAACAAGACACAACAATTTCTAGTCTTTTAAAATTGTATACACTTTTTCATTTTTTTCTTTTCTATGTTTTATTTTATTAATACCCTTTTCAATGGAAGCCAACATACGAACAACACGACACAACAATCTCTAGTCTTTTAAAATTTGATACACCTTTTTTATTTTTTTCTATTTTTTATTTTATTTATTTATTTTAACAAAAACGTGACTGTCGGAATCTCCGGACTCTTCGATCATGTGACTAGTGGAAGGGCGATTTGGTGGCCTCTTCGAATTTTGAACGTCGAATTAAAGGTCCCATAGTGGAATTATGAATTTAAAAAAATTAATATACATACATTGAGAATTACGAAAAAAATTATTAAAAAAATGTGTGGTGTTCAGCGACGGTTAATTAATGATTATTTGGAGATTGTGAGACTATACCACTATATTCTACTATACCTGACCGCATCTCACTATCTTCAAATAATTTATAAAAAATATTTTAACAAATGGGTTTCCACTGTATATATGAAAATACCTTCAAACTTGAATACTAATAAAAATACTTCTAACTTTCAATTTTATTGTGTTAAAATGTCATGCTTACCTATAAAATGAAAATACTTAAGTACTCATAAAGTTATTTCTTTTTTGCACAGTGTAGTAAAGCAAGTACATACCTGAAACAAAAATATAAATAATTAAATAAGGGAATAGAACAAAATATACGAAGAACAGGAAAAACCTAAATAGAAAATGTCTTAGTCTATAAACTATACTTATTGAGACAATCTATTTTTAAAAAGTTGACAAAATATAGTAATTTTTCAGCATGCTAAATTTTAATGATTATTCGGAGATCTTGAGATGCTGTCTGGTGTGTCGTTGGTTTTAGAAAAACATTTTCTTTATCGTGCCAACATTTCGGTCTTTATTGAGATCATCTTCAGGGCTTGTGTTGCCTGCATTTCAACAAAAAGTTGCTCTGATTGATAGCCGATGCAATTTCTTTTAATTGCTGGCGATGTCTTTCAGAATATTCTTTGCTTGGTGTCCATATATAGTTGCAATCCGTTCATAGAATCCCATGTTCTTCGTTCTTATCTTGTAGAAATGTGTGGTGTTTAATGACTGTTAGTTAATGATTATTTGAAGATCGTGAGATGCGGACTGGTGTGACGTAGGTTTAGAAAAACATTTTCTTTATCGTGCCAACATTTCGATCTTTATTGAGATCATCTTCAGGGCTCACAGTGTTTGTTTTCTGCGACACGACACACAAGAATGACACAATTACGCAGAAAACACTCGCCAAATAATCATAGACTAAGGGTCACTAAGCACCACATACTAAATTTTAATATTATTCAAAAAACCTCCTAGATAGTTAATATGAATCCCCCTTCGCAAAAAAAGAACGAAGTCCATAAGAATCAATAGGTTGGAAATAAATTTGAATGGGAAGACTTTGAGATTATTAGGTGTCCATTCGTCACGGTAGTTACGCTATTAGGTTGACAGGATGATGGTGTTTTACATTAACCTAGGCACCCCATCTTTCGGCATTTCCCTTTCTAAACTAGACAAGACAGACAAAAAACAAAGGCAAATCGTTTTTGAAAGTAAAATGAGCGCGGCCGGTATAGCTGGAAATCCGAATAAAAGGACGGGAATATTTCTCCGAACTTTTATCACCCGTCTGGCACAGGCCAAATGGTGGGCGCTGCGGACAATAGGAACGCCCTGTCGGAACGGCGAAAGCTGTCGCAATAAGTTAACATATCAGTGTAAAGGGAGGAAAGGGGGGCAATTATTCATGTCACTGTTATCACGTGTCAAATTTTAATCATAGATGAGTCACGTACGTTGTCTCTGATCTAAGAAAGGCAAAATACGACAAGTACGATGGCAAAACAATCGGATTTGAATTATCATAATCAAAAGGTTCGATTATTAATTATTTTAAATCTATTGTAAACAGATTTTACGATATCGAACGATTTTAATTTAAAAAAAATAACTAATATCAAAAGACACGAATAATTGTCACGTCATATTTGCGAAAATAGTAGAATTGCCACCATCTTCCAATATCGTCCTGCTCCGGCTACTATCAACGTTGATATTTCTGTTAGATTTCGTGGTCCGATTGACCAAATAACCTCTTTCAATTAATTAATCTTTATGTAAGGTATTGGTTGAGATAAAAGGTGGGTTGAGATGGGAAGTTGGTGTCCGAGCGGATCGAAGTCACGATAGCTCAAGTGGTAGAGCAGCGGCGTATTTGGCTGAAGGTCGTGGGTTCGAATCCCGCACGTGACACTGACTTTTTTTATCTCAACCAATACCTTACATAAAGATTAGTTAATTGAAAGAAGATATTTCTGTATGAATAAACATGTCAATAATAAAATGAAAAAAAATTATATCTTTTATTACAGGATGGCCTAACGTCCAACTACCATTGGATGTCGCAGCGAGGGGTTAAATCACTTTAACTTTTTTACAAATTAATCTTTATTTAAAAAAAAAAAAAACCATGGATAGCCTATAAGAAAGGATTTTTTTTAATTCCATCCCTATCAATGTACACTTACCATAAAAAAACCGACCACCTGTTTTTGCATGAAAAAATGGACAAATTTTGTAATGCATGTTTTCTCGGCCTTTTAAGTCACGGACCAGAGCTAGGTCTCCTTTTTTTTAGAGAATTTTACGCTGAAGGTTTTTAAATGTTGTCCTGGCTTCAGACATTCATCAGTAAATTCAAAAATTCAGGAACATATTAATTTTTCATCTTTTTACGAAAACTTCAAATTGATCTGTGGAGCCAGGAAAGATGCGCCCTATGGCAATCGATAGAAAATTTTAATAAGATGTCAATTGGTCACATACCATTTTGCCCGATTTCTTAACCGTTTTCAAATGATTCATGATTTTTGAGCAAAAAACGTGATTTTTTACGTGCTCATTGAAAAAAACCGACCACTCTCTGCTCCGCGTATACAGGCAGATTCCCAGAATGCAATTGTGATTCGAACCACCTTTGAGTTTCGGTCGTACGACACGGCGACAGGTGTTCGGCCACGCCGAAAATCGTCAGCTAGGAAGCGGCAGATGCTGGTCTTTTTACTGCCCGGATAAGGGAACCTGTTCTAAGTAGTTCCATTTCCGTTATCCTAGCCGGGCTTCTAGGAAAACCGTCGACGGTTTGTCCGTCAGTGCACGCCGATTCAAGCAGGTTAACACCCTCGTCCGTTTTCAATTAGCCCCGTTCCTCATCTATTCGGATGATGCACGACCGTCAAGACTGGAAATCCAGAGAAACTCCTGCTTCATTGATATTAAAGTCATAACCAAAACAAAAAATAATAATATGGCCGGAGGGAACAGTAGTTTGCAATGTGTGGTGATTAGTAACCGTTAATCGATGATTATTCAGAAATCGTGAGATGCGGTCTGGTGTGATGTAGGTTTCAGAAAAACATTTTCTTTATCGTGCCAACGTTTCGATCTTTATTGAGATCATCTTCAGGGCCTGGATCATCTTTAAAAATTGTTTCAGGAGGTTGTGAAAGAATGAGGTTGAGAGAATAAAAATTGCTCATGAGCCTTCTCTGCCCGATTTTCTTTCTACCGCTCGTATCAACAAAGCTATAGAGAAATATGCCTTTCCTCCCTTCGGGGTGCTTAATCCCTTCTACAGAATATCTTTCCTGTTGCTTTGCTTTCATTAATCCACGGGGAACCATAAAAACTCAGCTGTTGTTATAATCATACATAATCATATATAACATATAAGGTAAACATCAAGCGAATAAACAACATTTGAATTATCAAGATCATGTTTTTGCCGTGAATGAGAGTTGGGGGTTGAATGTTACACAAAATTGCATATAAAATTGGATTTAATTGTTTAAAAAAATTAAATAACAAAAATAAAAGATTGATATTAAAAATATAACGTTTACTGTGAAATATTTCAACAAAATGTTTAACATCTTCAAAGAAACATTAAGACGTTAAAGATTAAAATATTGTACTATAAAAAATAATAAATAAAATTTTTTCAATTAATTAAGGTTTTGGTTGAGATAAAAAAAAGTCAGTGTCACAAGGCCTATTGGCTGTACACGGCAGTAATAAGACCCAGAATAACCTATGGATCACTAATCTGGTGGAACAAAGTTCAACAATAAGTAGCTACTCACACATTACATGCAAAGACTAGCAAACCTATGTATCACAGGGGTAATGAGAACAACCCCTACAAATGCATTAGAAACTCTGCTTGACCTACCTCCATTGGAAATATTCATACAAGGAGAGACTTCACTTAGGCTCCAGAAACAATTAAATTGAAAAGGAACTAAACAATTCGGGCATAATCAACAAAATCAAACACCCATTCTAGAAATGGGTAGTGACTATATGATCCTGAAAACATTCTTCACAACTTCCTATGAAGTCTCAACGGACTACAAAGGAGAGGAAGAACACAGGAGAGCATCAGATATAATGATATGGTATACAGATGGCTCCAAAACAAAAAGGGACCGGATCAGGCGTTTTCTGTACAAGCCCAAAACATGAGCAATTCATTAGGGAAGTACACTTCGGTCCTTCAAGCAGAAATACATGCCATCAATGCTTGTGCCCTGGAAAATCTTAAAAGAGATTACACTGGCAAAAATCCTCATAAGATCTGATAGCCAAGCAGCTATTAAAGCATTAGCATGTAAAAGAATCACATCAAAATTAGTCAGTGAATGTATCCAAACTCTACAAAACCTGGATAAACACAACAACCTGATGATATCTTGGGTGCCAGGGCACAGGGGAATTTTGGGTAACGAGAAAGCAGACAGACTGGCCAGAGGAGGATCTGCAAGAACCTATACTTTGGATAACAAAAACTAACATAGAATCCTCCATCGCAGAATGCATCCAAAACAAAACAAAGGAGAAGTGGATAAACTTTAGCAGTGCTAGACAAGTAAACTTATGGTGGAGCAACCCTCACCGAGACTGGCAAAAGCTTTGCTGCAATTGGAGAGAGCCAAACTCCGAGGAGTGGTAGGACTACTAACCGGTCATTGGCATCTGAGAAAACATCTACACAACATGGGTATATACAACGATGATCCCATTTGCTGATAATGTAATGAGGAGGAAGAAACACCTACACATATTAACTTCGAAAGCGAAGCAACACCTCAATGGAGATTTAACCTAATGTACGGAAAAAACTTAGGGAATCAAATTGCAGCAGGGACAGTCAATGACCTGATACTTCTAAGGAGAATGATTGAGTCTATTGCACTGAACTAAGGAACTAGGAAGGTACAATAGCCAGAAGGCTGAAGTGCCTGAGGAGCGCAAACCCTGCTTCCTAGTATCCTTTTTTACCATACCAGTGTCACAAGCGGGATTCGAACCCCACGACCTTCGGCTCAATACGCCGCTGCTAAAGGTGGGAAAATTCAAGAGGTGGGGTTGAGATGGGATGTTTGTGTCCGAGTGGATCGAAGTCACGAAGCTCAAGTGGTAGAGCAGCGGCGTATTAAGCCGAAGGTCGTGGGTTCGATTCCCGCTTGTGACACATTTTGATCTCAACAAAACCTTAATTAATTGAAAAGGATTTATTTGGTCAAGCGGACCACGAAACCTAATAAATGAAATAAATAAATTTTTACTTGTTGAACTGACACTGGTCACGTACTTGGTCTGTCTACACTCGCGTGTTGCGTGTTCTACACTCAGACGATTTTTCACTTCCTCTTTGAAGATGGCACAAAGTCGAAACGCGTTTGACGTCATCGAACCTGCGAGTTCACCGATCCGCCGATCCACCTCCACTATGGCATTTTTGGGCATTTTTCATATTTTTTTCGGGAACCGCGGTAGACTATTCGCGTCCTGGCATAGCCCTTGGAATTTGATATGATACTAACTTAAACTCTCGATTTCGTCCACGCGGGACTGTTTTAAAGTCCCTTTCTTACGCGATGCAAAGTGCTAGTATGGCTTTCTAATATAATGTCGTGATGCTCAATTCTTCTCTTCTTCAGTTCACTTCGATCTACGCATGGTAAAAAAATTGTCCATATGATTCCCTTGTCCATGTCATTATAGGAATGCACTGTCAAACTTTCAGCCATTTAGAGCCAGCGGTTTTTGTCTGTGCGTTGCCTATCAGTGGCCAACTTTAAAAATGCATATTTTCTCACTCTTTTAAGTCACAGAACTGCGCCAGGTCAGACTACTCGCAAAGTCCATAGTCGTCCACACATCCACTTCTGAAATTATAAGAATGAAAAAAAACCCTCAAACTACTTTACAAAGAGTCACTGAAGATGTTCTATATTAGACCGAAACGCGTCTGACGAAATAAATGCCTACTGCGGAAAAGACTATTTCTTACCCCTCATGTCATTATGGAATTTCGCAAAATCAGGATGGGCACCATCAAAAAATACATTTACAAGGTATAATGTACTGGCGGCGATTGATTGTGTTAATTTCCTCTAATCCTTCAAAGAAACTTTCAGACAAAAACACGATCCTGGAAAGACTGTTTAATTGTAACTAATTTATAACACGTTAGAAGCCTATATGCTGCAAGTTCTTGTCAAAAACTGTCAATTTAGAATCAAAGAACGCGACTAGAGGAAGAAATGAACGACAAATGTAAAGAGCTAGTGACTGAATCGTGAAGAAAAAATTATGCTGCTGATATATCTGATACCATACAAAAACATACTTCTTGAAAGGCGAGGACTAACGCAGTTCGCTCAAAACTGTAATTTCAGAGCAAGCAAGGTATAAACGAAGACGTCAATGATCATTGTTGAACTAATTTTGGGTTTTTCCTATTCAACCAATTTTAAAAAGAAATTGGATTGGTTTTCTGGGTGGAAAGTTTAAAAACACGAGTCGAAATGTTGTTTTTCGAATCAGCCTCGATCGGATTTACGTCAGGTCAGTGACGCAATGGCCAACTTTGAAAACAAACAATAACGAAAGATCGAACTGGTAACATCTAATTTCTGCCACATATGGAATGAAGACGAAGACGAAAATCGATTCGAGGATGCCAAAATTGCCGTATTAACAAAAAACCCTCCCCGTTCGATTCCTCCCGCCTACTCGAAATACTGTTATACAAATTTTATAGTAAAAATAATTAAATTATACAGATTTTAAATATTTTCTTGATGTTCTTGTTTACGACTTTCGCAAGTGGAGGACTACTGTTACATAAGTTACATAAAGCAAAAATAAACAACAAACAACATAGTAAAAATGTATTGTCATTTACTACAACAATGCTGAAAAAGTAAACCATGAAGTATGTTTTTAATAGTTTCACAGTTTCGAAAATAATCAAAGCGTTTCCAGACAATTTTTAAGTATTTTTAAGACGTTCCAGTTTGAACTGTATAACTTGCGATTTTTTGATATTTTCAAAACACGTGCTTGTTTACTTCTTTGTCGAAGGTCCCAAATAGTGTAAACGTCGTATTTTATTCACTGGCAGGATTATTTTGTCTGTTGGGCTGTCTGGACACGAAGAGTAAAGTGGTAAACTATAAGGAATAACCACCCCTTATTATTAAAAAAAAAACTATTGAAGAATAAAGCAAATTGAGTCGTTATCGCCAAGCTTTCGACCTATTTTAAGGACATCATCAGGCAAAACAATCCTGAATATGTCTACAGATTGACCTATTTACCTTGTTTTTTTTGTTTTTTTCATAGGATGTCAAATTTCCTTGAAGACCGACTCAGTCCCAACATATAATTACATCGAAATCGTTTAAGTTTTACAAGAATGATTTTTGCTTTTAAGTTAAAATAAACAAAACGAATGTGGTAAAAGCTGAAACTTCAAAATAAACATTATTAATCTATATGTTTTTAGATGGCCCTAATTAACCAAAGTAATGATTTAATCCAATTAATTATTCTTTTTACGTAAGATTTTTGGTTGAAAAAAATTAATTAAATTAAAAAACCTCAGATAAAAAGAATATTTAATTGGAATAAGTAATATAATCAATATGACCACTAAGCAAATATAGAGTATGATTCATTCTAATTTTTATGTAGTATGGTTGGGATGAAAATTATAAATCAATTTACGTTAAGTATTAATTAGGGCTTAAATTTTCTGTTTTACAATTAAGACCCCTTTGAACTAAAACCAAAATTCTTCCACGTTTGGATAAATCGTGTGATTCGCATGAACCTTGAGTTTTGACGTTTCACATTTTGTATGTTTTTGGAATTTTTACTTATATATTTCATTTTTGTTACGAACACTTCACGCCGTGTGGTACGACAACTCAAAGGTGGTTCGAATCACAATTGCATTCTCGGAATCTGCTTGTATTCGCGTGGCCCTGGATGAAACCATGCAATAGGACGCTTCCTGGGAATCCAAAATTATTCTTAATTACCTGGCATTAGACAAAAATTAACAAACTATTTCAATAATCTAGCTTGCGTTTCAATATAAAATACCCGAGCATAACGACCATTTATATGAGATGATGGGTAGGAAATAAATTGTCTTTTCCGCACTAGGCATTTATTTCATCAGACGAGTTTCGGTCTAATATAGATCTTCGATGACTTTTTTATTTATAAAGTGGTTTTTTTTATGTTCTTATAAGTTCAGAAATGGATGACTGGACGACTATGGACATAGTGAGTATTCGGCCAAGAATTCCAAATATTTCAAATAGCCCATTCTTGACAGATTTCTCGCCAATTCAATACTTGTCCAAACAACCACTTATGAACTTGTTTACAAGAATGTAAAAATCGCCAAGTCCATAGTCGTCCAGACATCCATTTCTGAACTTATACGAATATTAAAAAAAAGTCAAACCACTTTATATATAAAAAAGTCGTAGTGGTTTTTTACATTCTTATAAGTTATGAAGTGGTTGTCTGGACGACTATGGAATTGGCGAGTAGTCTGTAAATAATGGGCTATTTGGAATATTTGCAATTTTTGACAGATTACACGCAATGTCAATCCACCTCTGAATTTGTAAGAATATAAAAGAAACGGCAAACCACTTTATACATAAAAAAGTCTTAGTGGTTTTTTACATTCTTATAAGTTCTGAATTGGTTGTCTGGACGACTAAGGAATTGGCGAGTAGTCTGTCAAGAATGGACTATTTGAAATATCTGCAATTTGTGACATACTACTCGCCAATTTCATAGTCGTCCAGACAACCACTTTTGAACTCATAAGAATGTACAAAACCACTTTGACTTGTTTATATATAAAGTGGTTTGACGGTTTTTTGATATTCTTATAAGTTCAGAAGTGGATGAAGTTGGCGAGTAGTCTGTCAATATTTTCAAATATTCCAAATAGGGCATTCTAAACGAATTTGGTAGAAACTGACACTTCAAAATAAACATTATTAATCCGTATATTTTAGGTTGGTCATATTTAACCAAAGTAATGATTCTTTTTATCTAAGGTTTTTGATCGAGATGACAAAATTAATTCCTTAATTTAAAAAACGGTAAATAAAAAGATAATAAGAATAATTAATATGGTCAATTATGACAACAAATATGGAGTAATGATGCTTTCTAATTTTTATTTAGTGTGGTATTAGGGTTTAAATTTTGTGTTTTCAGTTAAGACCTCTTTGGACTAAAACAAAAATTCTTCCACGTTTGGATTAATCTGTGGTGATCAAACCGCAATGAACCTTCAGTTTTGACGGTAAAGTTTCACCTTTAACGTTTCTGTAATTTTTATTTGTATATTTGATTTTTGTTCTGACAAGAATTAACACAATTAAATAATGTTTGAAGTTGATTATCGCGTCTAATGTCGACGACAAAACACACGCGCCTGTTTGAAAGTTAATATAGAACAAAAGAAGCTTTTTCAAGGCTGGGGCCTTGCGTGCGTTACATTGGTAGGAGGAGGTCAATAAAAGCAAGTATTGTTTACTAAAAGCCGAGAAGATGTAAGGCCGAAAATACGCCATGCGGACAACGGGAACCACGTGGCCGTCGTGTTTTCGCCACTTTTCTCTTCGGCGCCAAACGGAACCGGGGTCGGAAAACAAGAGGGTCAATTATCGCCGCGGCGATAGCACTCGCAAATAATGATCGGGGGGGGGAGAGTTTCTAATCACAAAAATGCCAGAAGAGGGAGGGATAAAGAAAAAATGAAGAGTTGTTTGTGAGCTGTTGTATTATCTCGAATTCTTTGGGGACAGATCATAAATAAGCTTAACGGGTGGTCCAAAAATCGAAAATGTTCCCTGAATTGGAATCTCAGGAAAACTCTTCATTGAAAAGAAATGTTATTTAGACAAATAAGTAAAAAAAACTAATTGTATAAAATAATATTTATTAGATGCCATTAATGAGGCATAAAGATAATTTTAATTAGTCGACAGGGCCAACTCTGAAGGAACAGATGGAAAAGGGGCCTCTATTTATCGTTAACAAAGTATCAATAACTTGAAAGGAAAACTGATAATGTCCTACATTTCACTTCTTTCAAACCCCTTCTGGATTTTTCATATTGATCAGTTTTTCAAAAGGAAAAAATATGATGGTTGTTGACAATAGATAACTTCACTGAGATAAGATACCCCTCCCATGTAACTATTTTAATTTTTGCAAATATGTTTTCAATTCAGCCACAAGCAAATATATAACATACATTTAAAAAAACATACCATGCCATACAGTTCGATTATTTGATTTTCTACCAAGTTCCTTTTCTGTACTTGGACGATTCGAAAAAAATTAATAGAAATACAACATTAAGCTTTTGTTTAGTTTAAAAAAAAATCTATTTAACCAACTAATTATTCTTTCTAAGGTCTTGGTTGAGATAAAAAAGTCAGTGTCACGAGCGGGATTCGAACTCACGACCTTCAGCTAAATACGCCGCTGCTCTACCACTTGAGCTATCGTGACTTCGATCCACTCGGTCACCAACTCTCCATCTCAACCTACAACCGTTCGAATTTTCCCTCTTTTTGCCATTTTTCAATTCATTTCATTTAATCATTCATTCATTTTATTTTAAAAAAAAATAAATACCGTCAATATAATTTCAAAATTTAAAAGGGGAGAAAATGTCGGGGAGAAGACACCATTGGCATTTTTGAGGTGATAGGCCTCCCCGTTACAACTAGAAACAACGGTTACAAACAAAATTTCTGAAGAAAAAAAAACAGGGCCGTAACAAGAAAACAAAGGGTTAATAATCTTTGAAAGGGGAATAACATAAAACGTAATTTCTCCTTTTTACCGCCTCTGTGACGCCGAGGAAGATCAAAGCTGCTCGAACTGGTGACAATGGCTTACGAAAATCCGTTCAACTCAGGATTGACGAAATCCACGTACTCACAAAAGAAAACTTCGTGGAGTTTCGACTTAGTTTTGGCTCAATGCCCCATCATTTTTTTTTTTCAATCAAACTGAGGATGAGGTTTCGTTGAAGGATCAATACGTAGATTGTTCAATTTACGTAAATCTTTTTATTTATATAGAAAGTTGAAATCTAATAAAACGATATTTTATGAAATGAGCTGAACGATTTAAATGATATGAAGCACATACGAATTTAAATAAGCCTTTGGACACCCATCACCACGTTGGGAGGGTAATTTGGCCTGTCCCTTACTTATTTAATTGAATTTAAAATAATTTTGTCAAATTCTACAGTTTTTATTTTATTTAATTGTTCTTAGTATATTTATTTTATTTTATTTACGTATTTAACATTTTTTAGTCCAGTTTTAAATTGTTGCTTTTTTTTTTTAATATTTGTTATCAGGATTTCAGACAGTTCTACTTTGAATTTTAAATGAGAACGTTTACTTTTTTACCCACGGTTTGAATGAATTTGTTTACATTGAAAAACTATGGCGCGATCAGATTTTAAATTGGTCAAAAAAATATTTAAAAAAATAAAATAAAAAAAGCTATGGCACAGAATGTGGGAAGAACTATCTTAATTTCACTTTTATTAATTGTTTTTTTAATTTTAATTCCATGCTTGTTTTTAAATAGAATATTGGTTAACAATAAGGTCACGCGAAAAAACGTAAAATAACAATACATGGCAAAAAAATAATAATAATAACAAAAGATTCTTGTTTCATAAGTGTTTCCTACAGATCATGCTCGAACTACCTATGTTGTGAATGCAATTTTTTTTTTCTTCTAATTTTCGCATGGTCAATGCGATGAACTCGAGTCGGATTGACATGCAACTTCTACCATTGTTGAACTTTTTCAAATGAATTTGCAGGTTAGGATAAAACTTTTTTGCTTTTTTAACGTCACCATAAGAAAAAATAATCCAGCAGTTGATCCAGTTGCAAGGAGGCTAACAGATGAACCCTATCCATATATCCCAATAGTGCCGGTTTAAATGTCTTACTTGCAACAAATTGTGTTCTGTGCATTAAAAAAAAAAAAAAAAAGGATACAGTTTCGAACACCAAGAACAACAAACAGGAACCCAAAGAGGCTCGAAACACATCGAACACCTTTTCTAAATACAACCGTTTAACCAACGTACGTTTTCAATGCTTGCAGGCCCATCAAACTACGAAATTCATAAAATCGACACCATAACAGATAATGAATCAAAACGAAATTTATTAAAAAACGATATTTCTTTCCACGCTCTGTGCCATAATTTTTTTTACCAATTTAAAATCTGATTGAATCATTGTTTTCAGTGTTTTTTTTTGTTTTAACGAGGCTATTTCAGCTACCAGGTTATATGACCCCTCGAGGTGCCGGTGTTTTTGAGAAAAAGCTCATTTGTAAAATAAATAAAAAATGAATCTTTAAAACAGAGGGTAAAAAGGACACGTTCTCATTGAAAATTTCAAAGTTGCACTAGCTCTGAGCAAGTCTGACAAAAATATTTAAAAAAACAGAAAAAATTTAAAACAGACTAAAAAAATATTCAATAAGAATTTTATGGCTTTTCGACAATATTTTCTGTCAAAGAGATAAATTCAGCCGGGCCAAAAAGGACAGATGTATATTCATGTCGTCTTAAGCTTAGTTTGTAAGCCATGTCGTTAGAAAAAAGAAACCGAAACGTTTTATGTAAATCGTGATGCATATTATGCAATGCTACATGCAAGCCAGGTGTAAAAACAAATACGTATGGTTTGTTTTTATTATAAAAAATCTGGATGAAGGGAGAGGTTATTGATTTGTTTCTGTCTTACTTATATTCATGTGTTTTGATGCAAAATACGTATTAAATAACGATATATGGCGTAAGAAATAATTACGTAAAAACCAAATACGAGCGTAAACAATCATGAATAAACTCGATAAGAAAAAAGGTGATATTGATAAAATAATCGATAACATTGTGAGTAAAAAAAAAACTCGGAGGAGGAAAGTTTCGTGTTGTTGACTGGATAATACACATGCCCGCGCCATGTAAGGTAATCGAACTCTGAGGCGGCATCGAGGGGTGACGAGGGCGAGCGGGCGTGCCATTGTAAATAACAGGGTGATGCTGAGGAGCCGAGGCCGTCTGGGTTGGGGTAGGTGCCCGGGGGGTGAGCCCGGGGAAAAAAAGGACAAAATAATGGAAAAAAAATGGTCGCTAACCTGAACGAGAGGTATCCATGTGGTGTGCCCGAGACTGACTATACTACGCAGCAAACTCCCCCCACCAACACGGACCTCCAACCTTGGCACACACTAACCCCTCCATCACCAGTCTTTACCAATATTATACGTTCTTTTCAACTCGGCCGCCGAGCTAATGAGTAAGGCGATGTTTATCGGGCCTTAGCCTCCGGACGGAGCAGCCCCGGGGCTACCTAGGTGATTGAAAACGAATAAAACCGCCGGGGCCCAAGGTTGGGTGTCGAAGAAAATTCCAGGGGTGAAAACGGCCCCCAAACAGTTTATCGAGCGGATCTTGGCCAGTCCCGTAATTGCTTTAAAAGCAAATTCTTCTCCCCCTATCCAGTATTTCGATACTAGGAAATTTTCTCAAGCCCTATTCTGCAGTAATAACGGAATTCCGACATTATTGGGATTCCGCAGCACACATTTGAATCCCAAGTCATGAAATTGAGAAATTTTGTCAAGCGAGAGTAACTGATCAACTCCGGGGGAACCCTCGCGGCTTCTTATAACAACCGTACATGGCCGAAGAATTATAAAAACTCAACGAGCCTCCAAAACGCAATTTCAGAATTAGAACTAAATCAAACGATCATTAAATTCCGCTACATGAAAGAGCCATACATTCCTCTGAGGTTAAGGCCACACCGGAGGTGACAAGCTACTAGTGACAAGGCAGTAGCTTGGTGAGTCACCCAAGAAAACGAACTAGAACGTGGTTACACAGCGATTCAAAAACCAAACTGACTGAAGAAGAAATGCAGCCACTGGAACCGGGCCTACTAATCAAATTCCTTGATGAACGGTGTGCTATAGGCAGAGAACGGGGTATACAATATCTCTTAAGGGCGCAGTATAGCTCACCCCAACTAATACACCTACATAGCGATTCACCAGGCGAGTCATCTAGTAAACTAGCGGGTCTGTTTTTTTGTTTGTTTTTTATCTAGTGGGTAGTGATTTCTGATGGACGAGGTTATCATTTCCGCTATTTTTAAAAGACCTGCTCTATAGAATCCAAATGAGGTTATCCACAAAAATCGTAACTACGTAATTGTCCATACAGCACTTTGAATTCACCTTCCAACATTCTTCGCTGATTGATGTCACGTACCCAACTCCATGATTTATACCTTAATAAATCATATTTCAATTTAGTATTTTCGGAAAGAAATAGTTTTATGGTTAATTTAGAGAGAGACATTTCAGGCACTTCCTTACACAAAGCACAAAGCACTACTAACGTCGGTGTGGCCACTTGTAACCTGCCACCAAGTAACCTCACTTGGTAACTAAGCACCTAGCTTGTCACCTCCTGTGTGGCCTAAGCCTCCTAGTTCTCATGAAGCGTTTTCTAACTTAAGTTCAAAGTATAGCGTACACATTAAGCGATTAAGCTCAACGCTCGATTCGAGATCCCCTCATTACGCGCGTTTCACCTTCCGAGTCGATACAAAGTAACTGATCAGTCTGTTTAGGCCAAGAGCGTTTTAGCAGAGAATGTTTGTGGTGATTAGCGATTAATATATTCATTATAGTTCTTAATATCCATAAATATCCTCATCACCCAGTAATCATCACGTTCTTCACATCCCAGTGATTTAGAGGTGGTATTACCGTCGAGATCTTCAGTATTGCAGCATGATGAAGTTCTGGAGCTTTTAACTTGCCCTTGTGTAACTGTTGTTCTCCAATGTATTTTTAAAAGTAGATGCATTATTCTTGTTCTGCAGTGTCAACAGTATCGATGTTTTATGACGAGTTTTCCTCTGGCGGGACGGAATCCCTCAAAAACCGAGGTCTTGAGGAAATATCGCCCTTAGTTAAGTGCAAAAAATCATCAAGAGTTAACTGCCATTCTAACATTATTCAAAAATTTTGGTTTATAATCATGAATTATTTTGGGTACAAATCTCTTAAAATAGGATGGATCCAATGCTTCTTTTGTCGCTGTCTTCTTAGTTTATAGTGGCGATAGAGAAGATAATACCACAGACAAACGACTTCAATCAAAATACATAACGAAAAACGTAAAAACCGGTTTTATGGTACTCAGTCATAAACTACTGCCAGTTGTTCGGAATACCACAGTTGATGTACCACTAACACATTAATAATCTATCTCAAATTATGTTAAATTACACGGCCTGGTAGACCGTAAAATTTTGATGAATATGAGATTACATAGAACACATTCTGCTCCATTTTTAGATCGGTGCAGTTATGAAGTAAATAGTCACAACAGGCCTACAAAGTTAGGCAAAGTATATGAAAGTGTGAGCAGTACATTAGCATAAATTTAAATTGTTTTAATTAAATTTAGTTTTTTTATTACTTTTTTTGTAGCAGTAAAATAATTCAATATCATAGAACTCCTCACGGGGCGATACCCGTGTTCACAATGATTCAGGTTCACAATTAATATGTTATAAGGAAGATGACATATAATTTCTCCCACTTTACTACTAAAATGTATTATGATTATCACATCGTTTGTCCCATCAACTACATGAAATTAACGTCCAGAAACACCTCAATGACGGAAACACCAGTGGTTCTGAGGTGACAAATAGACAGACGTGTAATAACGTGTTTAATAATCACAGGTAGTTAGCTAACAATTAACGTAGACAATGAAATCACCATACCTGTTATAATTAAAAAGCGAAATCTGTCGATTATTAAATTAGGCCTGTTTGATGGCATCAATTTCAAAAAATTCCCGTGACAGCCATTTAATTTTCAGAACAAATAAAAAGGTATTACATAAAACGTTTCCGTTATCTTGAATCCAAAATTATTCTAGCTGATAAAAGCTACTGTTTTACTTTGAACTGTAACACAAACGACATCGGTATAAGTTCACTTTTTGTAAATGACGGTCCTACTCACAGATTTTTAGTTTAAAACGGATTTCGAGCATTAAATGCTCATCATCAGTTCGAAGGAGTTACTAACACGTCTCTCGACATGAATTGTAAGAGTGAACCGCCAACGAGACGTTCCAAAACAGGAGGTAAATCAAATTTCACAATTTTCTTTATGCTCCATGTTTTACTTTTTTTCATATTTCCCAACCCTTTGTTGAAACTGGGTAACACTTGCATTTAAATTTAAATTGTGTTTTGTTTCATTTAGTTGGTCCTTAAACTAAGAAAATTTGTTCAATTTAGGCAATTAACTCTGGTTTTAATTTCTTTGCCGATTTGTCCTATGTATTTATTATCGCAATAATAACAATTAAGTTCAAGATAGCTTTAAGTTAAGATAGCTCAAGTGATAGAGTAGCGGCGTATCAAGCCGAAGGTCGTGGGTTCGAATCCCGCTCGTGACACTAACTTTTTTATCTCAACTAAAAAACCATAATTAATTGAATTACAATTAAGTTTGTAGGTTTTTGACAAGTTGTCAACATTGTCTTTAGGTCTTAAGAGGATGTTTCGAAGTGAACACGTTAACTCTAAAAGCTACTCTAAAACCTTTTCTTTTAAAAATTTTACCTGCTTTTTCTGATAGTTCCTCAATGTAAGACAAGCAAGGAAAACATAAAGATCCATTTTAGGTGGGGTGGCTGAGTCCGATTGTTGCTTATTTTAAAGTTAATTTTTTCTTTTTACTAATTTAATATTTATTTATATTTAATAAATATTTATTGATATACATTGTTTTTAGCCAAGGTTTTAATTGTTTGTAATTCTTTATGAATAACAGGTGTTAATGGGGGTGTCAACCTGCTGTACATAAGCCAATTGAATCCAGCAGCTTTATGGGTCCATGGGTGAGAGTGGGTCTGAATTAAGTTTAAATAACTATCTTTATTTGTTTCCAATATAAAATGTATATGTGTGGTATTTAGTGACCGTTAGTCAATGATCTATGAATTTTTTTTATCTAAAATTTTCTAGCATTGTATAAATCATTTTTTCACATCCTACATGTATTTTTTGCAAAATTTAAATAATATTTATAAATCCCGGGCCCTGAAGATGATCTCGATAAAGATCGAAACGTCGCACGATAAAGAAAATGTTTTTCTAAAACCTATGTCACACCAGACCGCATCTCACGATCTTCGAATAATCATGAAATTTATACCGGGCGTAAAGAATTAACTGGAGGAATTATTTTAGATCAACCAATATTCCCAACCATATATATAAAATATCGTCGACAACGTACACCCAAAAAAGGACAGATTTAATTAATTTGCTTTTGATTCGAAAATAATTTTTTTTCAAAATTATTCATAAATAGTTCGGCACAAAGTGGGGATAATGAGACCCCATGCTGAAATATTCATGGATAACTGATTTTAACTATTTTGATTTTTTTTTTTCATTTTTTCGTATAGTTAGTGTAGTATTAAAAGTTCAGAATTACTTAGGTTTATGTAACTATAAATTCCTGAGAATGTACAGCTGATGGGAGCTTTAACTTGCAAATGATGTTTTAGAATTAAATTACCCTACCGCAGTCGCTAACCTTGTTTTTTAAAAAGTAAAATGTGTGGGTTTAATTCAAAACTAAAGAAATTGAATGGCTACGAGGAAAGCAAGCCAAAGCGTGATATTCTTCACAGCATAAACCATTTTGTAGCTAGGTCATCTCCAATCATCATAATTCAATAGTACGTGCAGAAAGAACGTACATAACAAAACAAACATACAGAACAACAACTACGACTTCAAAACAGCGAGGAAGCATTGCATGACTAAACAGCACTACTTATTCGGTGGTAGACCTCAAGAAAATTTCACAAGAAAACAAGAAAAAGTTTCGTTCACTTTTTTTTAATGGGGAACGCATTTTTAACAGTCCAGGATGATGCTGACTAACTGCAGAATTGCATAGATAAATATCTAATCAAGGACATTCGTTGTATCTTGCAATAAGCACGATTAATGTAATACCAACTCCAGCTATAGAGCAGAAGAGTTTGAAAATAAAGACTGCAGGTCAGGGATAAACTGCTGGTACTGTGAATTTATAGTTCCTGTTCTAGATTAACCATTATATTTTATTTTCTTCGATCCTTTCGGTTCTTGTTTCAGTCCTTATTCGCTGGATATCGTCATATCTGACATCACAAGCCATTCGATCTGAGACGTATCGACTTCCCTGTCCACTTTTGTAAACCTATACGGCCCTACAATTAATTCTAACAGAAAGCCTATTCGATTACCAGGATTGATTGGACAACTGTTCCGACTGGGAGAAGGTTGTACAAATTCAACGTTTCTAACTTGAACCGTGCCATGGTAAAATGGATGGTCCATTTATCTAGACAAAAAATGCGAACGGGCACAAAACCGTATTGGGCTTTAAATTATTCGATCTGAATATTCAGCATTAGTACGTGACATTTAATTTGATACCGAACCATGAAAAACACAACACCCTGCCCTATACGACCCTAACAAACGGAGCATGACGACGTTTCCCCCCTCAGATCGACTTCCTAATGTGTTTTTGTGTCTTCAGCTACTCCATTTCCATCGCTGGGGAGCTCGTAATTTTAAAAGGTCCCGGCGTCCGTGTGTCGCACGACTCTTGCGACTAAGCGCCACTGACGTTGATAGTCGGAAGCACGACATACCTAGCGGACCGCATAAACAGCTACTAATGGTATCAAGCTGGAGAAACAAAGGAGGCCCGGAAACTCATTTAAATAGGGTGCCGGGAGAGATCTAATTTACCACGGGCAGCCTCTAGGCAATGTTATGTCGCCTGTTCTGCATACAAGGTCCATATTGTTCGAATCCCTTAAATGATGATGCTATCACAATTTTAATATTCTAATGAAGCAAATGGAAATCTCGCACATAGTTGGGGACATACATCGGTACATGTCCCACGTGCCAATTTATTTTTGAACTTTCATAATCCTCCTGTTAGAATAAAAAAACACGTTCACAAGGACAGCAAAGCAGAAGTCACATTATTAAACTATCTGGTAGTATGATATCCACATACATTTTACAAATTCTATCAATTCTTCACAATTTTCACCAAAACGAGTATTTTAGATTTAGGAAATGCTTGTTCTTTCAGTTCACCTAGAAGCGTACACTACTGCATTAATGACAATTGGTGCAATGTAGTTTACTTAATATATTATTGGGAAGTTATCGCAGGATATTTTTGAAATTTTGTTTTTGAAAATAGCTAACCCGAAACAGCTAACTGGCTTGAAATTTGCCTAATGAAGATCATCTTGCTTTTTAAGAAAATGGCTGGATAATAATCGTATGTACCACCAGTAGCTACCACTAGATTTTGAAGGACGAAGGTGGCTTAATGGACAAAATAGAGGTCATTGTGAAATTTCCACTTCAGATCTGTGTGGTGAAGAACCAGCAGTTTATACGACTTACCAATTGAGGCGATAAGAACGAATTCACCTGACAAACCAAAACCGAGAATAGTAGGCAGACTAAAACCAAAAACGACCAATTAAAGTGAGCGAGCAACCGCTCAATGGAGACATTACCTGGGATACACTTAATACCCAGGGAAAGTAATTTTTACAATGACAGTCAATGGCCAAGTACTTCTTAGGAGAAGGATCGAGTCGATTGCACCGAATTTAGGAACAAGGAAAGTACAGCCAGAAGGATGCAGTGCTTGTGGAACAAAAACCCTACTTCCAAGTATCCAACATCATCATCATTATTAATTAAAGTTTGGTTGCAAAGGATGGCAATTTAAGTCGTTGAGGGAAGATTAGAACTCGCTAAATCTAAAAATTGTTAATATTTATTTTAAAAGGAGCGTCAGTGGACAAAGCTGGTGTTGACAAGGTAAAGGTCCCAAGTTCGAATCCAGCGGCCCTGCATTCAAACCCGAAATACCGAAATGGGCTTTTTTCAAATCAGCACCCCCCCCCCCAAACAAGAGATGTTACGACTTCTATTATTGCAACCCTAGAGAGAAAAAATTTCTTGCAATATTGTTTGGCAAAAGTACAATTTTGGTTTTGGGAGAAGTGTCCCGGCTTTTAAAAACACAGATAAGGGAAAGATTTTAACGTAATATTTGAGCAAGTTTTGCAAGTTTTATACTTCTTCGCCATACTAGCTACAGGGAAGGCGTAACTATGTGGATTGTTTTAAAAATATCAATCTGGCACTTGATAAACATTATTCTGCAACGAGCTAATAAAAAAAAAATATATTAATCATGACAGTTATATTCCAAGGACTTAATAGTCCGGTTAAAACATTATTTGAAAATTATTCAATATTTGACATGACTAAAGCGAGGAGGTTACTGCTATGGATTTGAAACAAATTAATCAACATACTCAATCATAACAGAAATCTCGCATATTTCCCAATTTTCAACATTTCTGTCTGGAATGGCCGAGTTTTTGACGTCTGATGTTGTGACCACTTCTAAAAACGAAAGGCTTATATCCTGGAAATAAACTGCTTATGACTAATCGGCCTTCTGGGAACTCGTGTCCAGTCAATTGACAAATACCATCGCTACTATTATAGCATTAAATTTTCCCAGATGGTTATCTTATTAAATTGCACTTACGACATCTTGTAAACAAGGAAATAAGTACATTCCACAAGATATTTATTTCAACAATAAATCAATAAAGCATGCGAAGATACAACTGCCATTACATGTTTACCTGACAGCATAGGTATTTTATTTTTGATCAATACCATACAAATTGGGACATCAGCTGTTTTTATGGGTTGTAATTATTTCATTAGAACAGTTAATTATAACTAGCACTCTCTCGTTCTCGTTCTCTCACTCTCGCACTCTCTCTCTCTCTCCCTCTCCCTCTCTCTCTCTCTCTCTCTCTCTCTCTCTCTTCTTTTGTTGTTATTGTTTTGTTTGGTTCTTTTATATTACTATTTAATGACTAAAAGTTTTATTTCTAGATTTATATTGTCCATTTATAATTCATGATTTGTACTGAATTCTATTGAACAAGTATTTTTGTTCACTTATTTAATTAGTAATTTACTTTTTAATAGTTCAATTATTCTATAAGTTAGAATATTTATTTCAATATGCAATTTGAAGTAAATGCATATGTATAAGGAATACATGTAACATATTGACCACAAAAATCAGGTATTAATGTTTAATAAATTAATAAAGAAGATTAAACTTAAGTAACCTTTGTATTCCACATTAGTTATAACAATGGTCCTTGAGACCAAAGCTTGTGTGATTGATAAATAAAGCGTTCATCATCATCATTATCTCTCTCTCACCACTTTCACGTCAAGTTTAAGAAAATTCCAAGAGACCTAACTATGCGGCATTAGCGATTAAACAAACGGTCAATCAATTATTAATACTATTTGATTTTAAAACTAAGTTTTATTAAAACTGGGGCAAAAATAGATAGAATACATAGGTTTGCATGTGCCCACCTATTCCATTACGTAAGTTTCATTCTCTAGTTATATCTCGAGGTGTATTTCAGAGAAAAAAAAAGCAAAAACTATCTGCAGTCAAAATGCGTAATAGATAAGAGGCGCGACCTTTCCTATCCTCTGGTAGCTTTTTGGAGAAAAAAATCGAATATTAGTTTTAAATACATGCCCCACGGGGAAAATATTTCTCAATTACTTCATATTTATTTGTTCAAAATTTCCACTTTTGGTACCATTTAACAATTTTCATTATTATTCCATTAATATACAAACATGTGTCTGTTTAAAATATAACAAGATATGTCTAGTAAAGGCAAAAAATAAATTAGACAAAGCTTAAGAAATGGGTACTTAAAAGAAAAACGAACTTGGAACGTTTTAAGTCATCTCGACCGTAGGTAGTTCCGAAGGCTGACTTTCAAGACGAGGCCGAGGCTATTTCCAATTGTTTTCAAAACTAGGAATTCAGTCGTAATTTTTCACGTTGGTCGGCGTCTCGTCAGAAAAAAATTGCCCCCTTAAGCCATTGACCATTTTCAAAATGCACACAGCTACCTTGAAAGTCCCGAAAGTTCGCATTCCTCCCCGGAGTACACCGAGAACGAATAACGGGGTATGACACCCCAAATAGGGACCGGTATCCTCATACTTTTAAGTCTCGTTACTGACGTTTTACATACTGGAATGTGGGGTTATTTGGGTTGTTAATTGCTTTTTAAACACACTGGAAAAAGGGCTGAAATGTAACATGTATACTTAAACTCAACAATATTTAGTTGACTATAGTTATTAACACAGAACCTACAAACAATAAATAAACAGAAAAGATATTTTAAAAATGCATCAAAACAAGAAACAATGATTCCCCACATGTTCATGAGGGAATTTCAGGTGACAAAGCAGCCGTCATCCCAGCTAAAAAAAGGGAGACTCGGAACAACACATAGCCCAAATCCATTTCGTAGCATACATTATAGCCACATTAAAAAGAACTAGCCAGGATTACTAAAGAAAAAACAAACCCTGGGGACAAGGCGGTAGGAAAAGTTTATATTTAAGATCGCAAATCCAAGGGAGAAAGAGGAAATCCCAATCAACACAGAAGAATAATCCTACAAGTGGGTACATTTACAGCATGTGGTCCAGTAAATACCAATTTAAAAAATGGGATTATTCATAGATCAAAGTCTCGAAGTACTGAGACAGCAGAGCATACCTTATGCACTTCCTGCAATGGCCAGGAAACGGCTGTGGCTACCTAAGAATATTTCCATTATTCTATATTACGACACAAGAGAACCACTAAAAGAGGTCAGCACAATAGAGTAAATTTTATATATAAAAAGGGAAAATCCATACGACACCAAAATGGAAATCAATAAATACAATGAGCTATAAACCAAAACACAAACGGACAACTGGTATCTAGAATTTAAATATAAACAATAGGATTTTTTTAAATTTACAAATAAACGAATTCGTCGAAAAATACATACAGAGAAAGAGAAACAATAGTAGATGGCTAAATGAGAAGTAAAGAAAGAGAAAAATAATAAAGAAAGAAATTGACTGAATAATTGTTTCATTTAGAGTTGCCGTCATCTATGACAGCGAAGAGTGGGAGGGAGGGAGAGAAAGAAAGAGAGAAAGAGAGAGAGAGAGAGAGAGAGAGAGAGAGAGAGAGAGAGAGAGCNAGAGAGAGAGAGAGAGAGAGAGAGAGAGGGAGGGAGTGAGTGGGTGAGTGAGAGAGAGAGAGAGAGAGTGAGAGAGAGAGAGAGATGATAAATAAAGGATTGAAATCGTGTTCAATGCTCGTTATGCCATAATTTTTTGCAAAGTACAAGTACGACATTAGGCTTACCATCTGCGTTGAACTCCATCCGCCACAATCACAACTGAGTTAGAATTTAATGAGATATAAAACAATTGTTTCTTTCCATTACTGAGCGTTTAGCAAAAATAAAATGGAGCATTGCACGTTCGTTTAAGAATGCACTTCGTGCTTTTCTTCAAGAAACGTCAAAGCCCGTCGACAAACGGGGGTTGGGGATATTCCACTCTAATCTCTTTAAGAATTCGGTTTCACTTCGCGGTTAATTAAACTGTTTATTTATGCCACACCTTCCCGGATTGCAGAGCACGCGATGCAAAAAAACAGTGATTCGACAGATTTGATGTTATTCGTGGATAAGTGGGGGAAAAAAAGCTTCGGATTAAAACACTCGTAGCAGCCCGTTTTACACGAAAAATATGTATTGATACCTAACCTTATTATCGAATAAGATATATAGACTTGGGAAAAAAACTGTTTATTCAGTCAAAGTGAAAATTAACACGCGGAAAATTCGTACAATTTTCAACTACTAGTTGAGACAAACAAAATAGTTACGCTGTAATATAAAATACTAAAACCATGAAAACATAAGAGAAAAAGAAATTGAAAATTGTCCTAAACGCTAAATCAATGCTAAAAGTTTAATATAAATTTAACGATACCAGCAATATAGTTTTTGCCACTGTCACACGCACTTGTTTAATAATCAAATTGATAAAAAATTGGAATTCAAAGATGAGGTTGATTATTAAATTGGATATGTGTATTATAATTTGTTGTGATTTGTACAACGAGACTATCACATGATTTCCCAAGATTTTGCTAAAAGCTCAGTAATGAAAAAAAAATTGTTTTATATCTCATTAAATTCTAACCCAGTTGTGATTGTGACGGATGGAATTCTCCGCTGATGGTAAAGTTAAACTACTACTAGTTAAACTGCTAAAGTTACTAAAAAACTGTGGCATCACGAGCATTGAACGCTATGACCTCAAGAAGATCCAATACATCAGTTTAAACTACGGAGGTCGATCAATATCAACTAGAATTGAACGCTATGTTAATCCTTTGTTTATCACCTCTCACTCACTCTCTCTATTTTGTCTTTATCCTTCTCTCTCTCTTCCTCATTTTTCCCACCCTTTATCTCTGTCTCATTCTCTCTTTCCTTTCTTTTTCCTCTCTATCACTCTCTCTCTCTCTCTCTCTCTCTCACTCACTCACACACTCCCTCTCTCTCTCTCTCTCTCTCTCTCTCTCTCTCTCTCTCTCTCTCTCTCAACCCCTTGCTTTTGTATTTATATACTTTTGTAATCATATCAATATGATACATAATTTCTTTCTCTATTGATTTATTACAGTTAAATGAATGTAAATTTTTATATAGTTAATAAGTTAGTAGTTTAGATAATAAAAACATTAAGCTGAATGTGGAACAGTAGTTTTTTACTTTTAAAATTTTTATTATTGGGTTGTCCGGAAAATAATGCAGGATTTTAAGTTTTCATTCAAAAAAATCTATATAAAATATTCTGTTTACGTTTACAGGATTACTCATTTGTATGAATGTCAACACTTATTAATCCTCTTCCAAATGATATTGTTTGTTTACCTCTGTAGCATTCCGCTACTTGGAAATAATTCAGTCATCCTTATAATGTCAAAGCGAGAATTTCGTACGATTTTCTTTTACGAGTTTAAACTCGGCCGAAGCGGAGCCCAAACGGCTAGAAACATTAACCAAGTCTGGGGCGAGGGTTGTGTTAATGAGTGCACTGTGCAAAGGTGGTTTAAAAAATTTCGGGAGGGAGATTTCAGCCTTGAAGATGAAGAAGGTCGTGGAAGGCCTTCCTCTCTTAATGATGATGTTCTGCGATCAGTGGTGGAAGAAAACCCCAAAACAACTGTTCGAGAACTTGCAGAGCAACTCAAAGTCAGTAAAACGACCGTCGCTGACCACCTCAAGGCGATTGGAAAAGTGAAAAAACTCGAAAATTGGGTTCCACACTCATTAAACGATCGCCAAAAAAATCAGCGCTTTGATGTTTGTGCATCACTTCTTTGTCGAAACAAAAATGACCCATTTCTGGCCAGAATTGTTACATGTGACGAAAAGTGGATTCTCTACGATAACACTAGACGTTCTGGACAGTGGCTCGACAAAGGAGAAGCTCCAATACATTTTCCAAAGCCCCCAACTCATCAAAAAAAGGTAATGGTTACGGTATGGTGGGCTTCATTTGGTTTAATACACTACAGCTTCTTAAATCCTGGCGAAACCATCAATGCTGAATCATACTGTAACCAAATTAATACCATGCATCAGAAATTGGCAGTAATGAAGCCCTCTTTGGTCAATCGGAAAGGGCCCATTTTGTTGCATGACAACGCTCGACCACATGTGTCACGTGTAACGTCACAAAAATTATTGGAGCTTGGCTATGAAACTTTGCCTCACCCACCCTACTCTCCGGACCTCTCGCCTACTGACTACCATTTTTTTAGACACCTGGACCACTACTTACAACACATAATATTCAAAAATCAAACGGAACTGGAAAATGCATTTATTGACTTTATCAATTCTAAAAATTCTGAATTCTACTCAGACGGAATTAATAAGTTACCAACACGTTGGGAGAAATGTATTGAGAGTATGGGAAATTATTTTGATTAAAGAACATTGCTTTAAAGTAACTAGTTTCTTTTTTTTTGTTTAATACCAAAATCCTGCATTATTTTCCGGACAACCCAATATTACATACATCTGATCATCTAGAAGCGCATGTATGTGATGTTCACATTGTAAAATGTTTAAAATATTTGTTTCTCGTAGGGTGTAAGAAAGGTCAAATTGACCAATTTTGCGAGATTTATAAAAATAAATCGTTCATCAAATCAAATCTCTCCCTCTCTCGCACCTTGACTCACTCTCTCTCTCTCTCTCTCTCTCTCTCTCTCCCTCACTTTTTCTCACCCTTTCTCTCTGTCTCCCTCACTCACACTCTCTCTCTCTCTCCCTCACTTTTTCTCATCCTTTCTCTCTGTCTCCCTCACTCACACTCTCTCTCTCTCTCTCTCTCACTCTTTCTTTTTCTTAGTCTTCTCATTCCTCTCTCTCTCTTTCTCACTTCTTCGCTCTTTGTCTCTCTCACTTCTTCGCTCTTTTTCTCTCTCTCTCACTTCTTCGCTCTTTCTCTCAGTCTCTCTTTTGTATGTATATAATTTTGCAATTATATAATTTCTTTCTCTATTTATTTATTACCGTTAAATGAATGAAAATTTTTATTCAGTTAATAAAAAATTTAAACTGAATGTAATTTTTTTTATTTTTTCTTATTTTTCTTATTATATGCGTATGATCATCTAGAAGCGCATGTATGTAAATTCACATTGTAAAATGTTTGTTTCTCGTCGAGGGTAAGAAAGGCCAAATTGACCTTTATCTGAGAGATTTGTAAAAATAAATTGGTTATCAATCAACCTGCCTGTCTGTCTGTCTCTCTCTCCCTCCCTCCCTCCCTCTCTCTCTCTCTCTCTCTCTCTCTCTCTCTCTCACACACACACTATCGTTATCGTTCTCTCTCTCTCTCTCTCTCTCTCTCTCTCTCTCTCTCTTTCTCTCATTAATTCAAGAATAACACCCAAATCTCACAGAACCAAAAGAATAATCTATAAACAATGAATGATTGTAAGATTTTTCAATCTCAGGTTTCACCCGGTAATTTTAAAGCATGTATCATAACCCGTAATGGTTTTAAACGTGGCGTTATTAAGAATAATGCGTTGTTTTTCGATTCGAAAGGTCAGCGAGCGGTTTTGTAAAGATGAGAGTTAGGGCAGGGCGGCGTGATGCTGTAGTATTTTCTAGTATCTCAATGGTGCCCCCGAGTTGTAGACCGGTGGAGGATCGTGGAGGATGAGGAGGAAAGGAAATGGACGGGCGGCGGGGAGAGTGAGAAGAATGCGGCTGCGTATGTGTGAGACTGTACCCGACCTACTTAAGATCTCACACGCCGGCCCTTTATTGTCTTGTTGACGAAGTGTCTTCTCCTGCAGGAACCGGGTGTTCCTGTCGCCGACTGTACCCCTTCAGTTTATTGACCGAAACAGCGTTCCCTATGGGTTTTCATGTGTTGTTTCTTTCCGAGATTTTTTTTTTTTTAATTTGCTATCGAAAACTCCAGGCCGGATGGGCAAAAGGAAACGGGTCGCGGTCAAAGTATCCCAAAGGAATTCTACTTCTACAGTAATCGCTTTGTTTACGGCCAACCGGATTGGGCCCCTTCGAAATTTGAACTATGCACACGATTATCCTGTTTAATCCTCTTGGAACATTTTAACTGTAAATCGTGAAACAAAACAATGAAATATTGCCACGATCGAAACGGCCTCAGGTAGTGCATTCTCACAATATTTTTTGGACTATAAATCAATGTTTACATAACTCAAATCATCACATATTGTTTCTTTACAAATATGTTCAACTGTCGTTCTTAAATTTATTTGATATATATAATACAATTTTTATCTGATATTAAACAAATCAAAAAGAACTGCTAAAATCAGTTTATTTCCGAAAACTAATTTTATCTATGTTTAGTACTTAATCAGTCATGTCTGTCAGGTCTATAATTACGAGAAAATTGACGATTATATTATTATTTTTGTGTGGTGATTAGTGACCGTTAATCGATATTTATTTAGAAATCGTGAGATGCGGTCTGGTTTGATGTAGGTTTCAGAAAAACATTTTCTTTATCGTGCCAACGTTTACATCTTTATTGAGATCATCTTCAGGGCCTGGGATTTACAAACATTGTTTACATATAACAATTACATACTTTAGTAGAAATACTTTGATTGAATATATAAAAAATATATTTTGCATTGTATAAATTCACTTTTCCACGTCCAAAATGTAATTGTTATATGTAAACAATGTTTGTAAATCCCAGGCCCTGAAGATGATCTCAATAAAGATCGAAACGTTGGCACGATAAAGAAAATGTTTTTCTGAAACCTACATCACACCAGACCGCATATCACGATTTCTAAATAATTAATAATTTTTTTTTACGAGGGTTCGGAACAGCAGAGGTCGTATAAACCTTCAGGGTGCCGGTGTTTTTGATAAAAAGCCCGTTTGTAAATATGTAGGGTTCGAATGCAGGGCCGCTGGATTCGAACCCGGGACCTTTACCTTACCGTGATGAGCGCCGTGTCAACGCCTAAACCGACGCCCCCTGCAATTTTACTAATTCCAACTCTATTTATGTCAACGTGAAATCATCAGGTTTTTTGAAGTCAAGGAGTAAACATTGTTAGCAATAACAAAACAAAAACAAATCAAAAATAATTTATTCAGTTTAAGGCCCAAATTACTCGAATCGGTTAAGGTACCACGCCTTCTTTTACTCAATGCTATTGTTTACTTCAACTGTTTGAGCTGTGTTTTCATATAAAAAATAAATGAATAAATAACAATAGAAAATAAAATAATAATAATAAATAATAGAGAATCTGTGTTTGAAGAAAACCTCGTTTAGTTACAATAAAGTATGATGAAGAAATGAAAATAAATGAGTTGAAGGTAAGAATCGATTAATCATGACCATGTCGAAACAGCCAAAATTGTTTAAACTTCAGCTGTAATAATGAGTAAAATGTATATCAAAGAAATAAACCATACCAAGATAAAAATAATGATGTACTCATAAAAAGACTCGACACAATGGTAAATTAAAAGTGGGCATGTACGGATTCGCAGAATAAAATTAAATAAAATTGCAAGAAAATTATATCATGCCTTGAAAAAACTCGAGTAACCATGACTTGAATATATAATTTAACGAAAGTAAAATAATAATACTTTATTCGATAATTGTTATAAATAACAGAACATACTCTTTTAAAAAAACAAGTATTTATAGCAATGGAAAGTCTGGTTGGAGTCAAGATTACTGATAAAATATTGATAAAAGATAATAAAATAGCCAATAAAATATAATATTCTCTGTGTTTTATAACATAATTAGAAAGAAAATGAATGGGGGGCGTCGGTAGCCGCAACGGTTTAGCCGTTCACACGGCGCTCATAAGGTAAAGGTCCCGGGTTCGAATCCAGCGGCCCCTGCATTCGAGCCCGATATACTTACAAATGAGCTTTTTTTTTCTTTCAAAACACCGACTACACGAGGGTTGATATGACCTCTGCTGTTGCGAACCGTCGTAAAAAAACCTAGTTTTTCCTTGGTGATGTTCTATAAATTGAGCGATAGCACTGAAGGACATCCTGTTTTTTTTTCCCAATGGTTTGTTTATTGGGGGTTGATGCAGAATACAATTATTACCTCCACTGTGACCTAAACCAGATCTGCTGTGAAACTATATCTTGTGAACACAGAATAAGATAGATTTATATACCATTAATTAAGTAAAACTTTCTTTTAACAAATCAAAAATTGAACTCTTGTACCGGTACGAAAGTAAAAGGAAAGCCGTATAAAATATAAAATTTAAATGCACATATTTATTCATTTTTTTATGTTGTTCTTTTGTTTTAGAACACTTACGAATGTGGGAAAAGTTTGGTCGCACATCCTTTCAACTGCAAATCAGTAATGCGGGGGGGGGGAGATCAGAGAAGGGATAACAAAAGTTGTCAAGGTGTCAGACAAAAAGTAGAACAAGTGAAAAGAGGTTGGAGGAGGAAGAAAACAGCGTAAACATTTTATCGAAAGTCTAAGGCAGTTCGACAAAAAGTAGAGCTTCATAAAAGAAACTTCTTCCCGAAAAAATAAGATTTTTTTTAAGGGGCGTCCGCCAACTTGGTCATTTCAGCCCCGAGCGCATGCGAAATATTACAACACACATTCAATACGCATTCGCACAATTAAATACATTCACACCTGTATACATTGCACTCATTCTATTTGGTAGATGGAGTAGTCATTATTCCTCCATCGAAATGATTCATTATTAAAAGATTGGTTGTTTTCATCTTTGGAAACAATGATGAAGTGGATAACAACAAACAGGCCCCTTTTTCTTTTTATTTGTCTTTCTATTAAAAAGAAGTTGAAAGATAAATAAAAATAAAGGACTATTAAAAGAAGGATTGAAAGTAATAAAAGTGTTATAGTAATTATGAAAACGCCAATAAGAATTTTCTATTAGAATCAGTTTGTAAATCTCTCTGGGAAGTGTTTATTAACTTTTTCCCTCAATAAAATTTATACCCATCAATATACAAAATCGAAGCCAGGCCTCTTTCCTAAGGAAAAACCCAAAAAGAAGAGGAACGGCCAAAAATCCTAATATTTCAAGTTGAAACGTACTAGAAAAACTAAGAGAAAACTCGACTAAGGAGGTAAATAACCTTTGTAATCAAATGGAAAGTCAGTGATGACAATTTTAGAACTGCGATAATCTCTTTCTTATCTGCTTAACTAAAATTTATCGTAGTGCGATAATAGGCCGATAGCGAATGAAAACAGAGTTCAGCAAAACTTAAACGAGGAAAAGGCTAATTTATGCTGAGTCAACGTCTATGCGTATTCATATGCTAAACCAAAAGACTACTTTTTAATGTCCTCTGTGTTCTTTCCTGTATTTCGTGGTGAAATCGTCAGAGAAAGCAAAACAGTCGCAATACAACCAATCAAAATTTGAAAATGTTATTGAAAAAATTACAACATACTTATACATACAATTTAAATGGTAAAATAAATTAAACCGCCGGATTCTGAAGAAAATCTGTTTTGTAAATAAAAAAATAATAACTCAAAGTGGATTAGCAAACTCAATAATAAATATAACTTTTCTCATTCTTTTTTCAATTAATTATTCTTACCATGTAAGGCCTTGGTTGAGATAAAAAAGGCAGTGTCACGAGCGGGATTCGAACACACGACCTCCGGCTCAATACGCCGCTACTCTACCACTTACTTAAGCTATCGTGACCGAGTAGCGCCGTATTTAGCCGAAGGTCGTGAGTTCGAATCCCGCTCGTGACACTGACTTTTTTATCTCAACCAAGACCTTACATAGTAAGAATAATTAATTGAAAGAAGTAACTTGGTCAATTGACCACGAAAACGTAAATGAATAAATATAATTTTTTATTTTAATCTCATTTTATATTTCAAGTACTGCTTTTGCGTTGAGGCTTCAAAGGCGTTATTTTATGAACACATAAAGATTTGAATTTTTTTACTCCGAGAAAATTGCCTGTATTGCAGGATCAAAAGATTTATTTTTTAAAATTATTATCATATCAGTTTTGAAAGCATGAGCTTCGCAGCAAGAACAAACAAGGGTTGAAAATTATCCATTGCGCGACTTGCCATTTCGCAAAATACATTCTTATAGATGGACCAATATATATTTTTTATTATTATCTGCTACTACCACCACACTAATTAGATGAAAAATGCCAAAAAGATGATTTTTTCTATACCTGTGGGGCTTTCTAAACGTTTTCGATTTTGTTTAGAATAGACTTTCTCAGTATAACGATTCAAAATTAATATTGGTATATCGGATTTGGGATAAATTGCGCACAAGCACGCCCGCGCCCAAACATACGCACACACCATATGCCCTCCAAAGCATTTTGTGTTCTTGTTTTCTTGTTTCTCAAGACAAACCAGTCTGAGGAGTTAGTTAAGAAGTGAGATTTTTTTTTTTTTTTTTGAAATGTCGCGTTGTGTCATCCATACATATCTACAAAGGAAATCAGGGATTTATTCGCGTTTTTAATGATTATTTATATTATATCGACTTTAAATTAAGAGTTAATAAGTACATAAACGCACACAAAAAATAATCAAAACAAATAAATAAATTTAAAAAAAAACCAAGGTCTGCGTGACATGGTTTGCCCGTTCTGACGGAACCTGTCTGTGAATCGAGATTTAGTTAAATGCCTGGTGGTGTAAGCTTTTTAAATTTGGGCTAAATAAAACGTATTTTTGACTGACCACTTTACTAGGTCCGTCTATCCTCGCTCGTTTCTTAAACTTCTCACTCTTACGATATCTCGCTTGGTACCTTAACTCAAGAGTTTATTTTTCTCCCATTTTAAATCTCATTTGTCATATCTGAATGATTAACTGAATAACTGGACAGTTCGATTAGGCGGAACGTAGGGTAGTTCAGTTAGGTGAACTGATTATTTTCTTCGGGTAATAATTCCAGTCAATTCATGAAAGGAAACTTTTGGGATTACCGCTGAGAAAAATGAGTTTTTCCTTTGATTTATTAACGTACAGACTTCTTTACTGTGCAATTCCTAAAGCAGATTTATTTTTCTGAGGGTGTTTCAACTACGAGGTTGCCGGTGCTTTAAAAAAAAAAAGCCCATTTGTATGGCCGGTTCGAATGAAGGGCCGCTGGATTCGAACCCGCGACCTTTACCTTACAGTGATGAGGGCAGTGTCAACGCCTAAACCGTTGCGGCAACCGACGCCCTAAAGCAGACAAACATCACAGGATATGCTCCTATCAAATCATTTCAGTGTCCATATTACTATTATTTTGTTCCATTTTTTCCTCCTTAAATATTGAAGCGTTAACACCCCTATCTTGCTCATTCAAGACGAAAACAAAAAGTAAAAATTGAGAAGCTGGACGAAAAACTGTGGCTACCCACGTTTATCTTTCGATCTCGATTCAGATGAACTGACATATAACATGAGATTACTTCTTAATATTACATTGAAAAAAAAAAAAAAAAAAAAATTGAGCCATTGGGTGAAAATGGTCTGCTCTTCATCACACTCTTTTGGAACTTCGAAAAGAAGTAGAGCTTGAAAAAGATAATCCGTACTGAAAAAAATAACAATTGAAAATAAAATGATTCATTACTAAAAGATAGGATGTTTTCATCATTGAAGTAAATCATGAATGCAGTCAAAAGAGTGAAAATATAAACAAAAATAAAGAAGGACTATTAACAGAAGGATTGAAAGTAATAAAAGTGTTGGAGTAATTATGAAAAAATCAATAAGAATTTCCTATTAGAATCTGTGTGTAAATCTCTGGGAAGTGATTATTTTGAGATCTTGAGATCTCTGTTGTGACGTGGGTTTATAAAAACATTTTCTTTATCGTGCCACGTTTCGATCTTTATTGAGACCATCTTCAGGGATTTATAAACATTGTTTAAATTATAGAAATACATGTAGGGTGTGAAAAAATGAAGTTATACAATGATACAATTTTTTTATATTTGTACTCACTCAAAGTGTTTACATATAGAAAACAAACACTTTGATTGAGTCTAAAATTTCTATCATTGTATAAATTCATTTTTACACATCCAACATGTACTTCTATAATTTAAACAATGAATATTTAGGAATCGTGAGATGCGGTCTGGTGTGATGTAGGTTTCAGAAATACATTTTCTTTATCGTGCCAACGTTTCGATCTTTATTGACATCATCTTCAGGGCCTGGGATTTAAACATTGTTTAAATTTAACAAATACATGTAGGATGTGGAAAAATTTATGTAAATTTAATTTAATTTATACAATATAAATTCACTTATTTAAATACATGTTGGAGGTGGAAAAATTTATATAAATTTCATTTAATTTATACAATATAAATTCACTTTTTTCCACATCCTACATGTATTTGTTAAATTTAAACAATGTTTGTAAATCCCAGGCCCTGAAGATGATCTCAATAAAGATCTAAACGTTGGCACGATAAAGAAAATGTTTTCCTGAAACCTACATCACACCAGACCGCATCTCAGCATCTGTGAATAATCATCGACTAACGGTCATAAACACCACCCAAATTTAAACAATATTTATAAATCCCTGAAGATGACCTCAATAAAGATCGAAACGTTGGCACGATAAAGAAAATGTTTTTGTAAACCTACGACACACAAGACGCCATCTCACGATCTCCAAATAATCATTAATTATCGGTCACTGAACACCACACATGTCTAGGAAGTGTTTATTACCTTTTTGCCTCAATAGATTATTCTCATCAATACATAGTTAATATTACTATTATTTTGTTCTATTTTCTCCTCCTTGGTTTACAATACGAAAATAGACAGAAAACATGGAGAAACTTGACGAAAAACTTTGGCTACCCACGTTTTATCTTTCGATCTGGATTCAGATGAATTGATGTATAAAATAAGATTACATCTTAATATTAGATTAAAAAAAATAAGATTTTGAGTTATTGAGTGAAATGGCCTGCTCTTCATCGCAAAGTTGAAAAAACTGTGTTTACCGATTTGGAGCGGGGGTCGATGTGGTCTTCGGTTTGGGTGGTGAAAGTGAGCGTTCCACTCCGGGTCTGGGCTCATTCAAGGCGATATTTTAATTCAAGCGGTGTCCGTTTTGCGAGGTCTCAGCCCTGTACGTATGTCGCTTCAGTAGCCAAGTGGGGGCCCGGGCGGGGGTCGGAGACGAGACGAGGTGAACGGACTCCTACTGTAAACAAGGGGGGAAGAGGGGGTCTGCGAGCGTGTGTGTGTAAGGAGGACATTCCAGTCTCGGATGGAGAAAGAGCGAGACGGCGCGAGCCGGGACCCAGAAGGCGTGACAGAGAGGGAGATACAAACTTTCATGCCGCTCTGTCGACCCATACTGGAATTCCGAACCAGCCGACAATCTTCCCCTCTCCCAGGCCAACCACACGCACACCAAGTGGATTCAAATCCGACAGATAAACTGCAGCCGATTTAAAACGCATTTACAGTTTACAGGAATTCCTCGAATAGCAGCCGGACTGCAGGAAAACATCTTTAAATATTGCTCGTTACAAAAATCACATGAACATGTAAAAATGGTCCATGGAAAAACTACATATCTACACATAATTTTTTCTAACACAAAAACTTTATCAAATATGGAAAATATAACTGAATACTACCTAACAATACAGCATATCTACTATAAACAAAATATTTTTAAAAAAATGCATTTGCATAAATACATCTTTTTAAAACTAATATCTACCATAGCAACTACATTTCCGGAGTACATACCAATCTGGTACTTTAACAAAATACAGCAAATATTGCTCGTTACAACAGTCACATGAACATGTAAAAATGGTCCATGGAAAAACTACATATCTACATATAATGTTTCTGTAACTATTTTTCTACTAACACAGAATCGTTGCCTAAAATGAAAAATTTAACTGAACAATATATAACAATACAGTATACCTACTAAAAGAAAATATATAAAAAAATTCATTTGCATAAATACGTCTTTTTAAAATAATTACCTACCACATCAACTACATTTCCACAGTACACACCAATCTAATACTTTTAAAAAATGCAGAAAAGATTTATATTTTTCCACAACTGTTCTGTCCACAACAGCGATAACAGAAGGTATGACACAGATAACTGTGTATAAAAGGAGTAATTTTGAGTACATACAGGTCAGTGACTGTTAGATTGCGTGCTAATACATTAAATTGCCTTGGCAGATTTGTCCCTTGCCTAAATGATAAAATTCTTTTGCTCAATGACTACTTGGTTTTGTATAAATCGACAAGGAACCCATTCAAGTTTTTGTCTAAAGTGAGAGTTGGAAAGTTCTTCGCATCAAAAATTAATGATATTCAAACCGATAACAACTTAAGTCAAAATACAAATAACCGAGAATGTGTGAAAAAGCTTTTATTTTTATGTTTTCTTTTTACGTGAAGTTTTTCGTCATTTGGAACGATTGTATGAGCACATAATGATATTAGGAGTTCACACTGCTGATGTATTTTAAATACATTTTTCCCTAGAAAATATATGAAATCCATAAAGAGTAGCAATAACTACAGTCCGGATTTATATGCAATGAAAAACATGAAATATATATCAAAAAATATGCCGTATAAGGTAGTCTAAAAATCCCTCAAATATGCCATATTTTGGAACCCCGTACATTTGCAATATAATTACACTAAAAATTATTCAAATATGCAATATTACATGCACTAAAGACCCCCTCAAATATGCAATATTAAATACAACCCCTTAAATATGCCATATAACATACATTAAAAATCCCTCAAATATGCAATATTACATGCATTAAAAAACCCCTAAAATATGCAATATTACATGCTATCCCTTAAATTTGCCATATAATATGCACTAAAAATCCCAAAAATATGTAATATTACATGCACTAAAAGACACTCAAATATGCAATATTACATGCAAACCCTTAAATTTGCCATATAATATGCACTAAAAATCCCAAAAATATGTAATATTACATGCACTAAAAGACACTCAAATATGCAATATTACATGCAAACCCTTAAATTTGCCATATAATATGCACTAAAAATTCTTCAAAAGATTTATATTTACAGTTTACAGGGATTTCTCGAACAGCAGCCAGACGTCAGAAAAACATCTTTAAATATTGCTCGTTACATCACATGAACATATAAAAAGGTCCATGGAAAAATACATATCTACACATAATGTTCTTGTAACTATTTTTCTACTAACACAAAATCTTTGTCAAAAATGGAAAATTTAACTGAGCAATATATAACAATACAGTATCGTCAGCCCCTGGAGCCTAACTTCGGTGGTGGGACGGATAAAACCGAGGTCTGTTTTAACCCCCGCACTGTCAGGACGCAATTCTATAAATCTGTATGTACATATTACATCAGTTTATCCAGAATCATATTTTTGATCAAAAAAGACCTAAAATATACTTTCGACCACCCAAAAAACATACTTTCCAGGAAAGCCAAAATGAGCACAATCAGAACAATTTTTAATTTTCCAATAACTATTTCACGTACAATCTCGTAACCAATACTTATTAAAATATGAAAAACAATTAATCCGGCAGTTTACATATTTATGCAAAGATCTCCCCCTTACCTTAAAATTCCGTAAATAACTTGTTACTGCACTGTAACTTTTCACATAAACTCAAAAATCACCTTTGAGCATATGGAATTACATATTATTATGTTAAATACATGCAACTACGGTTTTTAAATTAAACTATAACAAAAGTCCACTTAGGGGATCAAAATTATTAAACATCCCATTTATATTTAGAGGCTTAATTGACCATCTTAATGAATTATTCTTTTTATGTAAGGCCTTGGTTGAGATGAAAAGTTACGTGAGTTAAGTGAGATACGAGCAAGATTCGAAGACGAAGGTCGTGGGTTCGAATCCCGCTCGCTCGAACGATATTTATTCGAAAAGAATAATTAATTAAAATTATTAAACTTTTTTACAAAAATATCTCACAAGAAACTCTAATTCCTTATAATACCACTTCAACATATATTAGAAATTAATTATTTCGTTCAAAATTAACATTTTAAGTCAACTAACTCAATAGTAACTTTTAAAATCGTGATTTTCAATATTTGCAATTTCAAATATTTTCATTACAACTGATATTTGAACACGTTCTCTCCTTGTTGAACGTCTTGTTTTCTATGCTTCAAATGGATGTCATTCTAGACAAACCAAGCGATTAATGGCAGTCCCAGAAATGATAGGTCTGGTCTAGGAACAGTCAACAGTTCATACATGTAATACCGGACCGCAAACAAATATTGTCGAAGAGTCTATTATAAACTATAACAATAGTCTTTGGTTGAAAGGCTGAAATGAAAAAGTTAGTGTCACAAGCGGGATTCGAACCCACGACCTTCATGTTCGAATTCAGCTCGTGGCACTAACTTTTTCATTTCAACCGAAACCTTACATAAAAAAGTGGATTAACTGAAAGAAGCAATTTGGTCAATCAGACCACTAAATATAATGTATTTAATATAATAGTTTTGAACAGTTTTTAAATGCGGACAACATTCCAATTTTTCTTTAAATTTATGGCTTTAGCTATCAGAATACAGAATATCGTTGAGTGTAGTATCGGCCTTCATGATAAATATTGAAATAAAGAGATCAGGGAGGAAGCCATGTAGGTGAAAAAAAACACTTCTTTTTCTGCTGACGAGATTTCGGCAGTATTTAACGCCTTCCTCAGGACTTTGGAAAACTATTTAAAAAAGCTTAACAATCAAATCGGACATGTCCAAATAGAAAGGCTAGGGTATTTAAGTTTTTTCAAATAGTTTTTTTCACCTACATGGCTTCATCCCTGATCTCTTTATTTCAATATTTATCATGAAGGACGATACTACACTCAAAGATATTCTGTATTCTGATAGCTGAAGCCATCTCTTTATTTGTAAGTGTTATTTTGTTGTTTATGAAGGTTCGTTCATCGTAAAATTCTGCCAATTGCAACATTTAAACTTGTTTATGTTATATGCTAAGTAAAGAGATGGAAATGGGAATAGTTTTGTATTAATTGAATTCCGGATAGCAATTAGTGTATGTCCACAGGGGACCAGGGTGCCAAGGGAAAAAGCAATTTTGCGGCAACAGATACCGCCTTTCTATAAATACCGTGTGAATTTATTTTCAAAAGCGAGCCTTCTGCGCGGAAATGCAAATGGGCACGGGATTGAACCGATTAGGCTCCCCCTTTCCTTAAAGAGCGGAATTGTTCCCTGGGGGTTTTATTCAGGCGTTTGAAATCAATGGAACTGAATCAATGGAAAGTATATTTAACCCACCGATTCAGGATGAAACATGAGTCTTGGATGGTAACGTTTCGTTTACGTTTTCTCCGGTACTTTCTTCTTAGAAGTTATTGTGTAAAACCTAAATTAGGATAAAGATTTTTCTTTAAAAATTCAGTCTATGTATTATGTGAACTGTGTTCAGATGATTAAACAGATTTTTTTTTTATTCGAGAAGCATCATCTAGTGCTGGGGCCGAATCCTAATGTTTTCTCTATCTCGCATTTTTATTTTTAATTATCTGTATATTTGATGTTGTGATCTTATATTTGCTGGGCCTCAGGAGTTCTCGATTTACTGATCAGACCCCACCCGTGCAACTACGATTAAATTACGCCCTCTCTTCATTCACGCCAATAAATACTTTCACACCGTAAAAGTCATTCGCTATTCAACCTAATTGGTTCGTCAAGTCTGTGGGTACTCGATATTCCAAACAGACCGTACAATTTAACCACTCACGGGAATAAATAAATACACAAAATTAGCTAGCAATCAAGGTTTTTGATAGTCATTCCTTTTAAGATAATAAAACTCACCTCTGCGCTATCATATTTGATGTTCTCAGTTAAGTCTTAAGTAGTCAAATGTTAAGTTGCCAAATGAAAAAAAGAATTAAAAAAAAGGAATTTTGAAAAGTCGTACCTTGAGGACTGAAGATTTTCTATCTCGAACTCATCAGGTTCGAACAGGGGGCTTTGTGTGAAACTGGAATGGATTTTGAACGGTGTCGGGGTTCCGGGATATTCAGCCATTATTGCATCGGAATTCGAAAGGACTGGACCTTTGACCAAATGAAATCCTATATAACGATTGGACTACTGATAAGCACGAACGTCAACACATAAAACTTCTTTAAAACATAAATAAACAAATCCTTTTTAGAATAAAATTAATTTCGATTTGCAAAATATTTTACATTTCTATCGGTAATAAAAAAAAAAAATAAAAAAAAACTAAAACTTGATTTCCTTCTAAAATATCTTTGTTCTTCACTTCAAATGTTTTTACCTTTAAAACGGTAAATCTGTAACTCACAAATACAAAACATTGTATGAACAATAAAATAAGAAAAAGATATGAAAGAAGAAATGAGTTGAAAATTATGACCACGGTGAAACTGTCAAAATTATTGAAACTTCAGTGGTAATAATGAGTAAAATCAACGAAATGAACCTTTCCAACATAAAAATAATAATATTCTAATAAAAAGACTCGACATAATAAACTAAAAGTGGACATGTATGGATTCGCAGTTAATAAAATTCAATAAAAGTGCAGGAAAATAACATATTTTAATATTAAAAACTGGAACGTGACTTGAACTTTGACTTGAAAATTTAACAAAAATGAAAAGTCTATGTTTATCTATGTGTCAAATAGAAAAATGACACATCAAAATATTAATCAATAAAATTTATATTTAGATGTTTTACAAATATAAAAAGAACTCTTCAAACAACACTATTGTTTAACGAACAAGACTACAAACTTTCATTTTCCAATTTTGGATGCATGATCATTTCGACTGTTCATGATTCGAACTCCACTGGCTAAGAGCAAATCAAATCAATTATAAAATACTTCTAAACGATGGTTTTACAAGAACGATTACATTAAAACTATAATAGCAGATAAAATTTATATATAAATTATAATAATTAGGCTAAATTAATTTTAAAAATGAAAGAAAAATTTATTTAGGATGAATAGGGAATAGAAAAATAAAATTTAAAAATTAAAAAAAAAGACCAACAGATAAATATATTTTTCTTTCCAAAAGGTAGATTGGGGATGAGGCCAGGAAGACAGAAACAACNTTATATAAATTTTATATATAAATCGTAATAATTAGGCTAAATTAATTTTAAAAAGGAAAGAAAAATGAGCTGTTTAGGACGACTAATGACGATTAATGACCAATTAAACATATATTTTACTTTATTGGATTATGAGAGTCCCTTAGATGTATAGAACAAAAGGCAAAAACCCAATTTTTATATTATTCTTATAAAAAAAAAATCCAAATTTGCCCTAGATCAAAACAGTCTTTCACAAAATGGCAGATACTTTCTATTTCAGAGTTGACTAAAACTGGATCGAGTTTTCAACAGAATGGTGACCATTCTACAAATCCTCATTTTTTAGGGTCAGTTGATGACAAATTTAACAACAAAATATTCCGATGGACTGTTTCAATTTTGCAGAGGATTATTAAAAAAAAATAGTGGGATATGTTGATGAAAACAGGGACTGATTTAACTAGCTGTTGCTTTGTTTTCCGAAGTTATTCCTTTAAAATAGAACGCTTTTCGGCGTATTGCTGACCTGATTAATTTCATGCATAATTCCGTCGTATTTTTCAAGGCCTCTCGACGTCCAAAACTTAATTAATATTACACGGTTTAATTTACTCCCGTCCTACAACTCGCGAGCATTATAACTAATAGATATAGAATTACCTTCATTATAAACCCCATGAAGAAGAACGGATACTGACCTGAAACATGGGAAAAACCAAGTTAATAAAAACAACGTATTAAATAATATAAACAGACAAAGGCATGGGGAAACTGGAGTCCCATAAGTGGAAATGGGCCTGAATGAATCATCCATTTATCCACGAGAGCAAATCTGACCATTGTTCTGGAGAATATGCCGGTGTTGAATACTAATAAATTCAGTGACTCAGCTTACACAATTAAAACACAGGGTGAAAACGCAATAAGTAAACAGTGTGGATAAGGCGTGATTCACATGACCAAAAACTACCTACTACAATATTTTTAACAACAAAAACTTCTAAAAACGTAACAATTTACCGAACCTGATGAACAAAGTATCTTAAGTACATAAATGCCAGTCATTTATATAAAATAGTGAAATTACAGGAGGATCAAATGACGAACCAAATGTTGGACATAATTTTCAAGCTTAGTAGCTTTTAATTTTTTCTTTTTGATCAAACTGTACGTTAATTAACATAAACAGAATGCATATTTTACTATAAAAGTAATTGTCATATACAACCCGATGGGTCAGTATGCAATTCTTTCCTTTTCAAACTTTATCACTTACAGAGCCATTGAATTTGACAGGATTCGAACTCACGACCACTTGCGTGGCAAATACGAGTCCGACGCCCTAATCCCTCGGCCCCTGCGGTACCCCATTTAATTTTTTTCTCTACAATAAGTTCGTAAAGTGATTCTTGTTTTCAAGTGACTCCAAGACAATAAATGATATAAAAGGAGATTTTTATTTTTTTGTTTAGTTGATATGGTTAGATCTCTCTCTCTCTCCCACCCTCCCTCACCCATTACTCACTCACTCTCTTTGTTATTCAATCTATTTGTCTCATTCGGTCTTAAAATCTGTCTTTTTCCTCTTCTTTAGTTTTCTTTCTCTGTTTCTGGTTCTCACTTTTCTTTTCTCTCACCTCTCCCTCTCCCCATTACTCACTCACTCTCTTTGACTCACTCAATCTTAATATCTGTCTATTTCTTCTTCTCTAGTTTTCTTTCTCTGTTTCTGCTTCTCATTTTCCTATCTCTCTCTCTCTCTCTCTCTCTCTCTCTCTCTCTTTCTCTCTCTCTCTCTCTCTCTCTCTCTCTCTCTCTCTCCCCCTCACCTCTCATTACTCACTTACTTTTTTTGTTATTCAATCTACTTGTCTCAATCAGTCTTAAAATTTGTCTTTTTCCTCTTCTCTAATTTTCTTTCTCTGTTTCTGCTCCTCACGTTTCCCTTCTCTCTCTCTCACTCTCTTTACATCACTCTTTTCCTCTCACTTAATCAATCGCCTTATTTTTCAAACAAAAAAGTGGTACAATTTGAAGTGCAATAGGTCCAATTTGATTTAATATAACACAGTCATGAAGTTGAACATGTCTGTCAGCGAAACGCTATAAAAACAGCGAGACCAACATGTTTACCTACCTTTTACAAAAGAACTATTTATATCCATATATTAAACGGATAAAATGGTCATAAACTAATGACCAAACGTCTCCGACAGTAGAAGCGACGATAGATGATCAATTTCGATCTTTTTCGTCACACAACTCAACTTTCCGCTTCTGTTTTGGAACGAAATTAGTGAAGTTAAGCGTGCTTTTAATAAAGCCAGACTTAGCATAGGATCAAACAAGTTAAATACCTGGAATAACTAAAAGAAAATGATGACTCACGCCATTTCCTTCCATATAAATCCTGAGCCGTTCGTCATCCACGGTTTGAAAGTCGTAAATTAATCTTCGACCGGGAGAAATCTGATTAATCATAATTTGCTGCCGTTTGCGTTTCTGATGGATCTCTCGGGGCCCATTTCGGATTTTTTAAAAATAATTAATCCTTTACAAGGTTACCTAGGAAGACAGGCTTATTTGTTCATCATCTATCATTCTTTCTTTTTTCTCCCGTTACAAATAATATGAAAACTAGCTCAATCCGACTTTTCAATAAGCCACGTGAATTTGCAATGTTTTGGAATGGATGGCCTTATTCGGATTCGACCGGTATGCAATATCAGCGTTTTTCTTCCTGGAGAGAAAAGCTAATAAAGGAGGGAGATTGTTTACAAGCATCTGTAACTTTTTTCTTTTTTCCCCTTCCAAGTTTCATTTCACTCTGAAACACTATCTAACCCTATGCAGAATTACTGTAAAAAAAATAAAATCACATTTAATCCTTGTTATCACATCGCAAACCGACTTTTCTTTATAGACATTTTAAGGTATTCTTAACATTTCATATCATGTACAATTCTTGATTATGTCTCTCGTTATCTGCACTTTGTTCTACCATTTCTACGTTCCCGTTCATACCACTTTCATTAACTCACTATCACATTCTTTCTCTCCCACGTTCGTTCACTTTCACTCCACGTCTCACCTTATCTCCCCCAGGTTTTTCCTCCATCCCTACTCACATTTTTACTCGGCCGCCCCCTCAACATTCTCTTCTTAGTCTATCTCACACATTTACATACTCTCCGTTTACTAGATGCGTATTTTTTATCTCTCGGAGGGGAGGTGTGGAGGTGTGTGTGTGTGTGTGTGTGTGTGTGTGTGTGTGTGTGAGTGATCCGTCCTATGTAGAAAAATAGAGGTTCGTTATGTGGAGTTGAGACGTTTGGGAAGGACTAGAGTATGACGTATAAAAGGGGGCCATTTTGATGAAAGGGAAAAAAATAAAGATGAAGGGACAGAAAGAGAGAAAGAGTTAATGTGATATTTGATCGAGAAGGGTGAGAGAATCTGAATAAGTAAGACAAACGGAAGAAAGAATTTACTGGTGAGATCTAGGATGAGGTACAATTTGAATGGTAAGAAAATGAACAAAAAAAAAGAGTGAGAGAAAAACGGAAGAGAAAAGAATGAACGAATAGTATTTTATTTTACAAATAAAACAAGAACAATAAAGCAATGTAAATAAGCTTTTTTTATGTAAAGTTTTGGCTAAAATGAAAAGTCAGTGTCACGAGCGGGATTCGAACCCACGACCTGCGTCTATTCGAATCCAGCTCTTGACACTACCTTTTCGTTTCGACCAAAACCTAAAAAAAAAGAAAGATTAATAAATTGAAAGTAATTTGTCAATAGACCACTAAATATAATGAATATAAATAAGAGTGGTTGTGGGAGAAAGGAAATAAAATAAAGTGAGATTGAGGGGATAAACAGATTGAAAAACATATAAAATTCCGAGTGAGAAAAAGAGAGGTAGAAAGAATCAGAAAAAGGCAGAGCAAAAGAGAGAGAGAGAGAGAAGAGAGGAGAGAGAGGAGAGGGGAGAGGAGAGAGAGAAAGAGAGTCACCACTAGCTGCAACTACGGAAACCTTGCAGCCATCACTCCGTCTCTCCCCAGAAGGTCGTCCAAAGAGGCGATGCCCGCCTGCAAGAACAAGCAGAGTCGGGGGTAATCTTGAAGCGAAAGAGAAATTCCGCCATTTTTCCATGTACTGCCAAAATTTGGGTCAGCCTCCAGTCGCAGGTTGTTCATCCCTAAGCGGCAAGAGACTAATGTAAAGAACTCCCTGGTCAGTCGTCCCTGGGCAGAGTTACCTCATATTTCTTACCATTTAGCTAGTCTTAACAGCAGACAGAGGAACCTTTGAATATACGAATTGCAAGTCCTGGATTTGGAAGGCAGCCTTAGCCATCTGATCAGCGATGTCATTTACCTCTGTCCTAACATGCCCTGACCCATGAGAATGAGATGGTACCGGGCTCAATCTTCGTATTCAATTTTCGTATTCTACTGTCAGTAGCAATTTTTATTATTTTCTGCATTTGTAGGCTGACTATCTACCCATTCTAGCGTTTTACTAAAGGCAGTTGCTGGTTGTTAACATCATTGGCCAAATAAGTGAGGAGAGGAGGATAAGAAAGAAAGAAAGAGTGAGAGAGAGGGGGGAACGTGAGGAGCAGAAACGGAGAAAGAAAATTAGAGAAGAAGAAATAGACACATTTTAAGATTGAGTGAGACAAATAAATTAAATAACAAAGAGTGAGTGAGTAATGTTGAGAGTACGAGTGAGTGTGAGAGAAAGAGAAAGAGAGAGAGAGAAAAGGGAAAAGAGAGAAGCAGAAACAGAGAAAGAAAACTAGAGAAGCAGAAATAGACAGATATTAAGATTGAGTGAGACAAATAGATTGAATAAGAAAGAGTGAGTGAGTAATGTTGAGAGTACGAGTGAGTGTGAGAGAAAGAGAAAGAGAAAGAGAAAGAGAGAGAGAGAGAAAGAGAGAGAGAGAGAGAGCGAGAGAGAGAAAGAGAGAGCTTTTCAACCATTTTACTTAAATCGGTTATATGGTTAAATGGTTATTAGGACCCAAGTTGGGTTTCCGATTCACTGCCTACAAGATACAAATTTATTTTACAGGTCACAAAATTGAAATACTACAGACATATATCAGTTGTATTTATTCCAATCAGAGATCACATCGAATGATGACTCACATCAATTTTTTCACACGAGAATAGTGATATTGAAAAGAAAAACCGACGGCTCTATAAAAGACGGAAAACCTAATTATAACGGGGGTTTGAATTTGTAAAGATGGCCAGAGAAGAGGGATGGTTTGTGGTTTGGGACGGAAGGGTGAGCATCGATTGGCTACGTCACATCCTTTATACACCCTTCCACGATCCTTTCTTCCGACTTTCCCCGCCGACCGCGTCAGACGAAAACTACAAGGGCAAAAACGAACTACTTCAACCCTTATTAAAATTAACAAATCAAAGAATTTACATTATTGGAAAGGAGATTAATTAAGAAGCTAAATTTTAAAGGAGACTTCATTAAGCTCCAAGATTTCTAAGGCCGATTACGAAGAAGGGGAGCATTGTTCAATGGTGTGAAATAATTGAACAAGCTTGGATTAGCTGTACTAACCTGTTACATCTAATTGCATTGTATTATAGAAAAACCATACTCCCTTCAAGAAATAACTGAAAATGTTACAAAGGATTTAAAAAAACCAAAACAATCCTGATAATGGAGGTGACTGTACGAATAGAAAAATTAAATAGCCAATCTGATGTTTAAACCTGGTCAATATCAGGATAGTTTTTTCACAATATTTATTACTTGATAATGTAAATTTGAATTTCAAAATGGACGATAGGACAACATTATGATTAAACGGAGATCGTGAGATGCGGTCGGGTGTGGCGTAGGTTTTAGAAAAACATTTTCTTTATCGTTCCAACGTTTCGATTTTTATTGAGATCATCTTCAGGGCCTGGGATTTATAAACATTGTTTAAATTTTACAATTGCATGTAGGATTTGAAAAAAAGGATTTATACAAAGCTATAAAATTTTAATTTTAATTTTTTTTTAATCTAAAATTTTCTAGCATTGTGTAAATCTTTTTGTTTCACACCCTACATGTAATTGTACAATTTAAACAATGGTTATAAATTCCAGGCCCTGAAGATGATCTCAATAAAGATCGAAACGTTGGCACGATAAAGAAAATGTTTTCCTAAAACATACGTCACACCAGACCGCATCTCACGATTTCAGAATAATCAACGACTAACGGTCACTAATCATCACACATTATGATTAAACATATTGAAATTTTACATGGTTTATTTGGAGATTGTGAGATGCGGTCTGGTGTGACATAGGTTTTAGGAAAACATTTTATCATGCCAACGTTTCGATCTTCATTGAGATCAACTTCAGGGCCTGGGATTTATAAACATTGTTTAAATTATTCTTTTTATGTAAGGTCTTGGTTGAGATAAGAAAGTCAGTGTCACGAGCGGGATTCGAACCAACCATCTCAACCAAGACGTTACATCAAAATAATAATTAATTGAAAGAAGTAACATGGTCTATTGACCACTAAAACGTAAATGGATTAATATTGGATAAGTTAAAGTAGTATACTTCACTAAAACCGCACCCGTGGCCACCTCACGATCTCCAAATAATCATTAACTATCGGTCACTAAACACCACACATTTAACATCGTATTCAGTTGACACTTGTTTAATTCGCGGGCCAACAAACGAAGATTGACATCTGAAACGTTCAACAAAAGCAAAAGCAACCAAACTACTTCGAAAACTTAGTAAAAGCGTTTCAGTGGCTTTTGAATAATAGATGCAAGCGAAATTACAAGCATGCAAACAGAGATTTTCTATGGATCCTTAAGAGTACCTCAAGCTCCTCTCTTTAAACCTTTTAATAAACCGTATAATCGCACAATCAATTTAACCCAAACTGGCGTTGTTAAACGTATTTATTTTTCATCGAAAGAATGTATCGCGTTATAAGAAATATGTAGTTGTAAGGATTGATATTTATTCATGAAAGGTTCAGACAAGCTGTTAAAAAGTCCATTGTATATAACAACAAAACTGTTGAATTTGTAAAATACTAACTCCATATTTTAATAATCGTTAATAAAATCTCACAAAACATTTTTTCCCATTCACCACCCCACCGTACCTTAGGGAGGACCCACCCTCGCAAAACTAATAACTACGTGTGAAACATAAAAAAGGGGAAATTTTTAGAACTTATCGAAGATCAAGGAGGCTATGGGGTTTTATTTTCCTTGAGTTTAATTTATCCTAAGTTAAGGGTCTCCCATCGCAGGTTTCCTCTTTATATTTATTATTATTATTTTTTTTAAGAGGGTTCGCAACGGCAGAGGTCATTTAAACCGGTGTTTTAAGAAAAAAAAAAAGAAAAAAAAAAGAAGCCCAATTGTAGTAAGTATGTCGGGTTCGAATGCAGGGCAGCTGGTTTCGAACCCGGGACCTTTACCTTACAGCGATAAGCGCCGGGCCGGGTCAACGCCTAAACTGTTGGGGCACTGACGGCCCTATTTATTATCATTATCATTTATTTTGTAGTTCTTTCTACGATTTTGACTAGTATGATCACAATGTTTTCAAAATTGAGGAGAGGAAACCAGCCCGGGCTAACCTGATCAACCTATTAAAGCGTGTTATCCCGTTAATTAAATAAATAAATTATGATCTATATATCTGATGGCTAAGGATTGTCAAGCTTAATGCTTTGAGCGCCTGGAAACGGTTTTGGTCCTGAACAACTTTTTTTTCGTTTGTTATGCGGTCAACCAGCCTTCAATACGATGTTGATTAGGATTCCGGTGTGGTCTTCAAACATACAATGTTATTATATCTAATTAATTAAGGTTTTTAGTTGAGAAAAAAAGTCAGTAGCGAGAAGTAGAGTAGCGGCGTATCTAGCCGAAGGTCGTGGGTTCGAATCCCGCACGTGACGATGACTTTTTTCTCAAATAAAAACCTTAATTAATTGAAATATATTACTTGGTCAAGCGGACCACGAAAACTAGTGAAACTATATCTGATGTATTGTATTGCATCAAATGTGCACAATGTCCCACTGTATATTACGGCCAAACGAATCAATATTTAACTGAACGTGTGCGGCAACATAAGTATGCTTGCAGTGATGAAGAAATGCCGAGAACAGCACTATCCAAGCATAACATGCTACGAACCATAATTTTGTCTTCGACTTCAGAACAAAATACAGGTTGTAGATGTTCGAGAGAAATGATCTGTACTCATCAGGATAACATGGCATGTAATTTAAAAACATATTTGAATAATTTGAGTGATATACAGTGGGATTCTAGAAAAAGACAAGGCCCCCCTCCGAGGATCGTAGCAATACATGCATATATATATATTTATTTATTTATTATAGCAGGCTGTGATAACATAGAATTACTAATATACCAGAAATTAAGCTGTTGATTTTAAAAAAATTGTATAAAATGGTTTTCAGTAGGTGATAGTGTTGGAGAACCTCTCACCTGATAACGTGATAAGCACATTTTCTAGTCAAACGCCTGTGATATATGTACCTTAAGAGTTTATTAATTTTAAAGTAATTGTTACTTATGTATGAAAGAAGCTAGTGAAGAAGAGGTTTTATGTATTATGACGAATTTGTGTAATGTGTTTAAGTTGTAACTTCGTATCTGTAAGTAGCAACAATTTGACGAAATAATTTACAACTACCTAACCGACTATGTCCCTATGCCTCTGTAGATCCCCTGAAGAAGGCAATAAAACTTGTCGACAGCTTGGGAGTTGATATAATGTTTGAAGACCACAACCCGAATCCTAATCAACATAGAATTTTGTGGCGCACGTCATCATCGATATCGCATTCGGGGCATAAAGTAATCTCATAAAACATTATGAAAATGAAAATCTGTCCAATAAGGGTCGAGTTTTAAGAACGTTTATTGGTATGATTTCAGCAGCAAAATAGTTTTATATCAGTTTTGAAATACGTCCATCATGAATCCTTGCACAAGTATATACTTAATGTTCTTACTGGCGTTGGGGTTGACTGAGGTGAAGCTAATGTTGCAGTTAAATGTAAAAGTGGCACTAAATCAAAGCATAATCTCTTTAAAACAGAAGTTTTCTTAGAACACGTGTGTGGTGATTAGTGACCGTTATTGGTGATTAGTCAATGATTATTCACAAATCGTGAGCTGCAATCTGGTGTGATGTAGGTTTCAGAAAAACATTTTCTTTATCGTGCCAACGTTTCGATCTTTATGGAAATCATCTTCGGGCCTGGGATTTACAAACATTGTTTACATTTAACAAATACATGTAGCATGTGGAAAAAAGTGAATTTTTACAATGCAAAAAAAATATTTTTTGTTATGTTCAATCAAAGTATTTCTACTCACTCAAGTGTTTATTTTCTACGTGAATGTGCCACACGACACGCAAGAATGGCATACGTACGCAGAAAACAAACAATTTGAGTGTGTAGAAATACTTTGATTGAATATTTAAAAAAAATAGACATATATATATTTTTTTTGCAATGTATAAATTCATTTTTTTCCACATCTTACATGTATTTGTTAAATTTAAACAATGATTGTAAATCCCAGGCCCTGAAGATGATCTCAATAAAGATCGAAACGTTGGCACGATAAAGGAAATGTTTTTCTGAAACCAGACCGCATCTCACGATTTCTGAATAATTTTTTTAGTACAATGGATTTTTTCTATAATACATCTAAGAAATGAGTATTAGTACTGTTAGCTTTTATCAATAGTTTTTATAGTAAAAGAACAAAAATTCAACGATTTAAATCTCATCTCATATTCAAAACGGCAGAAATCTCTATAATGCTCCGGCTTGGGAAGAGGCGAGCTCAGCATATTGCTGATTTTGTCCAAGCCCAATATCCGAAAACCAAGGGCGTCAAGAATTACTCTAAAGCAAGCACCATGTTTTATTTATATGGATTATGTAAAAAGGGGTGGCTCGTCGTGGCAACCTGTTGCATCCCTATGTGCAAATTATAAAGAGAAGGAGAGATAAGCGAAATCGAAGTTTCAGCGAAACGATCCTCTAGAGGTTTTGCTGCCTCATCGATAAAAACACACCGAAATTTATAAAACGCTCGTAAAATTAAACTTAGTTAAACATTGAAATAAATTCTTTGCCCTTGATGTATTAGCCGTTGGCCAGTAATTTTAACGACGAACCGTAAGAACCATCTGAGATTTTTTGAAAGGGCATCTTTTAAACAAGTAAAGCTAATAATTTAAACAATTATAAACAAAATAAAGTTCTGATTTGGCCGATTGATCGTACCATAATGGTATTGGCCATACAAAGGTATAAATAATAAGAAAAAAAAGAAATAATAAATTTGTGAAACTGAGGAATGAAAAGCAAGAAGGAAACAGGAGATTAAGGAAGTGAGCTTTTTAACAGAATAGCATTGTTTCATAATTTAAAAATCTAACTATTCTCTTTTCGATGGTCATCTAGCTTGACATACACCACATTTTTTTAATGCTAAAACTTAATAACAAGTGAAATTCTTTTTTGCGGACGTTTCTACCTTTATTCGGGTCATCTTCAGGGCCTGGTAAATTACAAAACATATCTTGATTGGAAAAATACAATTGATGTAAAACATAATTTTTTGAACCAAGTATTTCTTACATAAAGTATGGTGCTATTCTTGTGGTGTCATATTGGTGTTGTGTAAAAATGTTTTGATAGCAGCACACTTTATGTGAGTATGAAATATTTGGTTCAAAAAATTATATTTATATCTTTATTTATTTAGAAATCGTGAGATGCGGCACTCTCGACACGACACGCAAGAATGCATAATTACACAGAAGACAAACACTTTGAGCCCTGAAGATGATCTCAATAAAGATCGAAACGTTGGCACGATATTTCACGATGTTTTTCTGAAACCTACATCACACCAGACCGCATCTCACGATTTCTAAATAAATATCAATTAACGGTCACTAATCACCACACATTTATATCTTTAATTGGATTTTTTTCAATCAACATACGTTATGAAATTTGCCCAGGCATTGAAGATGACCCGAATAAAGGTCTAACGCCGGGGAAAAGTTAAAAAGGCGCTTTTCTAAACTACCTCATACTTTATCGCACCTCACGACTTCTACAAATTATGAAAAACAGGTCACTAAAAACACAGATTTCTACCCGACTGAAATATGAATAATTAAAGTCGTGATGAGCGGTCAAGAATGAGGTAGTTTAGAAAAACACCTTTTTCGTTATTTTGCGAACGTTTCGACCTATATTCGGGTCATCTTCAGGACCTGGATAAATTATAAAACATATCTTGATTGGAAAACATACAATTACAGATGTTAAATATAATTTTTTGAACCAAGTATTTCATAGTCATATAAAATATGGTGCTATTCTTGTGGTGTCATATTGGTGTTGTGCGAAAGTGTTTTGAAAGCAGCACACTTTATGTGAGTATGAAATACTTGGTTCAAAAATTATATTTATATCTTAAATTGTATTTTTTCCAATCAACATGTTATGAAATTTACCCAGGTACTGAAGATGACCCGAATGAAGGTCGAAACGACGGAAAAAATGAAAAAGGCGTTTTTCTAAACTGCCTCTTTCTTGACCGCATCTCACGACTTCAACAAATTACGAAACAACAGGTCACTAAGAACCTCAATTTCTACACGAGTGAAATATGAATAATCGTGAGGAGCGGTCAAAAACAACTTTTTCATTCTTTTGCGAGCGTTTCGACCTTTATTCGGGTCATCTTCAGGGCCTGGGTAAATTACAAAACATATCTTGATTGGAAAAAATACAATTGATGTTAAATATAATTTTTTGAATATTTCTCCCTCACATAAAGTATGCTGCTATTCTTGTGGTGTCATATTGGTCTTGTGCGAAAGTGTTTTGAAAGCACCACACTTTATGTGAGTATGAAATACTTGATTTCAAAAAATTATATTTAATATCATAATTGTATTTTTTCAAATTGTTTTGTAATTTACCTGAAGATGATCCGAATAAAGGTCGAAACGTCCGCAAAAGAATGAAAAAGTTTTTTTTTTGTAAACTACATCATTCTTGACCGCTACTCAAGCCTTCAACTAATTATGAAACAACAGGTCACTTAGAAACATACATTTCTACCAGAGTGAAATTTGAATAATGAACGAAAACATATAAAGAGGGTTGTTGATGGTATTTCCAGAATGGAAATAGCCCGAAGAAAGGGCAATTTTTATGAGGTTTTCTACTGGTCTTGACAACGACGCTTAATCAACTAATATTATAATGTTCTTTCTGGGATGCCTATAGCACATCACTCTCGGTTGTTTTCTTCGTTTCAAATGCAAGAGGCCAGTCTTTTATAAATAAGATAAATCCCCGCAAAGGGGGAAGGAACAAAGCCAATACCTACGATCTCGAACGGTTGTGTTTATAACTAATTCACGCCTTCGTCTAGACAGTTCATGAACTTTGCATCGATTGTCGAGCCCGATGATTCGGCTCGAAGAACAACTTGAAGAACTCGATTGAACACGGATTTAAATTTAAACTAAAAGGGTCGAGCACGTAAATAGACACGGTCTGCAATAATTTTCCCCGTACTGAATGGCCACCTCAACCTTTGAATCCCACCAATACAGAAGAATTAAAACAAATAAATAATGCTTGGAATAGAGAAGTTACACTGTGTACTACACAATCATCAGGTATGACAACACACTTTCCCTGCAGCCTGCCATGTTGAAACCTGTTGACGAGCGTGTTTTGTTTGTCTTTTCTTATAATTGTAACATAATTACATAGCACTCCCTGAGGTAAATTTTCGATCTAATGCTAAGAATGGTAATTTCTTTAAATGTTTAGAAAACGAGAACATCTGCAAACGAGAGAAAAATATCAAAACGTCTGTACAAAATAGGAATAATGTTTTGTGTGTATGTCGGTCAAGAAACCAAAATTTGCTCTTTTAAACCTAGGATTATGAACCATTTGGCCTTCTCTCCTCTCCTGTTTATGTAAACAGAACCTGAAACAACACGCAGGAACTTTCTACGCGTTTCGTCTGACCTTGTTAAGGAAGGCGAGGTTAAATTGTATAAGGAAACAAAATCCAAACAGATCGGCCAAAATAATGAAGAAGAGCGCAGGTGGTAGGGGGTTTACTTTTAGGTTTTATTTTCGGTCGGACATATACGACCGTGACCAACAATTTTCACTTTTGATATACGATGGCTGGGTTAAAAAAAGAATCGAACGGCATGAATGTTTGGCACATTCAAAGGAGTAGGATAAAGTGGACGAAGTTGAAAATACACGCCCTAATAGGAACAGACAACCTTAATAAGGGCCCAATTTATATCGATTCAGCCCTTTTACAATGCTACACGCACCAGTAAGGGGACTTACGTGAAGTACTATTTACAAAAGTAATTACGGAAATTAACAAGAGAAAACAACATAAAATTGGGTATTTTATTTTAAATTCAATTTTATCAAATATGTGAATTGCTGAAGTAGTGATGATTTTTCATTTTATTGCCAAGGTTTCGACCTTTTTGCGGGTCCCTTCAAAGACTGGGTAAATTCCAAGTTTATTGGCAAAATTATTTAAAGATAATTATTGAGAAATCGTGAGATGGCGGTCTGGTGTGATGTAGGTTTCAGAAAAACATTTTCTTTATCGTGCCAACGTTTCGATCTTTATTGAGATCATCTTCAGGGCCGGGGATTTACGAATTGTTTACATTTAACAAATAGTGAATATATTTAAAAAAAAAATAATTTGCATTGTATAAATTCACTTTTCCACATCCTAAATGTATTTGTTAAATGTAACAATGTTTGTAAATCCCAGGCTCTGAAGATGATCTCAATAAAGATCGAAACGTTGGCACGATAAAGAAAATGTTTTTCTGAAACCTACATCACAAAAGACCGCATCTCACGATTTCTGAATAATTATCGATTAACGGTCACTAATCACCACACATTATTTAAAGAAGACAATATACAAGAAAAATGTTTATGGAATGTTGAAGCTACTTATTTATAAATAATATATTCCTAGAAGAGTACTTATAAAAAAAGAAAAAAAAGGGTTTTCATAGGATTCCTATATGTATAAATTTAACAACTGTACTTGCACCTAATAAAATGAAAATTAAAATTAAAAAAAAAAAACAACACTATTTTAAGCTCAATTTCCTCCTGTGATCTGCGGAACCGTCATTCTCATTTGCCTGTACTCGCTAATTTTTGTTAATTAAGACGGGTTTGTTTGGGCGATTTTGGAGATGTTGATCGTGATGTCGAACCCCATGAGGGGGCGAACAATGCGAGCATACATGAACATTGGTCTGACCACTTCTTTGTAGAGAAGTGTTGTTTATTGAGGGTAGTTTAGAGCTTTTGCACAGCAAAAGAAGCTGGAATTTTCAGCTTTGCCTTTATTCAGTCGATCTCTTATATGGGCGGAGAAAGTTAGCTTGCTGTCGAGTACTACCCCAAGGTGCTTAGCGGACCAAGGTATTATCCCCAAAGTCGACAAGCCGAAACACAACACAGGCATGCGCTTTGTAAAGGGGATAGCATCCGTTTTTGTCGGATTTATTTTAATCCTACTTTTTTTTACAGAACCTGCCCATCCATGACACGGGCTTTGTAAGTCTGCTGGCTAGTGTATCCACTCTCCAAGACTAAGTCTAGATGGCGATGTCGACATGTACACCAGTGCTGTTATCATGAAAATGAGATCAAAGTTGGTAATATATGGGAACATCAAGAGAAGAGGCCTAGAGAGGCCTTTGTTCAAAAAGTTTTATAGAAAAATATGGTCATAATTTTTTATTTATTTATTTTATTCGGAGATCGTGAGATCCGATCTGGTGTGGCGTAGGTTTTAGAAAAACATTTTCTTTATCGTGCCAACGTTTCGATCTTTATTGAGATCATCTTCAGGGCCTGGGATTATAAACATTGTTTAAATTTTACAAATACATGTAGGATGTGAAAAAATGAATTTATGCAATGTTAGAAATTTTAGATTTTAAAAAAAGTTAACAAAATAAATAAATAAATAAATTTATACAATGCTAGAAAATTTTAGATTAAAAAAATGAATTTATACAATGCTAGAAAATTTTGGATTACAAAAAATGAATTTATACAATGGTAGAAAATTTTAGGTTTAAAAAAATTGAATTTATACATTGTTAGAAAATTTTAGATTTAATCGAAGTATTTGTATTCTCTTAAAGTGTTTGTTTTCCGTGTAGTTGTGTCATTCATGTCTGTCGTGTTGAGAGTTCCAGTGAGATATTGATATTTTATACAAATACTTTGATTGAATCTAAAATTTTCTAGCATTGTATAAATTCATTTTTTTTTTAATCTAAAATGTTCTAGCATTGTATAAATTTATTTATTTATTTATTTTGTTAACTTTTTTAAAATCTAAAATTTCTAACATTGCATAAATTCATTTTTTCACATCCTACATGTATTTGTTACATTTAAACAATGTCTGTAAATCCCAGGCCCTGAAGATGATTTCAATAAAGATCGAAACGTTGGCACGATAAAGAAAAGGTTTTTCTAAAACCTACGTCACACCAGACCGCATCTCACGATCTCCGAATTATCACCAACTAAAATGTTTTGTATAATATAAAAGTTAAAAATATTTATTGTAATCTATAAATTAGACTTGTGTATTTAGCTTTGTTTAAATTAAAAGAACCTGCGAAAATTAAAAAAAATTTCAAAAACTGCTTTAATTTTGCACCAACCAAATACATAATTTGAAGTAATTTTCGGTATGGGATAACCTTCTGCCATATACTAATTATCATTAGGCCATACTAGATAAAAATACATTGACATGCATACCAATTTTGTGGAATGGACCTTTTGTACTGCTAACACTTGCCAACTTGAACCAAAGAAATCGGCTTTACGCACAGGCATCACGACCCTACCAGTATTGTATTTTTTCAAGCGCCTTAGGGTGCGAACCGGTTCAACCCCCGTCCATGATTTCTCAAAATATTCCTTTTAACACTCGTAATTCGTGACGGTATTTGTAGCAAATTGTCGATTGTTTTGTTCGTTTAACAATCGTTTCATTTTCGTCGACCTGTCTTTGGAGTTCATGCCTCGATGTCCTCAAGGACAAGGGGAGTGAAAAATAACTTGGCGTCTATCGTTCCTAGAGGTTTCTTCGCCTCAACCCCTTCCTTGAATTTTTTTTAATATCTCTTTTAATATGGATCCGATTATTGATGCGTTTAATGGCAAATTGTCTACTGATGTTTGTGTTCTTACAACTTGTCTTTGATATTTAGGAATAGAATTCTTGACAATAATAGAAATCTGTTGATCTTTTACGTTTGTATATTTTTCAGTAAAAGATGACCAATAACCAAACTAACCCGACCACAGGCCACCATTGTCTTAAGATTCTTTTAAATCCCTGCTGTAAATTGTCGATTTTTCTAATCCCGATGAAAATAACATTTTTATAATTTATACTGTATAACTTCCGTGCAGGTTTTATTAATTATTGAACATACTTCATCAGCAGCTTATTGACCTTTATGCCAGATCCATAAATTTTTAAATTATGTTTGCATATAGCCAAATAGTGAGAAATTTGGGAATTTTTTGAGTATTTTATCTGAGGTTTTACTATATAAATTTGTATTAAGGCCATCGTTAGAAAAGGGAAGGATGTAGCACGTATGGTGTATAAAGCACCTTGAGGATATTTCTCATTTTTGTGTGGACCAGTTTAGTATATATACAAGCTTTATTGAGCCCTTTATTCTTTATTGAGAATGGTACAATTACGCAGAAAAAACACTTTGAGCCCTGAAGATGATCTCAATAAAGATCGAAACGTTGGCACGATAAATAAAATGTTTTTCTAAAACCGACGTCACACCAGAACGCATCTCACGATTTCCTAATAATCATCGACTAACCGTCACTAATCATCACAAATTTTAATAAAGTGTGAAACTGACCTGCACATAGATGTGCTATTGTTGTCTTAAACTGACATTTAGATCAAGTTGGTACATGAGCATTATCTCAAAAACTCATTATCATGTTGCGAGTTTAGTACCATGTAAATAAACATATTGATAATATAATCAGTAATGAGTATTACAAGAAAATCATGGACGGGGGTTGAAAACCTGAAAAATAAAAAAGTGAATTTATACAATCCAAAAAATATTTTTTATATTCAATCAAAGAATTTCTACTCACTCAGTGTTTGTTATCTGCGTAGAGTCAGTAGAAATACTTTGACTGAATATAAAAAATATTTTTTGCATTAAATTAACTTTCTTCCACATCCTACATGTATTTGTTAAATTTAAACAATGTTTGTAAATCCCAGGCCCTGAAGATGATCTCAATAAAGATCGAAACGTTGGCACGATAGAGAAAATGTTTTTCTGAAATCTAGATCTCACTATTTCCGAATAATCTTTATTAAAATGATACCTTCATATTGGCGACAATTTTAGTCCTTTAAGGAAAACTGATCTAGAGGAAATGATGCATCAGGCCGTAGTAGTTTTGTGTTTGAAGTCCAGGGTGTTTATCATTGTTATGTGATTCTGTTTACGACATATCTTCAATCCTAGTACCTGATTTTCTTTTAATAGCCATAAAATTATAATTTATTTATTTACATGGAAGTAAACCAAATAAAACATGATGTGTTGTTGAGAAAATGTTCATATACCAAATTGGTCTAAATATTATTTTAAAACACCAATATTAGTATTTTAAGGAAATCTGTACTAGAGCAAAGCATGCATCAGGCTTAGTAGTTTTGTGTTTGAAGCCCCTTGAGTTATTTCTCATTGTTATGTGAACCTGTTTACGACATATCTTCTCTCTCTCAACATGGGATGGGTGTTAAATTAAGCCACGGTGTTCTTCCATCGAAGAAACTCATTTTTCAAGGGGGTTGGGTCCAAATTCAGGGTCGGGAAGAATCGATCCCGTCCCAGACGATTCATTGATGAACGCCGGGTCAATTTTTTTTTTCAACTGCGCTCACCGTCAGAAAAAAAAGTCCAGAGGCACACACGGTCGGAATCGAACCCGGGATCTACCAGCTGAGAGTCTGACGCCTTAACCACTCGGCTAACGCGGTCCCCCTTTATGGATTATAATCCATAAACTAGATTTGAGGATTTACCTTTGTTTACATTAAAAGCCAAAATAAAACAAATTTTCAAAACGTGCATTAATTTTGTGCTAACCCAGTACAATTTTTTCATAAGTCTCTTAAGGGAAAAAATAAGGTGAAATCGTGATGGAAAATCATGTAATAACTTTGAGTGGGGATAACGATGGCGCTTTTACTTTCCAGTGACCTTGGAAAGGCATGCGAAGCCGGCATTCCCACGGTGACCGAATGCATAACCGGGATGGATTTAAGCCGGACGTTTAAGTTTGATGGGCTTTGTTTTTTCGATAATATTTATGGTAGGAAGGCCGGAGATTACGAGGCGGAGTGGATTTTATTTACGTGATCGGCTACACACGCCCTTTAATGATTGTGGATTTAGCGTAGGGGCGGTGGCCGGGTGAGGAATTTCTCGGGGAAAATGGGGTGGCCCGCGTGGGAGGGATGGAGAAGGGGTGAATGGGGGGCCACGCCCATCCGCGTGACGTCACCAGCGGGGAGGGCGCCCTTGATTGGCTTCGCCGAAATCGATCCGGCCAATCGAGGTTGTAGCGCGCCCCCTCTCACCCGCGCCCTTGCGTACGATCCTACGCCATTTCTACGATACTGGTTCATTCAAAACAAGGATTTTTTTCCCCTTTTGGAAATTGTCTACTTTTTTGACTTTCTTCTGGAGTTTATTCCTGGATCTCTTGACCTTAATCCCGCATCAAGGGACCGGAAAGAACAGTGTCAACTTTAGGGTACGGGAGGACCAATGCGAAATCCATATACCCCCAAGCTTTAACCATCTTACGTACCACATGGAACTTGCTCAAGGCCGATATAACTTTCAGAAATAAAAGTCTTACAGAAAGTCAAAGGAAGCACTATACAATCAAATACGTTTCAAATCCGTTCTCTTGACCTTAATCCAGCATCGGGAGGACCGGTAACGACCCTATCACTCTTAGGGTACGGGAGGACCAATTGAAATCCTTACGCCCCCAAGCTTTAACCATCGTCGGTGTATCACATGGAACATGCTTAGGGCCTATATAACTTTCGGATATATAAGTCTTGAAAAAAGTCAAAGAAAGCATTGTACAATGAAATACGATAAATATACATAAACGTTGGCACAATTAATCCCTTAGGTTTTCATGCATGTGGACCCAATTATCATTTAAATAGTATTAAAATAGAAGGATTAAAAAATACTAGTGTAAACGAAATAAATTGTAAGATGATTTTCATAAGACTGCCTGCGATTAATCGTCTCAAAAAAATGCCTCAGACAGGGCAAAATTGCGATAATAGGCAGTCTGAGTTATTTTTTGGCTCTCATAGGTTGATTGTCCATAAAGCCTTTCTACAACTGATGAAGTAATTAAAACTCACACCAATTTCAAACCTAGATTCGGTATTAACAATTCTTTACAATTGATACAAGAATTAAAGAAAATCAATATACCTAATAACTGTGTTTTAGTGTAATTTGATGTTACTAATGGATACGCAAATATCCCTGTTAAAGAATGTAAAAAATGTATAAAACAAAAACATTCAGAGAATTCTATTAACGAATTTGTAAAAATTATATAACAGTCCTCTTAAATGTATGACTAATATCTAATTATTATAAATTTGGGCCTCCATTATCCTCACTTTGTGCCGAAATATTCATGGATAATTTTGAAAAAACAAATCTTTTCAAATCAAACAACAAATTAATTAGATCTATACTTTTTTGGAAACGCTATGAAGATTATATTTTATGCATATCATCGGGAACATTAGAGGATCTAAAAGAATTCTTCCACTTAATTATTCTTTACATCGTAATCTAAATTTTACATTGGAAATCAATAACTGTGGTTGTTTAAACTTTTTAGACTTAAAACTGTCCGTAGTAAATAACCTAGTTGAAGTAGACGTTTATAGAAAACCCACAACTACAGACACCGTGATACCTGCAGATCTTCTCACCCATGGGCCCAAAAAGCTGCTGGTTTCATTTGGCTCAGCCGTATGCTAAAATTCCCTTTAACACCTATTAACTATAAAAAAGAATTACAAACTATAAAAAAACTTAGCACACTGGAACTGTTATAAACAATTGGAACTAAAGGCTTTATAGACATTCAATATATGGTAATGTTAGTTCCACCGCAAAAGTACAAATCTTGAAAAAAATCGTTATTTTTGGGTATTACAACTTTCATTTGTTCGGCCAGAACGTAGAAAAAGGCCTGAATTATTATTTTAAAATAAAGGTAAGTTATTAGAATGTAGTGCGGTACAACCCCGCCACGAGGTTTATCGAGTTATCTGGGGGAGTGAAGGTGACCCGACTTTTATGATCGGGTCTTGTGTATGTGTTAATTTATTGGAATGGATGTAATTTATTAGCGAGAAAAGAAGGGCTGATGAGCCCCGTCGTACTCTGGCGTGAGTGTGTGATGTTCGGAAAGTAAAAGTAAGTTATTAGGGGGAATGGAGTGGGGTTCAACCCCGCCCCGTGGAATATAGAGTACTCACCCCCGGGGAATGTGGTCAGACTTCTATGCTTCTGGCGATGTAAACATGGATTGTATGTTTTGTATCTAGTCTGTAATTGATATACCTGACGTAAAAGAAGTGGCTAGCATTTTATGATATCGATTTTGTTTTCATGTAAAAGCAGAGTCAGTAACAGATCGAGACGGTCAAATGGCTCCAGGCTGAAAAATATGGGTGGAACACCCGAAAAAAGTAAAAACAAGATATGATTTCCATCAGATCTGCATGTAGCTTAATCGTCTCCAAAACTGATGGCCAAACCTACGATAATAGACAGGCTAAACGCTGAGTTGTTTTTGGATTCTACAACTTTTCATTTGTTCAGCAAGAAAGTGGAAAAAGGTTAATATTTTAAATCAGGAAATATAGCTAGTGAATGAGCAAGATGGTATGTAAACAGTCGAAATGGTAGAATGTAATAATAATGTAAATAGTCATAGACTTTCTTAATATAAATTCGTAGACAGGTTCAATAAACACAGTAATGAGAGAATCAAAATTTCAAATCAGGAACTACGAATTTTCAAAGGAATATGATGACTGGAACGAACTATCGATAATCTTTATAATCCGACAAAACAATTTTTTGCCATATAAGATCAGAAATTAGTCGTACAAATGAAATAGAAAAATATACAAGTAAATCGTAGGAACGTTAGAAGAACGTATAAAAACCTATAAAATATATATAGAACCATATATCTATCTGCTGAAAGAGGTTTGTGGTACTCCAGCCGTTTATTTTTGCGGATTTATTCAAAAAATGGGACCGATTTTATATTATTTGTAAATAAGAAATGATATCATATAATAAGGAAGCATTGAATGCGAAAAAAGACCTTTTGGAGAAAAAAATATGATTTTCTTGGTTAAAAAATCGCATTTTGCACATGCTTTTGTTGGTAGTAAGAATTTCTTACGTTTTAAATTGATTTAATACTATTTCGAGTATTCTGGGGTGTGAATTTGACCAGACTTCTATGATCGTTTCGGGTGTTGTGTTAATGTTAATTTACTGTAAGAGTGTAATTTATTAGCGTGATAGGAAGAGGTTGCTTAACTCCGCTCAGAGGAATAATGAGTACTCTGGGGTGAGTGTGTGTGTCTGTAGAGTAAAAGAAAGTTATTAGCGAGGAAGATCGAGTATTCTGGGGAGTGAATGCGATCGTACTTCTGATGGTATAGGCTGGTTATGTATATGCATGCACTAATTATTTGGTAGTTTAGGTTATCGACTTAGTTTTCAGTCAATAACAGATCGAAACGCTCGAATGGTTGCACGCATAAAAATATGCGTGAAAGACCAAAAAAGGAACAAAAACGCGGAGAAGGCCGGCGATGACCTCAGCTGTTTGTCGGAAACTTCCCACATTACTATTTTTTAATGTATTTCTAGGCATTCATAGCCTCCTGCTACCTTACTTCGAGCCTCAGTAGGCGTCTAGACAGACAGGTTGGTCTCACACGTCAATCCCTGATCGTTCATAGGCGCACAACGCACAAACTTGTCATTCAGAGGAGTATGATCAGCCTTCTCAAATTGGAAGCGACTTAATCGTGCGGTTTCGAGCTTTTTGACCCACGACTCTATAAATTTTTTGCACTCGACGCATAACGTTTCGTTCGTCCCCTGGGATGCGCAATTTTCTTACCTGTTTTGTTAAATTTGTTATATGAATGTTAAATTTGAAACAAATACGCCCAGGTATACGAATTTCAGTGATTATCTTCGTCTTCTTTATATAAATGAACTGTTGCTGTCAACCAACCCACTCACATTAAAAAAAATCCAAATAAACCAATAATAATTCAAAATTCGTGCCAACCAAATACATCAGCTACTAATGAAGGAAAACGGCTTTGACAAGTCTATCCCAATCATATTTAAGTCGTACTTGGTCGGTTCTAGTAAAAATATTTCTTTTATGAGATTTATTTTGGCGAAATGTCACGATCTGCTTTATTTGAAAACTGCCGAGGTGAAATTTGACTTAAATCGTATATTATTTTCTAAAGGTAAAACGTGTGCACGTTTTATAGTATAAATTTTTGAAACATATATATATATATATAATTTTTTTTTTCTTCTTCGTGAGAATAAGTTCTAAGTTTTCTTTGTAATGTACTTTTACTGAAAATTGCTTTAATACCAATAAAGTGTGAAAATTCAAAGGGAAATAATCATTGTTTGGCACATCATATTTGATACAGTGTTAACTCTCCCAAACAATGACAATTTATATAATACAATGGCGTTAGAAAATATTTTGACTTTTTTCTTATAGATCTCCATTGAAAGAGTATAAAATTAAGATGATGTACTTTTTTTTACATTAAATTGTAAACCTAAACACAAATTTCTGTCAATTTGTCAAACGTTTAATATAATTGTTAACTATACACTACAAATTAGTATTTTTTGAAAGTTCAAAAATTGCTTTTGACCGAGAGAAAATGTGTTTTATGAATTGTAAAGTGATCCTCAAAGGAAAAAGCAAATTTTTCTTGAGAGATCTTAATTATTACAAACTTAAAAGCTCAGGCGAATCTTTATTTTCGATTTTCTTCGGATTATTATGACATGACGAAATTGATGCCAACTCTACATGAACTTAATAATAAGCGACAGCGATGACAATATTAAAGCTGAACCGAAAAAAAGCTAAGTGCGCCTGTTCAACTTAATTCCAATAATGAAATACTAAGATCATATTAAGAAAAACTGTCGTAACTAAGACAACGTGGGATATTCGTAAATAAAAGTGTTATTCGTCAAAGTGAAACTTGACGGTTTAATCCTCGGAAAGTAAGCTCAGGATTTCTGCAGGCTGCGACTTACAGTTCTCATCTAGTTCGAAGCCTCATAACATTAAAACACAATGGACTCATTACAATGCCGAACACACGCATACCAAAATCCAATTAACGATTGGCGCGTAAATATAATTGCTATTTAATTATACCTTTTAAATAGTAATTAGTAGTTGTTACAATGTTTCGTTAAGTTATGAGGCGGAAGAAAACCTAACGGGATGCAACCTCGCACAAATCATGCGTAATTAACAGCATAAAGTCCATTGTTAGAAAATTGGGGGGAAACGAAAGATCCTGATGAATGTGGTCAAAAGTCGAAGAGGAAGAAAAAAATATTTAGCAAAAAAGCTTCTGATATGATTTTGAAAACAAATAATTCACATGTCGATTGTTCTACAATAAAAAACAAAGTTGACCGCCTAAGAACGACTATTACACTTAAATAATTTCCATAATCTAACCCAATAAAGTTTAAAAAAGCCAATTATTAATTTGGTATATTAAAAAAAATTCATTTGGACTTTTCACGGATTCAACTGTTTTATAGTCAACAACTTGAAAATCTATCCATCTATCTAATATTCGACAAAGTTTACAACTTTATCGATCTAAGCATGTTGTGAATTTAGATATATTAATGAAGTTTTAAAACTTCCGAGTGGCTGCAATTACTTTTGGGGCCAGAAGTTTGGTCTTGAGTTTAATAATACCGTCTTAGAGTATAAAAAGGTGAACGGCCCTTTGCTTTGGGTACTTACAAGGTGGGATTTTCTTAAAACTGTATAATATTGCATATATTTTACGTAATTTTTTGTTTACTTATGTACTTTTTATAAGTTTGTAAAATGTGAAAGGGAGACGTTGTAGGGGTCTTTGGTATGTTATTAAATAATGAATTTATAAAAATAATAACGACACGACTGACAAGATAACTCACAACCCCTCCCCCCTGAAGATTACGAATTTTATTTTAATTTTTAATAAGTGAGGTGGCTTGAGAGTTCAAGTTTTATATTGCATGGTAACTGCCTTGAAACCAGGCCAAATACAATATTGTGGTAAATAGTTTCTTATAGTAAAAGTTTAACAATATACACTAAAACAGAAAATATAATCGATTAGGTTTCGTGGTCCGATTGACCAAATAAAAAATGGCAAAAAGGAGGGAAAATTCAAAAGGTGGGGTTGAGATGGAAAGTTGGTGTCCGAGTGGATCGAAGTCACGATAGCTCAAGTGGTAGAGCAGCGGCGTATTTAGCCGAAGGTCGTGGGTTCGAATCCCGCTCGTGACACTGACTTTTGTTATCTCAACCAATACCTTACTTAAAGATTAATTAATTGAAAAGAAAATACAATGTTCATTTCGAACTTGACGTACGTATTTTTATCGTTGTATTAATTGCAACATACTTATTTTAATGTAAACCAAATTAAACAAGAAAAGAAATTTATGTATTAACAAAAATTACTTAATTATGATGGTTTTACATAAAATTCACCAAAACATCGGAAAATCATTTATTGATAAGATTAAAATTTAACTAACAATTTTTTCTAACACTAAACGATTTTACAGCGTTTTTTCTGAATTTTCTTTTAAACCATCGTAACTAAATAATTATTAATAATTAAAATAATAAATTAATTCACCAAAACACGTGAAAATCATTTATTAATAAGATTAAAATTTAGCTAACAATTTAGTCTATCAATAAACGATTTTCTAGTGTTTTTCTGAATTTTCTTTCAAACAATCATAACTAAATAATTATTAATAATTAAAATAATAAATTAATTCACCAAAACACGTGAAAATCTTTTATTGATAAGATTAAAATTTAGCTAACAATTTATTCTATCACTAAACGATTTTACCGTGTTTTTCTGAATTTTCTTTCAAACCATCATAATTAAATTATTAATAATTAAAAATAAATTAAAAACTTATTTAATTATTATGGCTTGAAACAAAATTCACCAAAACATAAAAATCATTTATTGATGATTAAAATTTAACCAACAATTTATTCTATCACTAAACGATTTTACCGCGTTTTTCTGAATTTTCTTTCAAACCATCATAATTAAATTATTAATAATTAAAAATAAATTAAAAACTTATTTAATTATTATGGCTTGAAACAAAATTCACCAAAACATAAAAATCATTTATTGATAAGATTAAAATTTAACTAACAATTTATTCTATCTTAATTATGAATTTCTGATCTCGTTTAATTGGGTTTACATTAAAATAAATATGTTGTTCATATTTATTTACACAAAAAAGTTAATGTAGAACCCACGACCTTCGGCTGATTAATTAAAATAAGTAATTCGGTCAACTAGACCATTAAACATAAATGGATAAAAATAAAAATAGTTTGAAATAAACAACAAAATACGAGTGTACGTGTTTTTGTCTTCTGGTATATACAAATTATACATTAAGAAGAACTATGTGCACAGTTTTTCCTACAGGACTATTAAATCAGTCTATTTTTAAAAAAGGAGCCTCGACACCATCTGGAAGTTGTGGGAATAACGTAATGCATCCGTAAACTACGCCTACACCCATTGATGATACATCCATCAGTAGCGATTCCAAGAATTCTTTGCGTTTTCCCTCTTCACTTTGGCAATGCCTGCAACGCCCTTGCGATATTGCGAATACGCCCCCAATCTTGCTCGTCACGAGAAGGGTAAAGGCGAATCTCCAGCAGGTATGACAAAAGCCCGCCTTCCCCGAAACTCGGGATCGATATCCCTCCGACGTCGGCCTACCTTCACCTAATTTTGCCCCTCGTCATGGAAAGCCCGAAGAGACTTCTAGCTTAAACAAACCCTCCCCATGAACACCAACCACTATCAAGTTATTCAAAGAACCGATAGTTTGATTAATATAAATTTATGAAAACTTCGTATATAAGATTAAAACTTATCGCCGAGTTATGACGGAAATCGCTTACATTCACCTTGTTCTCAAATTACACTTTCGTACAGGGTGTATCACAGAACGGTTAATAATAGGTCCACAGAGAAAATGGATGTTGCAAGCTACGCATCCCCTCTTTTAATATTGGATCTTTCTTGGTCTTTTTTTTAAACTTTTAATTCAACAAAGTATAGGCATCAGGTTTTATAATATGAAGGGGAACTGTCCTTTAAAATGACAAAGGCGAAAAAATTTCGACAAATTAAGGGCTTCAATTTAATTTTAAGTTCTCCTTTGATAATAAGGTGATTATTCAGAAATCGTGAGATGCGGTCTGGTGTGATGTAGGTTTCAGAAAAACATTTTCTTTATCGTGCCAACATTTCGATCTTTATTGAGATCATCTTCAGGGCCCTACAATAAGTTAATTTTTACCTGCTCGATTAATAAAAAAAACCTCCATTCAATTTGTTCTTAAACTAAAATGTACAAAAAAAACTAACTTTTTTTAAGTATTTAGATCCCTTGTAATTCAAAACTCGCTTAAATAGTTCGACAAACTTAGCTTTATTTTATTTTATTTATTTTTCTTATGCGAAAGTAGTGTGGTTCACTTATCTGAAACACAATGATCTAAAGATTTTATTTATTTGAATCACTTTCCATATTTTAAAAATATTACCCATAATATACAGAAATAATAGTAAGATATAGTACAAGTAATAAAATCCAGGTAATAAATTGGCCATTGGAAGTGCCAAGCACTAAAAATAAGAGAAAAGTTTTCTTCATCTTTCCCGAGATGATAACAAAGGAAAAGTTTTCCCGGCAAAAACCTCCACTTTCCCTCTCGCCAACTTCTTCGTGGAATTTTCAATTTAAACGCATTTCATTCGACAGTTGCCGAATAGGAAGGGAATTCCAAATGCAAAGTCCGTGTAAACATTTATACTGGATTAACCAGAGCTGATAAACTGATGACATTGCACGATAAGATATCGGTCCGACTTTCCCACGGCCGTGATAATTGTGTCTCTTAGGCCTATCGCATCGACTGTAGAAAATTAATTTTTTTTAAACGGCCGAATGTGCGTTTTGATTTTTTAAGATGACCTAGAAAAGAGGTTAAAACCCTTTTCGATAAAAGAGGATAGGGAATGTCTATTAATATTAACAAATTAAGTGTAATAAAGGTTTACATGAACACAATAAACATAATTATTCAGAAATCGTGAGATGCGGTCTGGTGTGATGTAGGTTTCAGAAAAACATTTTCTTTATTGTGCCAACGTTTCAATCTTTATTGAGATCATCTTCAGGGCTCAAAGTGTTTGTCTTCTGTGTAATTGTGCCATTCTTGCGTGTCGTGTTGAAATCACCACACAATAAACATATTTGTAAGTAAAGAAGCACATTAAAGTACATGTGTCTGTTTTGAAAAATAAACAAAATTTCGTTTACAATCAAATCTCATCCCAAAAAAAAATGTTTCTACAATATTATTTTACAATATGTTTGTAAATCCCAGGCCCTGAAGATGATCTCAATAAAGATCGAAACGTTGGCACGATAAAGAAAATATTTTTCTGAAACCTACATCACACCAGACCGCATCTCACGATCTCTGAATAATCATTGATTAACGGTCACTAATTACCACACATTTCTACAATATAATGACTTATTCAAAATATACATAGCTCTAAAAAAAGAAAAAATTATCCGAACAAGTTACAATTTAAAAATTAAAGTACGTAATCCAGGAATTGAAAGAATTTTGTTTTTAAGAAATGCAAAAACAAGGAAACCTATAATCTTTATGATTTCATACCATTCATCCATGTTTAGCCACATAGATATAGAAATGTATCGTCTAAGTTGTAACTGGGTAAGTTGTAAGAAATACAAATTTTTGAAAATAGTAACAAAACGAAAAACATCCAAACCTTGAATTCGTGTAGAAAAACGACCGCAACATCTTGATTTTACTAAGATTTAACTTGAATAGATCGAACATCGCGAAGATTCTGAACGCCACTGGTAGATCCTCTCTCGACCCTATAATCTAATCGGTTTTATCACGTGTGAATAAGCATTTTTCTCCCCGAGCCATTCATCACAAAAAGATTCGACTATTCAAAAACTTAACTTAATCGGTAATAAATATTTTTTGGTTTAAATAGAGAATTTAACCAGTATTGTAGTTTCTAGACAGGTCTTTCGACCTGTTTACCTTGTCTTAACTAATAAGGAAAAAATAACCCCGACCACCTGGTTTTTACAGGAGAAAATGGCCAACTTTGGAAATGCATATTTTCTCAAGTTTTTAAATCACAGACCTGCGCTAGGTCTCATTTTTTAGAAAATTTTATGCTGAACAAGATGGCTTTTGTTAAACGTTTCCTAGCATCAGTTAATAATCAGTAAATTCAAAGATCACTCTCTAGCCGGATTTTCAAGAAGTAATGGAGTCATCCTGGCCCATCTATCCAGGTCTTTCGACTTGGTTACCTTGTCATAACTATTAATAATAATAATTAATAAAAAAAAGTTGGAAAAAAGTAAGTTGGAAGATCTATTGTCAGGGTTCTTTACCAGTTCACAGCAATGAAGTAATATTTTTTGGACATTTTTTTAGTTGTGCTTCGCTATCTCACGAGAGGCATCAAAATCAACTTTTTGTTTACATTCACTAATTTCGTGGTCCGCTTGACCAATTAATATATTACAATTAATTAATCTCAAAAGGTGGGGTTGTGATGGGAAGTTGGTGTCCGAGTGGATCGAGGTCACGATAGCTCAAGTGGTAGAGCAGCGGCGTATCTAGCCGAAGATCGTGGGTTCGAATCCCGCTCCTGCCATTGACTTTTTTATCTCGACTAAAAACCTTAATTAATTGTAATACATTAATTGGTCAAGCGGACCACAAAATTAGGAAATTATTATTTACAGTTGTCTTAAGTTTTTAAGAAGATCATTTCCTTAAATTTTTAAGTAAACATGTCAGAGGTTTGTCCTGTGCCTGTTTTAACGCATGACTACCCCAAATATGATTTATTTGTCTGACATTTTCCTGTTTTTATTTGAGAATGTCAATACATCTGTATTGCGATTTAACATTTTACATTGATTAACATTTTACATCATACATTTACAGTCTCGTGTTGGGCAGCTAGAGAAAGAACTAATAACCTTAGATTAGAACAATATATTAAGTTTTGCTTCCATTTCGTGGCTTAAATAATTTATATTTATACTTTCATTAAATCTACAATCGATTAGAAGATCTCAAAAGACCTGCCTGTAATTAATCGTCTCCAAAAATGCATCAGACAGGGCAAAATTGCGATAGTAGGCAGACTGAGTTATTTTTTGGGTATCATATGTTGTTTGTCTTTCAATTGTTAAAATAATTAAAACTCACACCAATTTCAAACCTAGATTCGGTATTAACAATTTTTTAGAATTGATGAAAGAATTAAAGAACATCAATATACCTAATAACTGTGTTTTAGTGTCATTTTTACTAATTTATTCACAAATATCCCTGTTAAAGTACGTACAAAATTTATAAAACAAAAACTTGGGGAAAATTATATTAACGAATTTGTGAAAAATGATACAATAGACCTCTTAAATATATGCTCACTAATTATTGTAAATTCAATAATACATTTTATAAAATGAAATGGTTACCAATGAGGTCTCCATTATCTTCATTTTGTGCCGAAATATTCATGGATAATTTTGAAAAAACAAATCTTTCAAATCAAGGAAAAAAATTAATTCAATCTGTTCTTTACAGAAATATGATTTTATTTTAAGGCTCGTGTGTAATTTTGGGCAGCTAGAGACCTTAAAACCTTAGATTAAAACAATATCTTAGTTTTTTCTACATTTCTTGGCTGAAATACTTTATATTTCGATTTTTATTAAATCTTCAATCGATTAGTAGTTTTCAAATTTTATAATATTCATCATATCTAAGAATTAGTATTTTAATGTACAATCTATAAAAACATGACAAATAAATAAGTCAAGTACGTTAAAAATCGTAAAAATTTAAGAAAAACTTGATAAAGTTCTTAAAAAAACCCATACCGAAAAAACTAAACAAAAACAAGCAAAGCATACTAAACATAAGCCGTGATCCGTAGAATCATAACAAAATTGGATCTCCGGCCGGAACGAGTGTGGAGGGAGTCAATTGAGGGTATTGGCCACTGACAGAGTGCCCGCATACAACCCCTATCACAACTAATATATATTTATGTGCCACCCCCATTCACCCCGGCAGTGCCCGCCTCCTCCGACGCAACATAAATATTAATTTGGTATCAAACTCTCTAAACTTTGGGGGTCTCTTCATGCTGCACGCGAAACTAAAAATTACAATCTTATTCCTTCACTTCAACGAGACTTATCCGTCTTTTACAATATTTAAAAAATTCATCGTATCAACCATTTTTTATGGTATAATTTTGAATTGAATTATACGAGGCAGTTAATTAAAGGACGTTAAAAATCAGTACGAAATATTGATAGATTGTCGTCTATTTAATATGATGTAAATTTAATAAATAAATTATATTTATTTATATATTTATATATTTGGAGATCGTGAGATGCGGTCTGGTGTGACGTAGGTTTTAGAAAAACATTTTCTTTATGGTGCGACGTTTCGATCTTTATTGAAATCATCCTCAAGGCCTGGGATTTATAAACATTGTTTAAATTTTACAAATTCATGTAGGATGTGGAAAAAAGTGAATTTATACAATGCAAAAAATTTTTAGATTAAAAAAAAGTGAATTTATACAATGTAAAAAAAATTTTTTTAGACAAAAAAAGGAATTTAAACAAGCTAGAAAATTTTAGAAAAAACGTGAATTTATACAATGGTAGAAAATTTTAGACAAAAAAAGGAATTTATACAAGCTAGAAAATTTTAGAAAAAACGTGAATTTATAGAATGCTAGAAAATTTTAGAAAAAAAAACGAATTTGTACAATGCTAGAAAATTTTACATTTAAAGAAATCTAAAATTTTCTAGCATTGTATAAATTCGTTTTTTTTAATCTAAAATTTTCTAGCATTGTATAAATTCATTTTTTAAATCTAAAATTCTCTAGCATTGTATAAATTTGTTTTAATTCAAAATTTTCTAGCATTGTATAAATTCATTTTAAAATCTAAAATTTTCTAGCATTGTATAAATTCTTTTTTTTATCCAAAATTTTTTAGCATTGAATAAATTCATTTTTTTATCCAAAATTTTTTAGCATTGTATAAATTCTTTTTTTTATCCAAAATTTTCTAGCATTGTTTATATTCATTTTTTTTCACATCCTACATGTATTTGTAAAATGTAAACAATTTTTATAAATCCCAGTCCCTGAAGTTGATCTCAATGAAGATCGAAACGTTGGCACGATAAAGAAAATGTTTTTCTAAAACCTACGTCACACCAGACCGCATCTCACGATCTTCGAACGATCATCTAGTATCGGTCACTAAACACCACTCATTAATAAATAAAGGAAAATGTTGTCATTAAGCGCCAAAGATAAAAAAATAAATAAATACATAAATGGCGCAAAAGGTGATATTTATATACGTGAAAACATTTTATTTCAAGTCAACAAGAGATCAGAGAGAAAAATTCATAAAATCAAAAATAAAGTAGAGCACATACTACTCTCAAAACGAGAGAATTCTTTAACAGAAGAAGAAAACAGTTTATGTATTTGAAAGAAAAATTCAAAAACCTTAACTGGATCTGGAAGATGGGTGTTCAAATAAAATTTAATATTCCCGTGGCCGCAATTTTAAATTTTCGAAAAGCCCAACTAAAAAGAACACTGACTCCAACGTCACAACGTAAGTTCGCGAGAAGGGTTTGAAATCAAATTCGCTGTGACGGAAATTATTTTTGTTTTTACAGATTTTTTCCTTAATGAAAACCTACACGAATATTTAATTACGTACAACCAGTTGTGCAGCTGAGAAAGTGGAAAAGTGTTCAAAATAATTAAAAATTAACCAACTTTATCTCATGTATATTCTTAATACAAACAAAAATGACAGTTTGACTGTGAAAGAAATACAAAGCTTTTACCAAAAAGTTTATATGCTTCAATAATACAAATGAACCTATCCGTTCTTCTCATAAGCTTAGGACCATAAAACATTACTTCATTAATTTGACTCACTAATGGTTCAGTTGTACCAGTTTTGTTCTAACCACAAAGTTGGAAATGATTACGGTTTTGAACGGGGATGAAAGATATGGTTTAATTTATTAAAAATAGAGTAATATGACGTTTACCAGATAGGAAAGACAGTTTTAATCACTGGCTTTGGCCCCGATTTTATCAGTTAATGATAGTAATTTTGGATGAATGTTTTAATATCTCAAAACAGACTTGACTCTATAATTGACATTTCATTTCTGTTAATAAAGATCGTCTGTTAACAACTGAAAGAACTTTAGCATACAAATATGATAATTAAAACGCAGGTAACAGTTGTGAAAACTGTATATTACTGAGTAGACTTAGTGGCATCTGATGTTCTAGAGGATTTCCCTTCACTCACAGGACAGCTCATTATTTTAGGAAAAAACACGATTTGTGAGTATAGGCAGGTACAGTATATACCTAAACAATCTCTCTCTAATCGATAATGGAATACGGTAAACTATTGTAAAAAAATTATACATTTTTTATAGAGTATAATCGAATTTAGTCCAGACACTTTGGATTGTCAAAAGTGTCTTGTTTTGGAATGGAAAAAAATCATTTGTGAGATTTCCCCATGTTGTCGGCTGGGTGATGTACCTGAAATTTGCACTGATTATTTTAGTCTGCGTATCCTTGTTCGATTGGTCTGTTGGACTCGATTCGACATTTCGCCACGTTCTGGGTCTGAGTCTAATGAAGATTGTGAAATTACAAATTAAACCAGAGGGAGAACAGGACTAAGATTTTCGGTACCTATTCAGAAATCTTGAGATGCGGTCTGGTGTGACGTAGGTTTTAGAAAAACATTTTCTTTATCGTGCCAACGTTTCGATCTTTATTGAGATCATTTCAGGGCCTGGGATTTACAAACATTGTTTACATTTAACAAATACATGTAGGATGTGGAAAAAAGGGAATTTATACAATGTAAAAAAAAAAATTTTATATTCAATCAAAGTATTTCTACTTACTTATTTTATTGTTTAAGCAGAAAGCAAACACTTTGAGTGAGTAGAAATACTTTGATTGAATATAAAAATATTTTTTTGCATTGTATCAATTCAATTTTTTCCACATCCTACATGTATTTGTTAAATTTAAACAATGTTTGTAAATCCCAGGCCCTGAAGATGATCTCAATAAAGATCGAACACTAGACCGCATCTCACGATTTCCGAATAATCATCGACTAACGGTCACTAATCACCACACATTATCGATAACGACAAAATCACAACACTGATGGTAATAAAGTGTACCAGGAAAAATTTCCCTCCACAAGTTTCGGAGGCATGGCAAGGCAAAACAAAACATACTTCATGTCTTCTATATGGTTTACTTTCACTAAGTTCATCAAAGATCATAGAGAGATTTTTATAAACAACTAATGAGTTCAACAAACAGCAAATAATCCAAATACTGGCCAAATTTAATATGCTGTGAGTGATTAGCTTTCAAAACGATAATAAAAGCTTCTATTTTGGATTAGTGTATGAAGAGAATATTATAGAAAAATAGAATTTTTTTCAAAAATCATACAATTTCAATACCAATTGTGGGGAACATCAAATACAGAATGAAGCTAGCGAAAGACTGAACTCGTCTGATATAACGAAACAGCGGGGAATGGGGAACGATCAAATTTCAAAAATCTTACTGGACAAAACGAACCATTTTACAATCAAGCAACGTTTAGGATAAATTATATATATAATATATTCATTTTAGCAGTATATATTAAATATACATCTTAAGAGAATGGCCGTAGAGCAGGGCGATCTGTAACAGCGAAAATGAGCGGACCAGATGATGAGGGGCTATCACACTGGTGACAAATAAATATTTATCAATGCTGTCTCCACAATGCAAAAATCTAAATGTACTATTTTTTATTGCAGGCCGCAATGAACCTTTTATCAACATGATGCTTTAAGAAAAAAGTTTTAAAACTATTTTTAAAGTCACAGTTTTTCAAAAGTCCTCAGCACGTATTAATACGTATGATGTATATATAACGTTATATATATATATNATATAACGTAGAAATCGATCAGGCACAAACGGCCGAACGGTAATGTCAAAATTGAAACCGTAAGCAATTTGTGACGTCCGTTCCAACTGACCATTGACTGTCAATGGCTCGTGAGAATACCGGCTACGTCGCTAAGTTATTGCTTTCGCATTACATCTGGCAGTCTTAATGTCCTGAAACAGCTGGCTGGGAAGTGTAAAACCAAGCATTGGGCGTGTTGAAAGAATAATTAATTAAATGAGTCGGAAAATGTGTATATTTTACAATTGAAAGGACCAACAAAGATGTAAAACGCAGACATAGAAAGGGTATTGTTATGTAAATAACAAATCTTTTGTAAATGAAGAAGGGATAAAGTACGGGCTTTGAGCAAATATTTAATTTCGAAAAATAATCCGTTTTAAAAATTGTAGGAAAAAACGTAATTATTTCGCTCCATCACGATATATATTTCGTTTACGTGCTGTATAAACTATATACAAGAAAAAATTATACAAACCTGTCTGTTCTGGACTGCCTATTTTCGTAACTATTCGTAATAGAATTCAGTTGATGTTTGTACGTAGTTTGAAACATTTGCAATGAAATTAAATAGAAACTTATTGAAATTATTCTAAAGCCCAAACGTATTTCGGTTGACAGCGGGAATAAGCGGTCCCATACAATGAAAATTGTGAAAAATTGACTAGTATATTATATAGTATATATTAGTAATATACTAGTAATATATATAGTATATATTGACTAGTATATATTAATTGACTAGTATATATATAGTTTTTCTTCTAGAATTTATTGTTAAATAATAAAATAAATTACCTATTTTTGATGACCCCAAATTTGAAAGGCTTACCTGAAACAAAAAGAAAGAAATGATTATAAACGAAGAAACGGTAGAAACGGGTGGCGGATCGATGGGTACAGTCATGATATTAAGACAGTTGGGAAGATAAAAAAACCATTTACGACGTATAAGGGGGGGTGTTATCTCGGCTGAATTGTTAATGAAAATTGATAGCGAGTCAAACTCAATTTGGTCATGGTATAATGTATCTCTTTGTCTATTTACTGTTGCATTATCTGACGTGATTCTTTGACCGGAGCATGTATTGTATAAAAGGTTCAACTGGCCCAGTCTGCCTTCATCGATTCCAAAGTCGCAATGCAGTCAACGGCGATGTTCCTCCTATCAGATCGTATAAAAATATAATGAAAAATGGATACAACACAAGATGAACGCGGATCAAGGACAATTTAAAAGATTTTTCACATGTAGGAAAAGCTTGAAATTATATCCTTCCCTAATGAACTGATTGAAAAATCATATCATAACATAATCATTACTAAAAGACCCTAATATACATTTTCAGCGTATCCATTACAAACTTTACAGCAATTTTTCCTTCTGTTAAAAACAAATCTTCTTCAAGCCAAGAAGACCACATTCACAGGTTCGTTGCATCAAACCATTCTTGTACGCTTTACTAAGTTGACAATACATGGTGAATATGAAGTTGATGTAATCAAGAGATCATAAAAAAAAATATATATTTTTTTATCCATAACGTTAATCGTTTAGGAAATTTTATAGGAGTAGAAAATTTGCACTTAGTGCTCACCGATCATTTCCGACTAGGTTAGTCTGGCAGATGCCGTCTTGACATCATCAGTGCTGGGTTTGAAAAACTGTATAACGACAAATAGTGTATCTTTGTTCTGTCGACCTCCTTTATATATTATATAAAACTGACTTTTATACACATAATAAGGGCACAACTAACAAAATATTCACAGACCAGGCACTGATGATGGCAAGGAGTCGAAACACCTCTCACTTACCGAAAGAGCAAGGATAGGCAGACCAATATTATTAGAAACGACCAAGTAATCAGCATTATGCAGATCCGAAGAGAAAATCTCCCAAGGAAATTTGTAAGTCGCCTTTCCGATCATTTTCCTCTGCCTATCCTTGCTGGTTTAGTCTGTCAGACGCCCTCTTGCCATCTTCAGTGCGGTTTTAAAAACTGTACAATGGTGTGACTTTGTTTTGACGACCTCTTTGATATATTATATAACAATACATAGTAAGGGCTCAACTAACAAAATATTCACAGACCAGGCACTGTGATGGCAAGGAGTCGAAACACTTTTCACTTACCGAAAGTGCGGGCAGATCACATTTGGAAACGACCAAGCAACTAGAATGCCTGATCCCAAGAGGAAATTGCACAAGAAAATTTGTGACAATGTTAACGTTTTAGGGGGGATCATTGAAATAAACTATTGGTAGAAAATTTATAAAAAAATTTCCTGTCGTAATTCACCAAGTTTTATCTACAATTACAAGATTCATAATTTGTTTAAAATGTGCGTTTAGTTCGGTGATTATCAGTGTTGGAAAAACTACGTTTAAATACGTAAAAGAAATTCTGAACTAAAATTGTATAAGCGAATTGGATTTATTTAATTGATTTGTACGTAGCTTATGAGAGATAGTTGTAGCTCTGTGCTCTGAATGTTCTAAGTTTAGGCACACGACGACCCCCTGCAGACAACTTACTTCTAACTATAGACCAAGTCCATTCCCCTCACAAAACCCCTCACACAAATACACTCAACACCAATTAAACCTTTTTTTAGAACGAACCTGTAGGAGTCAGGGAGGCGAGTAACAGGAACTGAAATAGTCCTATTTCGATATTGGAAATATGCTGATTTGTAGGATAATTCCATTCAGTAACTAATATTGCGGAAAGCCAAGTTTGATTTGATGTTTTCGTTCTGAGGGTTAAAAAGACACAAATCGTGATTACCATGTACACGTAAAAAGTAATTAAATCCTAGCTCAATTCAATAATATCGTTATATTTTGTTGTACAAGTATTAATTTTTCGCCAATTTATGTAACATCGCGTTTTTTAAGTTTGAAAAAAATTAAATAATTGTATTGTGAAGTATGAACATGAAAACGTTGAAAGGTAAATATCAACACATAAACGTCCACTGTCTTATTTTCTTGGCTTGATGAGTAAACATTATTGTACGATTCTTGGTTGATGTCCGCTTTCGCAAATTTCAAATTAACAATATAATTTCACTAAATATTCAAAGAAAAACATTAATAATTGCCTGTTGGGTCTCTAAAACATTAAAAAAATCATAAAAATACAAAACAATATTACTTCCATTTTTAAACTGTTGGGATTCTGTTGGACCTTTGCTCAGTCAAGTAGTCTAGTCTACCGGTGTAAAATGTTGAAATAAACATTGTAGTTATCACATATTATCTTAAGGAGTTTTAATCTTAATCACATAAGCCAACACCAACCTTTCTGCATGCTCGAGCAAGTTTAAAATCGCTAGCCAATAGTTAAAAAATTGGTTACTGCAGACTTTCAATGTTTGTGGTTATTTAATTTTCCTTCAAAGCGAGTTTAAACATGTTCGTTGTAAGTTAAAAATATTTTCGGAAAAATGTTTTAATGGACTAAATTGCACATAGGAGCCTGTATAAATTTACACCCATTTTCAGCTTGAATAAAACCTTAAGAAGGAATTACCAATAGTCAATTTCGACAATCGTTCTTAATAGGATCACAGGTGCAACCCCGTATTACTTCGTTATAATGAAAGGAAACGTAGCTATTAACGCGTTTCGTTACATGCCGAATAAAAATAAAAACCTAGACTGGCAGTTTTTTCTTCGCCCTTTCCTCCACGAATATTTCATTCCCCCGGGTGAGGTTCAGAGGAAGAAAAATCAAAATAAAAAAGAGAGGGTTAGCGGAAAAAGTCCAAAATCCTGTGATCGTATATTAACTGTGATACAATTTACAGGGCTCAGTGTCCAATTGTTAAACATTAGTGTAACACAAAAGGGCAGGGGAGTAAATAATCCGAAAGACCGACAGGGAAGTTATTAATTATAATTAATCTTTAATTAAGGTGCTATGCCCACGGAGAGCTTTAGCGAAGCATACTTCATTTTGCTTATTACATCTATTAGGTTTCGTGGTCCGATTGATCAACTAAATTCTCTTCAATTCCGATTGATCAACTAAATTCTTTTCAATTAATTAATCTTTAATTAATGTTTGTTGTGCGATCAACCAGCCTTCATACGATGTTGATTGGGATTCGGGTTGTGGTCTTCAAACAGACAATGTTATTATATCAACGCCCAAGCATTCGACAAGTTTTATTGCCTTCTTCAGGGGATAGATACAAAATCAAATCGTAAACACATTGCACATTACACGATATGTATACAAACAAACTATATACATATATAATAAATAAATAAATAAATAAATAAAAACCTCTTCTTAACAGCCTCTTACATATATAGGCATTTTTTAAACCAGTAACAATTACTTAATAAATAATATTCTTTTGGTACATAAATATCACAGCTGCTCAAGCGGTAGAGCAGCGGCGTGTTTAGCCGAAGGTCGTGGGTTCGAAACCCGCTTGTGGCACTGCCTTTTTTAACGCAACCAAAACCTTAATTAAAGATTAATTGAAAACAATTTAATTGGTTGTGATATTTATGTACCAAAAGAATATTATTTATTAAGTAATTGCTACTGGTTACTATTTTTCTTGTTACCTATACCTGATACTCGATTCCTAAATAAAAGTTGCTCTGGTTTAAAAAAAAAAAGGTATATGACTATTTTACAATTAATTAAGGTTTTCAGTTGAGATAAAAAAGTCAATGGCACGAGCGGGACTCGAACCCACGATCTTCGGCTTGATACGCCGCTGTTCTACCATTTGAGCTATCGTGACCTCGATCCACTCGGATACTAACTTCCCATCTCAACCACACCTTTTGAATTTTCCCTCCTTTTTGCCATTTTTCAAGGTGTGATTGAGATGGGAAGTTAGTGTCCGAGTGGATCGAGGTCACGAAAGCTCAAATGGTAGAACAGCGGGGTATCAAGCCGAAGATCGTGGGCTCGAATCCAGCTCGTGCCATTGACTTTTTTATCTCAACTGAAAACCTTAATTAATTGTAAGATATTAATTGGTCAAGCGGACCACGAAACTAGTGAATTTAATAAGTTTAAAATGAAGTATACCTTCACTTAAGCTCTCCGTGGCCATTTCATTTGTCGCCGAGAATCAAATAGATTACACGACATTTGAAAAATGGCAAAAAAGAGGAAAAATTCGAAAGGTGTGATTGTGGTAGAGCAGCGGCGTATCAAGCCGAAGAACGTGGGTTCGAATCCTACTCGTGCCATTAACTTTTTTATCTCAACTGAAAACCTTAATTAATTGTAAAATATTAATTGGTCAAGTGGACCACGAAACTAGTGAATTTAATAAGTGTATGACTATGTGAGGACTAGGAACCTCAAAAACCATACGACGTCACGACCGTATCTTTGACTTAAAAAAAAAATTAATAATAATAATGTGCTAGATTTCAGTGCGGTTTAGGCTAGGTTATGGGCTAATATCTTACAATATGTACCCAGTTAAATAAGTTCAATGCTTATCATTACCTTTGCAACTTAATTTTAGTCTGTTTAAAGACAAAAAGTTTAAATTATCTAAAAAAAATATTAGCTGAGACACGTACTGAATGGAATAGATTCGTGATCAACTCATTTTAATTAGAATTATACCAACAAATTCTTCACTTTGATATAAAATAATACGCATAACATTCCATAATTTAATCAAGCTACTGTCTCAGACTATCTCAGATCATTAGTCAATCATTCAATAAAAGGTTTTACAATATTGTTGTTGAGTTATTTTATACTTCTACATTTTCTAGTTTATCTTATCGTGCGATGTTTGGACAACATGACGCCACCAATTACCTTTTAAAAGAATTTTTCTCTTTTAACTTTCTGGTAATTATTACACCGGACAGAGCGTTATGAAATAATTTTCAGTTTGCTTAAATTATTCCTGTCTTGTGTGTGATTCGTATTTGAGCTGGCTTTAAATGAAGAAAAGAACGTCTTTGAGCGGTTATTCAACTTTGATATCGTAGGATTGCAAACAGTATCGACAAACTTGTAGCGGACCAGGTCGCGACCGTTTCCATGGCCATGTTTTGACGCGTAGGGAAGTAACATTGGAAAGTAATGGGTGCCGAGATAAAGAGAACGACTGGTACTGTCTGGTACTCGGGACCCCGCCCGGCTCCGAAACCAATCACGTGGCTAACTGCACAATCCACATGACACCTTCCACCTTCCCCCTGACGAAAACGTTTCCACCCTCGGCACGCCATCCCTCCGAAGGCCGGCTACCAATAAAAGCGCAACGGGATAATACTGCCGGCCGAATAAATCAAATAATAAAAAAAGACAAGTTATATCCGACCACGAGCTTGGAAATAGACCTTTCTTAACATTTATCATGATACAAATCAGCCACATCACCCCTTTGCTGACTATAGTGTGACTACGTAGACAACAGTTTGGTCAATATTATCATATCTTTGTCCAAAGAATTTCCTAAGTTAATAAAAACCGATTTTAAGTAAATCACGATTTATTCAAATGTTAGGTGGTTGAATGTACCTTGAAGCAGCAAATACAAACATAAACAACTGAATCCAAAGTACAATACTAAGTTCCCTTATCCCGTGTATACTTTTACTCAGTTTAGTTCTATTTTCAACCCGTATATCAGTAAACACTTTATACAAAAATAAATTCCTCATTTATTTAAACCCATAAGATTTCGTGGTCCGATTGACCAAATAAATTCATTTCAATTAATTAATCTTTAAGTAAGGTATTGGTTGATATGAAAAAATTGTCACGAGTGGGATTCGAACCCACGACCTTCGGCTAAATACGTCGGTGCTCTACCACTTGAACTATCGTTACTTCGTGATAGCTCAAGTGGTAGAGCAGAGGTGTATTTAGTCGTGGGTTCGAATCCCGCTCGTGACAATGACTTTTTCATATCAACCAATACCTTAAAGATTAATTAATTGAAAAGAATTTATTTAAACATTTATTTGGAAATTTCGGGAATTTACTATCATCAGCACCTATATTTTTAAAGGACACAAGATTAACAAAGGATGTTATTATTTTATATTTTATTTACAAGGTTTACCTTTTTGAAATTCATTAAATTTTTCATTATTTATATTGAGAAGGCACTTTTTTCCTCTCAGTGTACTTACTTTCTTTACAAAGATATCGACCATTTTATTTCTGTAATTTATGTTTATTTATTAAAAAATTTGGTAATTTTACTTATTTTTAAATAATATTTTCAAAAGAAAAGTTTACTGCCGACAAGCCGCATGGCCAAGATGGAAGGTTACTTTTTACTTTTTTACTTTTTTTTTAAATTTTAAATACGCAGTTTTGTGTATTTATACTATTTATTATATGCATTTTTAAAATTTATTTTAATTAATTTTAGATTTTTTGTAATTTTCATTTCATTAAAAGTTTTTTACAAGTCTTAATATTATTTTAAGATATTTTCCTTTTCAAAAGGTATTTTAAATAAAGTGAAAAAATATTTAAACTGAGAAGGATGATCAATCACCAAAGAAAATATTATTTTAAGTTTGCACTAAAATTTAAACTATTGGATTTTGTATTTTATTTTATTTTTTTTAATTAAGACAAATTAGTGTTAAAAATTTCCGTTATTAAAAAAAAGGTTTTATTACAATTTCCTTCTAGGTAAAAACATTTGAAAAATGGCAAAATAGAGAGAAAATTCGAGAGGTGGTAGGTTGAGATGGGGAGATCTTATGTCCGATAGGTCATGTGGTAGAGCAGCGGCCTATTTAGCCGAAGGTCGTGGGTTCGAATCCAGCTCGTGGCACTAGCTTTTCCATTTAAACCAAAATCTTACGTAAAAAATTAATTACTTAATTTTATTATTTAATCATAATCAATTGTCCTCAGACTGCTCGATAGCTTGATATTTTATAAATAAGAAACTTTATATAAAAAAATTATTATAAAATTTAAACTAAGAAATAGGTTTAATGGAGCTTATACATTTTTTTATACGTTTTTTTGCTTGGTCAATATTCATTAGTTACGAAATCTTCAACATAGATTCATACTTTTATGTTTTGACTTATGATACGAATCTACGATTTTAGATAAATCAATAAATTGGAGGCGAGGCGATATTTCAGTGAAGATTTCTCGACTTTTATTATTGTGAACTAGAATAAAACATCGAATATATTCTTGAAGGAAAGCAAGTTTTGTTTTGGTATTGCGATGATCCATTTTAACTAAATGAAACTATAACAGTATGCGTCATCTTTGAACTTATAAGTTAACTATCAAGCAGACCGTGAAATCGTTATTTCGCTGGATAATGAGGAGGATGAAGATAGGTACACTACAAAGAATGAAAGATGAGGTTGTATGTTTGCTAGGTTTTCCGAACCGAACGTTTTAAAATTAATTTAAGAAAATGGGTTTAATCGCACCAACAGGCATTTCTCCCTAGTAATGAGGCTCTAGTGCTCTCAGTTGTCTCCCGTGTGGCGGATGAGTACGTAAAAAAACCGACGAAAGCTGCTCCGACGTTGGTTAAAACGGTGAGGACGGCACGTGTGCAGATGGGCCGAATGGCAGATGTTGTAGGGAGGCAGGTGCTGTCTGGTGCCACCAGGTGGACCCCCCTCTCGACATCGGTCAACACAGAATACACCTCCAACCCCCAGCTACCCCAATGAACCCAAAGGTGGTCACCCCAGAAGGAAAAATTGTATAAAATTTATTCCCGACACCGTCTCGCAAGGGCCCCTTTGTCATCCAAGGATCAAACGAAGAAACGGAGCAACACGTGTGACGCGTTGGGAAGACTTGAATCATAAAGGAACAATGGACTAATCCCAAGGCTATTCAGGGGAAAATGGGAAGGAAATACACCAGGACAGGGGGAAGGTAAAACATTTCAGTTGAATAATGGGGGGCCAACATTCAACTCGTTTTTAACATGAAATAATACAATAAAAGACTCTTTCCTCAAAAGAATATATATTGGAAGGTTAACCAAAATTTGGCAAAAACGTACTCACTTATAAATATTTCCAATTTAAATAATGTTCTCAACTGAGGCTAGTTGCTATCTAAATAGAACTATTTAGTAGTAAGCCAGATACTAATATTTCTATACTAGAACTGTTTTAGTAAACGAGTAATTATGCATAAAAATCGATGCAAGTTCACAAATTTTGTACCAAGAACACAGTTGAACGACCTTGACTGCTTCTCCAGAGCTTACATAGTTATGGCTAGGTCTATGAGGGGCTCAGAACTTTCTTTGAGTGTATCAAAACAAACTCGCTTTCGATTTCCATTCCAAGGTCCTCGGCCAGTTTCTGTAAATTTCACAACCCAGCTCCTCGTTTAGTAGCCTGCTTTTTATTTGTTACACTATGCAAGAGAAATCGTGATTTTTTTTAATTTTCATAAGTTTGGGTTGTGGAAAATGAAAATGACAGTTCAACACGAAAATCCACCTAAGACAAAACATATCTTTACTATTTTAACTTACGACCACAAAGAATTTACATCATGAGCAAGTAAGAATACACACAAAGATACAGGTTAGGAAGTACTGACCGAAAATACTGGAGTTACATGAACAGTTTTCTGCTATTTGCGATATCAAGCAAGACAATGTTTACACTATGCTTAAGAACACCACACGTAGGACTGTCGTGAGATTGTGTACCTACCTGACCTATACCTGTTGAAAACATGTGACACTCCTAATCTAGTAAAATACTCTTTAGCCACATTTGCAAAGGCAACGAGCGATAGAAAACAAATTCTAATATAATCGTAATACTGCATATAAAAGCAGAATGAACGAATATAAGTTACTTTTTCAAATATAGCAGCTCAACATATGACATAAGTGTGTGGTGTTTAGTGACTGTTAATTAATGATTACCTTGAGATCGTGAGATGCGGTCTGGTGTGACGTAGGTTTAGAAAAACATTTTCTTTATCGTGCCAACGTTTCGATCTTTATGGAGATAATCTTCAGGGCCTTCTTGTATATTTAAACTATGTTTATCAATCCCAGGCCCTGAAGATGATCTCAATAAAGATCAAAACGTTGGCACGATAAAGAAAATGTTTTTTCTAAACCTACATCACACCAGACCGTATCTCATCATCTCCAAGTAATCCAAGTAATATGACATATGATTACGAATTACGTTTGCACATACAGCAAAACACCGAGGTCTTACTTTCAACGGTAGAATACGCTGGAAAGCACATATAAAAAAAATAATTCAGAATCAAGTACAAAAATATTGTATTGGTTGATGGGAAGAAACTGTATTTACACAACAAGCTTATACTTCAGGCAAATAATAAAACTTGTAAGAACATAGGGTCCGGTTATGGGGTTGTTACAGTCAGAGTAATTTGCGAACAAAAAGTACTAAGTAAAAAGTAATCATATTCTTCTTGATATTTAATCGGATTTATGCTACTCTTGTTCACTGTCAAGCCAAATTTGCTAATAGTCACGAATATCGACGTCAAGGCGATCTAGATAACAGTGCACGGTTAGTAAGAAGATATGAGGACTATTTTCGATTGTGCTAGCCGTAAAAAGTGACAATGCTGATCATTGCTACCATTATTGGACCTAGTTTATTAGAAATCTAAGGATACGTTGAACAAGGCCTTAAATTTTAGGTTAAACTTCTTTGTAGAAAGGTTGTGATATTCAAGTTTTGTCGCGAATATTACTCTATGGTAAACCTGACGGGTTTTTAAGACGTTTTATAAACGGACTAAAGAGAGTCCATGGGCAGCAACATGACTGCTGATTGACATTGCCAATTAAGACTTAGTTTCCGGCGGAGGGCCGTTACCAGTTTCCGGTGAACTTCCGGGGTTAGGGTGTCGTCCATCCTGCAGGCTTAGAATAAATTAAAAGACATCGCGGTCGAAATTTGTTTTCAGTGTTGTCCGAGACGGTAGAATTTCTTATGGGACAAACGTTCGGCCCGTTGGTGTTTGAACGCCGAAAAATTCCACGTAACGCATCTCATTCCGCTCATTAACTACACATTAGCCAGGCCATTAATCGGGATAAACGTGCCCGAGGTAAAGGCACGAACGGATTTTATGGTTTAGCTTCTTAACGTGGGGGTCCAGCGGTTAATCAGGAAGGATTTCTCTGGACTACTGTGTTCTTTAGTTATTTTACTACATTCACGCGTTTTCGCTTAATTCATTGGTCTGATATCAAAAACAACAAAAAAAAAATTGACCTTTTATGAGTAATATTTGATAAATAGTCAATTTAATTCCAAGGGAGTTAAACGTCCAAAACAGCACAACTTCTTGGCTTAAGCTACAAAAGGTGTATAATTTTACTTGACAAATTTCAAGCATTTAATATTGCGATTACTAACATCCTAAAATCGAAAATAGAAGACTAAAATGGAAAAATGCCAATTTTTAACGAATAAGAATAGTGGTTCTTAACAAGTGAAAACAGAAAGTTTAACAAATTATAAAACACCCTCAGGGAAGAGGTGACATCGGATGCCGTAAATTTATTCCACGAAGGGCAAACTGTTTATAAAAGTTTTACCAAGTCGTAAATTCCAGGCGTTTTCAACGTCGGGTTCATAACAAATCCAACTATTTTCATGCACGAGAGCAGGCTTACCAAGTATCATCGTCTTTACGAAACGGGCCGTGCATTTTAAAGCCAGCAGCGCCTGACGAGATGTTTAAACTGAAGGCGCGAAACATAACAATTATGGGTTTTTTTATTGGGTTTCAGCCGTCACAAAACGGGTAGTTTATGAATGTTTCGAATTCATAACCTCAGAGCGTTAACATTATTGTATGCTTCGAGTTAATTACTTAAAGCTTGAGCATTTTTAACGGGACTACCCATTGCAGGTAAAAGTTCGAGGTACCTGCCTGAGTTTTGAACCTCGTTCACTTTTGGTCATGAAAGAAATACCGAATAGCCTCACTTTCGTGGAATGGCGTCTTAAGGGGCCCAATAATCGGGGTAAAGGCAAGAAATAAACCCATAGCCGGATCCATCCGCATTATCACATTTATTGACCAATTTATTCTGTGATTCATCTCCTCCGTTTTCGATTTGTCCTCTTTTTTCCACTTTCTTTATTTCATCTCGGTGAAAACACCCTTTATATGAATGCATAGGAATCTCATTTTATGCCGTTTCCCCTTTTATCCTCACATACCACGCGACATCGAACGGATTTCGTGGATTGTTTCTTACAGGATTACCTCCTACGTACATACCTTCTGAATGATTAATTCACACTAGAGTAGACCTTAAATTCATTAAATTCAATTTTTTTTAACGTAATGCTGCCACTTACTAAAATTAACTTAAAAATAACACAAAAAACACTAATAATCTAATTAGCTGAACCCATAAAGAAAGAAAAGATACATCCAAGCATTTATTGCAGCACAGACCATAAAAACTCCTAAGATGTAAGTTACATAGGACACGCATAAAGTATAGAAATAATAAGCGGATTGTTTTTTTTAATATAATACGAAATTAATTTATCGCGACATTCCTGGTCCGTCTATCCTTGCTCTGTTCATCTCAGACAAAAACTGCTTACAATTTGCACAAACGAGCGATTTCCGCTGTAAATCGTAGTTTTTGCCAGTTTTTGACACACTGGTAGCCTATTTTTGCCATTTTTCTCCTTACTGTAAGTTTTGTAATCGCTGGTTTTGGTAAAAATTGCTCTGGTTATCTTAGACGAATCTCTCGTCCACTTCTCCAAAAAATTCACTTTTTTAAATTTTAGTTTATTTTTCTTATTTATTTATTTTTTATTTTTTTGAAACACCTGCCTTTTACTGAACTTTTTTTTATTGTTATGGCACAAAAATTCCGTCTCTAGTTATGAATTTACGCTTTTTGTAACTTCGAAAATTTCATTCAGTCAGTCAGACAAATCGCAAACCCACAAGAAAATTGACAAAAGTCGAAAAACTATAAAAACGAATTATTTAGTTTTTTTAAGTACTCGGATGTGAGATGCTACAGGAATAACGACACAACTGTAGGTGGACTCTTAGCTGCTAGGTTGATGTGTCACTTTAGAACTGGCGGTAACGTACTGTCACCATTCCGAAAAGGCATATCTTAGTTCTTGAGCTTTAAAGCATCTGCGGGGGTGTCGGTGGCCGCAAAGGTTTAGGCGTTGACACGGCGCTCATCACTGTAAGGGAAAAGTCCTGGGTTCGAATCCAGCAGCCATGCATTCGAACCCGACATACAAATGGGCTTTTTTTCAAAAACTTCGACACCCCGGGGGTTCAAAATTTATATTTTCATCTGTACTGTATTTTTCCAATCAACATATGCTTTGTAATTTACCCACGCCCTGAAGGTGACCCGAATAAAGGTCGAAACATCTGCAAAAAAAATGAAATAGGTGTTTTTCTAAACTACTTCATTTTTAACCGCTACTCACGACTTCAACAAATTACGAAACAACAGGTCACTAAGAAACACTTTGTAAACTATTTCATAGTTTCAACGATTAATTACAATATTTTTAATGTGTAGTGATTAGTGACCGTTAATCGATAATTATTTAGAAATCGTGAGATGCGGTCTGGTGTGATGTAGGTTTCAGAAAAACATTTTCTTTATCGTGCCAACGTTTCGATCTTTATTGAGATCATGTTCAGGCCTTAATAAAGATCGAAACGTTGGCACGATAAAGAAATGTTTTTCTGAAACCTACATCACACCTGACCGCATCTCACGATTTCTGAATAAATATTTTTAATAATCTATAAAATCATGACTTCAATAATTAATTTTATATTTTAAATAACTAATTAGCCTCGACTCCAGGAGGAAAGCACATTTGAGCCAAAAATAATCTTGGTAAAACTACATGGATATTTATGCTTTATTAGGTTTGTATGTTGTCTGTGACAATCAGAAAAAATTAATATCGTTAGTCATTCATTGGCCACAATTATCGTAGAGGAAACAAATTAACTTAAATTATTGAGAGCCAATATATGCAAGTTATGTGACACAATTTAAAACCGGTAGTTTTTTTAGGGGTAGTAGAGGTGGATTTGTAAAATCTTGGAGAAACGGAGGACAAAATTAATTCGATCATGATAGTTTTTATTGCCAACAACCGTAATGGCGTGTACTTAATACATAAGTCAAAGAAAGTAAACTTCCATTTGCCTCTACTATAAAATTTTCTTTAGCCGAGTTGTGTCATATTTCTTATCTTCATGTTGATTCGTACATACATCGTACTATGAATCCTGCTGCTATAATAACGTGCTGTTATAATATTCAGTAATGAAATATAACTTGATTGATCATAAATGTATTTTGATGGAGCAATTTGGTACGATTTTTTTGTATATGTTAGGCCTTAGTCATGTTTTTATGTTCTCGGATGCCATGTATTTTGCAAGAAGAACAATCTCAACCGGGTCAGGACAAATGGACAAACACTGAACATTTTGTAAGCTAAACAGGAAAACATTAAACTTTAAAGACTTATGGAGAATAGTACGTGCCGGAAGACAACGGAAGCCGCGGGACACATACTGCATTTTGCGAGTCAACGTCCTTGCAACAATGCAAACCTAAGCCCCGCTCTCGATAAGCTGGCTAAATGCATTTTGTCGTCTAGACCTATCGCCGGAAACGCATCCTCATAATTAATTTTCCCCCTGTCTCACGAGGGGGAACTGTGTCTATTTGTGAAAGGCGAGGAGGGTACATGTGTCGGTCGTCACACGCATTTTATTGCAATTGTGTGTCACTGACCTCGCTCAACCCAACTGATTGCACCGTCGCTCCCGGACGCCCGGTTAAATCAAAAGAGAACTATTTCTTCCTTTTTTTATCATAATGACGCACAACCGGACGTGTGTAAGTGTGGACATCTGTGGTAGGAAATATTTAAAATAATCCATTAAAGTTTTCGTAGTCAATTCACTTCAGTCACTTCATAAGTCGCTGAGAATCCAATCCGATTACATGACGTTTGAAAATGGCAAAAAGAGGGAAAATTCGAACGGTTGAAGGTTGAGATGGAGAGTTGGTGTCCAAGAGGATCGATGTCACGATAGGTCCAGTGGTAGAGTAGCGGCGTATTTAGCCGAAGGTCGTGGGTTCGAATCCCGTTTGTGAACTGATTTTTTAATCTCAACCAAGACCTTAGAAAGAATAATTAATTGATTTAAAATAATGTGTTCACTAACGTGATAATTGTTGAGGATTGTCCATTCCTGAATGAAATTTTCATCAAATAAAAACCAAGAGTTCAATTGTTTTTCCAATTAACATTTTTTTCTCTATACTCTGTAGTAGTATGTACAGGTACTTTTAATATAGAAAGGCGATATAGATAATAATTTTCTGAATGAATTCAATGACGGTAAATATGCTAATTTTATTCAATGCTTACAAATAATACGCTTTAGTAGAATTCTGCCTAGCTTGTTTATAAATATCCGACTGGCTCAATATGTTTTTAATTCACTTAATCCAGCCATAAAAAATAACCAGTTCCCTACAAAATTCTCGTTATAACAAGACATTACATGATCTAAAATGTACAGCTCGCGAATTTTTTAAAACTGAAGAGGAAAGAGTGTGAACATCGGATTGAAAAATCCAACATTGGAGAAACTTTGAAAAAGGAAAAAGTGCTCGGGAAAACCAAGCAGTGGTGGCGAGGTTATACAGCAAGCTGTTAAATCACGGCCAAAAGTACTCGAGTACTTGCTTAGGAAGTATGGATGTCGAAAGGAAATGTTGTCGCCATCTGGGCGAAAAAGAACACCAGACTAGTCCCGAATTAGCCTAGCTCCAGCGATCCGCTGAGAGGGTAGAAACTTGCGAAAATCTTTTATATACACCACCTGAGTTTACAAACGAATATGGCGTGCGATGAAAAGTTTACTGGAAAAATCCTTGGACAGTGGTTAGATCATGGTCAAACGCCTATTTCAGTAACTTAAAAAGAGCTTACAAATCTGTCTGCTTACGAAGTAGGAAGAAGTTATCATGATCGAAACACCCTAAACTCTATTGTGAACAGTTGGAAAGAATCTATGCGAAATAGGCAATGTTAAAAAGATTTAGGTAACCGTAAAGTTCTAGCAAGATAATTCCGGCCATTCTTCCTACCCAAGGAAAAGTCAAATCTTAATGGAATTGTCCAATTTAGTCAAAAACTTGCTCTTTCAATATGACTTTCGAATCCATTGCCAAATTTGTTCAAGGGAAATGTTTTGCAGTAGAAATTGTGTGCAAGTTTATCTACAGAATACCAACGTGGGATGAGCAACTTGGATGAAATACTACTGATAATGGATATAGATTAAATATAAATTTAATTGTATACCGAAATGTCATTCTTTCTTGAAAAACGGATATTTTTATATTAAAACATTTTGATAAAATTATTTATTACAACTTTGATTAAATGCTGGGCTAACGTTTTCACCTATTTAATTTTCTCTTCAGGAGCCTATTTCAAAATTAAATACCCTAATTTTCTAATTCTCTAATTTACTAATACACTTAGTAACCTGTAATTTGTACAATTTTGTTTAATAATAATTAAAAAAATATACTAGTTGTAAAGCCTGAATTCCGTTTAAAAAATAGTGAACTAATATTAGAAATATTTGTAAAATATTCGTCTTTATTTGTACTATTAATGCAAATCTCAGATCGTATTTATTATCAAAATATTAGTGGAAACGTACAAACCTTAAGATTACGTTTGCTCCTTCATTTCTTTACGATTCAAGAGGGTTACTTTTGGTAGAGATGATGAACAAATTACTGACTATGGCCCGACAAAATGTTATTAGACGTAGAAAAACATACAGAACATGTGTGGTGATTAGTGACGGGCACTCTCAACACAACACGCAAGAATGGCACAATTACACAGAAGACAAACACTTTGAGCGCTGAAGATGATCTCAATAAAGATCGAAAAGTTGGCACGATAAAGAAAATGTTTTTCTGAAACCTACATCACACCAGACCCCATCTCACGATTTCTGAATAACTGCCGAACATGGATCAATTTTGACTTTTGCCTGTGTTTTTTTAATTTAAAGAACGATTCAGAATGTCATCGTACTGAGTCGAGGCTATATTGGAATAGGACCACTAATAGAAAACCCAACAAGAAAAGGGTAGCACTTTCGGCAAAACAAACGCCGCATTAAATTGCACCGGCTGGAAAGTGGTAGCACGTTCCACACAATAGGTGACTTGTATATTGCTATCGTTTAAAGGGGTGTAAACCGTGTTAAGAACGCAGTCACTACTTGTTATTTCATACATTGTTGCATGGTCAGAAAACGCCATCACAATGCGTTTTTCAATATGGCCCTCGTTTGTGGTTAGATCACCAATTCCGCCTTAAAAATAAGGCCTTTTGATCTTTAATAGATAGTTAACAGCTATAATTATAAAAGCAGCAATAAACAGTAACAGCAACCTGTTTGATTCATTAACTAGTAACTTGGGTTGTTTGAAACAGTAAATGTGTTTGATTCCCGGTTTCCCTATCCAATAGTATGGCCGATTTGTACTTTTTGTAGTTTTTTGCTTGTGTACACTTGCAATATTAATGATGCCTTCTCTTATTAATCAATAATTCTTAGTGTTTGTACTTTGTAATTCGAGTACTTATATATTTTAACTAATATTATTCATATTCGACTTTAATTCATATGCAAGTATGGTTGAGTTAAAAATTAGTGTCACGAGTGGAGCTGATACGGAGGCCGTGGGTTCGAGTATCGCTCGTGACATTAATTTTTCGACTCAACCATTGTTTGCATAATAATAAAACTAATCACTTTTGTTAACTAGACCGACTAAAAATATACAGTAGAGTACTATTAGTAGCATTATGAAGTAGACCCCCAGGAGTTGTACAATACATTTACTAACTTTCAGCTGAAGCATAGTATATAATCATCGTATTCAGCAATAAAATGATATTTAAATATTTGTTTTTAACAATACACAGGCAAGAACCCCTTTTCAAAGAAAAACAACGATAACAAATCCAAAGCTACAAAATTCCAAGAGAAATACTGTTCATATAAAAATGTAGAAAAAAATAACACATATATACATTTGACATATATAACATAAACATATTTAAAAAAGCATATATCTTTATAAGAATAGAGATAAAAAAAATTATTTAAATTTGTATAGGAGGAGAATTTCTTTATTGCAAGTTTGTTTGTGTTGAACATATCAACGGTAGTATGCTTATTGCCAAAAGTTAAAATTCTAGAAATGCCAAAGAGAAGTAAGTAATTATATTTTTGAGTTTGGACTGAAAAAGGAAAGATATTTTGAGTATTGTGAGAGCTGACATTGAAAGTGATTAGGCTCAACAATTGGGATTGATTTTGCTATTGATAAGGCTATAGAAGAGAAGTGAATCAGTTTGCTCCCTTGTAAGGTATAAACAGGTTTGGGGTTAAATATAAGTGATTTTAAGAAATACCCGTGGAAGGAATTTTTAATTAAAAAGCAGCATATTTTAAAAATTTAGTTTGATTCAAGTTTGGTACAAAGATACTTTTGATACGGTGACCAGAAAGGACTTCTATAAATGTCTATGAATTATGGAGCAAAATAAATAAATTGCTTGTTGTAAATATGTTTCTAAAGTGTTGAGCATTGCGAATCACAAAGCCTAACAATTTATTAACCTCATTAGTAATATTGGTTACATGTTGGGAAAATTCAAAGGCATGTTACAAGATCTTTAAACGTGGTCAGTTTTTTAGTTGCAATTCGTTGCCAAAATAGGATGAATAAAATTTTTTATTACATCTAAAAATGACATCGCTCAGCATTTATCAAAATAAAGTTTGAATCCATTTTTTGAGCACCAATCAATACAATTAGAAAAAACGGTTTGAAATATTTTTGTGCCATTATCATTAATAATTACATGCTTGAATCGTCAGCGAAGAGCAAGACGTTTATATTCTGAGGAAGAAATTCAGGCAACATCATTAATAGAACCGAAATAATAAAGGGCCTAAATAAGAACCCTGGGGCATTCCAGATTTTGCGTCGATAAATTTAAACAAAGAATTATTAGTTTTTCCTTGATGATGATTAAAAAATGATTTTTACTTTAATATATTAATTGTTATAATTGCATTCTTTCCAGCGGGCTTTAAATTTTTGAGTTCTTTTTTAGAGTCAAGGTGTTGAATATGCATTCAGATAGTTTAATTTCTAAATAAATATCGATTAACGGTCACTAATCACCACACATTAATTTTACCTTGAATAATTTTTTTTTTTAACGAGGGTCGCAACAGCAGAGGTTACATCAACCTCGGGGTGCCGGTGTTTCTGAAAAAAGCCCATTTGTAAATATGTCGGGTTCGAATGCAGATCCGCTGGATTCGAACCCGGGACCTTTACCTTACAATGATGAGGGCCGTGTCAACGCCTAAACCATTGCGGCCACCGACGCCCATTAGTTTTTACTTTAATATATTAATTGTTAAAACTGCATTCTTTCCAGCGGACTTTAAATTTGTGGCGGGGCGTCGGTGGCCGCAAGGTTTAGTCTTTGACACGGCGCTCATCACTGTAAGGTAAAGGTCCCGGGTTCGAATCCAGCGGCCCTGCATTCGAACTCGACATACTTACAAATGGGCTTTTTTTCAAAAACACCGGCACTCTGAGGGTTTATATGACCTCTGCTGTTGCGAACCCTCGTAAAAAAAAGAAAAAAAACTATAAAAAAAAATTTGTGAGTTTCTTTTTGGAGTCAAGGTGTTGAGCCTGCATTCAGATAGTTTCCGATCTTTCTGCCTATCCTAGCTATTTTCTTCTTTCAGACGCTTTTCGCTATTTTTCTCTTACTTTTAATTATTATTCTCATCAACATCATTTTGTATCAGTATGAATTCTTGAACAGGGTGTAACAAATGCTATGAATTGTGGCACGTACAAGCCGAACTAACGCACACAAACTCGTCTGTCAGATCAAAACAGCAAAGCAGAATGATCGTAAATTATATGAATTTATATCGTATGAAAGACTCCAAAGAAGGAATCTCTGAAATTTTAAGACAAGACCTCAAAATAATTTCAAATGAAATTTGTATATAAAAATAACATAAAAAATTTTTAATTGTACGCTTTTGTTCAATTAAAAACAGGGTGCCTTACTGTTCTATGCAGTCGATGCGTTCCGAATGACAGTCTTAAGATAGTTTTCTTACTTAATAGCCACATGGCAAAACATTCCACCCACAACCAACCCCCAGCGGGGGGTTAAAAATACCCCCCTCCAACATATCTCGAGATCACAAATAGACTGAGATATAAACAGAGCGGGGTGGAGAGAGCGATAATAAAACTATTTCCGGCGTCTTTCTTCCGCCACAGGGTCAACCTCTATTGATCTTAACGACTGGAAATGTCGCTAGCACATGTAATACCGCTTGAGCTTTGACGTACAGACGAGCGCTCTTCACAACCACGTTTCTATTTAAACTATTTAAAAATACCGTCCTTCCGGCTCGTTTAGACACAGTCAGACAATGGCGGAATACGAGCCCATTGACACTCCTATACGACTGTGCGGGCGAGGATATACCGTCACGTATTGCTTTGAAGTGAATTCACAATTTTTTTCGACTTACACAAGTAAAATAAAGCCCGAGTCGGGGGATACGTGTTTCTTGGGCGTTCATGTTGATGTGACCCCTCCGTATAAAACAAGAACAGTGACAGACATCAAGAGTGAGACCAAAATCGAATTTCGGGAGCTTTCACGGCTTGTTAGCCTCACACGCTAGCTGAGGCTAACGACGTTACCGGACTGAGTGGGCGCACCGACCGCACGCCATTTTACTAGAGGAGAAATTAAGCTCGGAATAATAATTTTACCCGGGAGACGGTGGAAAGGATTTTGATTTTCTACCCAAGAGAAGGGAGGAGGGTAAAACTTTGTCAACTAAGAAGACTTACTTCTCGATTCAAAATATTTACACGACGGTAATCAGTTGTGTATTTGCATTTTACTTCCTAAGGGACTGGGAAAACTGTACAACCGACAGCATATTTTATACTTTTCCCCTGGACGTTCCTAAAATCGTGGCAGGCAGGAAAAACGCAGAGATAAAATTAGTTTTGTATAAGACCATTTTATTTAGTGGTCTGATTGATCTTCTTTCAATTAATTAATGTTTTTATGTAAGGTCTTGATTGAAATGAAAAAGTTAGTGTCACGAGCGGGATTCGAACCCACGACCTTCGGCTCAATACGCTGCTGCTCTACCCACTTGAGCTATCGTGACACTAACTGTTTCATTAGTTGTGTCCCCCCCCCCAACTCCCATCTTACCCTACAACCTTTCGAATTTTCCCTCCTTTTTGACATTTTTCAAATGTCGTGTAATCAGGATTCGATTCTCGGCGACATATGAAGTGGCCACGGGGAGCTGTTAATAAAGATATACTTCTTTACTTACTTATTACATCTATTCTATTTAGTGGTCCGATCGACCAAATTATTTCTTTCAATTAATTAATGTTTTTATGTAAGGTCTTGGTTGAAATAAAAAAGTTAGTGTCACGAGCGGGATTCGAACCCGACCTTCGGTTTTGTATAAGGGCAGACGATGTAAAAAGGCGAGAATTTTAAACGGAATTTAGTTAAACAACACGATAAATATTAATATTTGGTTCAAAAACATCCTTTCCATGTGTGTTGAATGAAATTTTGTGTTTTGAAAAATCCGATCTTATTCAAATATTGACACAACTCACAATACCACAAAAATTCAATATCAAATTTGAACTAATTTAAGACTTTCGCAAAATAATTCCTTCTAAATAGAGTCCAAATGAGTGTATCCGTCAAGAAAACCCATTTTACCCCCACAGACGGTTTATACTTAACAACTAAGGAATGTTTTTCTACATTTAAGATTACTACTAAGATTTCTTAGTGGTAAGTTTGTAGTATCCAAAATGATGTAGTTAAGGAATAAGTAACCAGTTCAATATACATTGAAGACTATTCAAAAGTACAAAGTAGGCAGAGCTTAAATACTTGATGTAAATCCAAAAACAAAGATAACGAGCAAAGAAGAATATAAAATTACTTTGAATCCTAATTTAAATGCTGCGTTATAAAAAATAAGGCAGTGCTTTGGTATTAGAAATATCGACCACTTTTTCACTCATGAACACTGGATCAAGGTGTGGTCTTCAATAAGAAAGTAAATTCAAATAGGCAGTAACAACTGAATTTGCTTTCTTCTTCAAGACCACACCTTGATCCAGAGTGTTTGTGAAAAAGAAAGCACTTACACTTTTATTCAGTTTCCAACGTGATTTGGGTTTCTGGCTCGCATTAAGTCTCGGTGATCAGCATCCAATGACGAAAGTAGCATGTCTTCCATCATCCTGGTTACCGTGCAAGTACATGTGGTACCGATTATAACCAATGATAAGATCCTCTCTGATTTTTTGCTCGGTGGTATGTGCGACCCTCATTATTTCTTTCACCCACATTTCGCACTTTTTGGAATTCAGAGATTCAGGAACTACTCCAAAAGTCCATTTAAGTGACTATTATTTTCTCTCTATTTCTCTTACTTAACGTTCAAGTTTGGCTATTATATTTCAGAATATTTTCAACCATAATCTTATATGTGCGGTGATTAGTGACCAATAATCGATAATTATTCAGAAATCGTGAGATGCGGTCTGGTGTGATGTAGGTTTCAGAAAAACCTTTTCTTTATCGTGCCAACGTTTCGATCTTTATTGAGATCATCTTCAGGGCCTGGGATTTACAAACATTGTTTACATTTAACAAATACATTTAGGATGTGGACAAGTGAATTTATACAATGCAAAATATATTTTTATATTCAATCAAAGTATTTGATAGTAAGTAAATCCCAGGCCCTGAAGATGATCTCAATAAAGATCGAAACGTTGGCACGATAAAGAAAATGTTTTTCTGAAACCTACATCACACCAGACCGCATCTCACGATTTCTGAATAATCATAATCTTATAGATTAACGTTTTTTGTCTCTTTCCGAACTGCCTTTTACACAGAGAACGGAATTCAATCTTTTGACAGCATTTTTCGCCATTCCCGTTCTACTTTTTATGTCGGCTTCACATTTTCCTGTTTCATCTATAAGTGGCCAAAGGTATTTAAATGATTCCTTTTGATGTATTATTTCATTTCCTAATATGATTTCTCTTTTATACCATCAAAGGCCAGGAATTTAGTTTATCAAAGTTCATTGAAAGACCATAGTTTCGTAAGTCTCTTTTAGTCTTTCTAGCATGAATTTTCGTCGTACCTTACTTGAGCAATGGTGCAAACAGAACTGAATGGACATGTCCACTTCTGTAGAGATTCCCATTCCTCCACACCTTCTATACCATCCATCCAAGATATATTTTTGAATAAAATTGGAGACGGGCAGCAGCCTGTTACTAAGTTTACACAGAACTATGCGATCACATTAATTGTTGATAAAAATATGATTAGGAGGAAAATTTCAAAGTAGAAAACTACTGAACATTGATAGAATTATTCCGCCATCTTATTGGGACCAACACGCCATCACGAACTAAGCCCGATAATAAACCTTCGGGATGTTTGAAATATTCAGATATTAATATTTATCAGGGAATAAATTTACTGAAAACCCAACTTACGCTGAATAGGAAAAACGTGAATGGATGGACAATGGATCCATTTTTTTCTTTTCTCCTTCTTAAAAAAATTATAGTTGGATAAAATATTAGAAAATTCAGATAAGTACACTGAAAACTTATTCAGCCAAATTTCAACCAAATTAGTTTTTTTTATTTTAAACTCAATTATCAACGCTATGTTTGTTTAAACGGTGATTCCATAATCTTACTTTAAAGTGTGAAATCCTTTTAAAAAATAGGCGGTGCTGGTGAATCATGAGGAACTGTACACAAACTTAAGACGTAGGCGGTATTATCTTTGTATTCTTTTTTTCAACAAATTTGGTCATTTTTATTTTATTTTTAGAACTTATTCCTAATAATAAAGCGTAACTGCATTATATATATATAGAACATGAAATGGCGTTGCTAAACACATCGATAAAATCTTTCGACACGTCAGAATTAAACTTATCTAACTAATGTCATACCTTTTGAATTTAACCTTTTTATGAGTGACTCATTCAAACTGGATCACAGGTACGTTACTCAAATTTACATGGAACTATAACATTGTTCATAATTTTTCTTTATTAACTTTAAAAACCCGTATATGCCATTTAAGAAAAAAAATGAAAATGCACCACAAAGAGAAAAAGAGGGAGAAGAAAATATCGCTAGAAATTTGTATTGTTTAAAATAAAATATATACTGTAATTGCTAGTCTACTTTATCTTTCAAAATTAATATCCAACAAACTTTTAGATAGTATTTAAAAAATAAAAGTAGAATTCGGTTTAACTAACACTTTTAATGATTGTTGAAACATTATTTTAGTATATTTTAAAGGTGTAAAAAAATCTCATGCCAACCAAATAACAATCCAGAATATACGTGAACATGGATATTCAAGCAAGTTTCTGTTTATCAATATTATTACATGTTTCCTTCATGTTCCAAATTGCGTATCGAGAGTAGTCTTAGTTTTGATTGACCAAAAATTATACCTAATCCGCCTGTTCTCACTCCGGGATAGGAAAGATGACAGGGGGGTTAAATTTTCCAACTGGATCAGGGTTGTGTTCGTTCATTACGATTAATAAAATTAAGGTTTCGACTGTTGAATTGTTCTTGTTACTAAGTTAAAGAATGTCGGCTTCAAAAATAAATAATTTGTATGTATAATTTTTTTTAAACCCAAAAACATGAAATCTTATGCAAGAGCTGCCGCCATTCGGTGGTCCAATTGTTAAAGATCTAAACTTTAGGCCTATCCATTCTTCAAGGTTCGGAAAAGAAAATCGAACAGGGTGGCGCAATATGCTTTATACGCTGTGTTAAGGTGGTTTGCAGATTTAGCATACCCTGTTCGCCTTTGCACTACGGTCGTGTCTCTGACACTGTTCATTACACAAGAAGCGGAAATTATTAATTCAACGGGAGAACATCAAAAGCGCTATTTCTGAATTTAAGTGAGTTACTTCCATACCAGACTTCGTGCAGTGAACGAAATTGGCAAAGTTATAGATTCTTTGAAAATTCTTCAAAAAGTGATAATAGGAAAATTGGAACAAAATTCCGTTATCCATCGTTTTCACCTTCTTCTCTTACAAGAAAATAGATAAAATAAAATAAACCTTTTCTTTGTAAGCACCACGAGATCGTTTATGTGCAACAACTAAACAAGCATATATTCACCCGAATGTTCGTAAAAATTAGACGATTTTTTTCTAATTATAAAGAAATCTTAAATGTTGCTCTTATTGTGTACCAAATTTTTGTGTTTTGCAGAGTACACAAGTAAACGTTTCAAATTTACAAATTTTAGAGCAGACTGGTAAGGACGATTATGACCATTAGAAGAGTTGTAAGGATGGAATCAAATAATTAATTATCATATGAAGTTTATTTGTTTTTTTGTCAGCCTTTGATCTGTTGAAAACAGTTCGTTAATACAGAGCAGAGTTTCGGAATCGGACTTGACCGGAAATGGGCTTGTACCTGGTATCGGTTCTTAAGGAAACGCCCTCTTGACCAGGACCTACCACCGGGAAAGGGCGAGCCATAGGGAATTCTGGATAATTCATCAAGAAAGTTCAGACCTCGTTTCCCGGACAAATGGTTTGAATGGTGCAGTTTGGCGCCCCCCCCCCTCGTCGAACGTGTCTGGTCGGAAAGACCCAAAATAGACGTTCTCGGAGTCGACACGCCTAAGAATAATCCAGACGGTCGGCCGGGATCCAACAGGCTGCGTCAACGGAAAGGAGTTAAAGACCCACCTACTTGGTACAAATAGTTTACTATTGGTTAAAAAAACCGCTATATTTGCGGTCGAAGAGTACCGATTGAAAAAAAACATTAATATTCGTTTGGTACACTAAAAATACGTAATAGGCCAAACAATAAATTAACAAAAAAAATACAAATACTGGGCACAATCAATGTTGTTGGGCTGCTGTTTAAAGTAGGTCAGACTCGACTTGCGTACATGACTTACTTATATGACAATTCAGAATACTGTGGTGCTAAGTGTGCTAAGCTGTTTATTCAGAAATCGTGAGATGCGGTCTGGTGTGATGTAGGTTTCAGAAAAACATTTTCTTTGTGCCAACGTTTCAATCTTTACAATTAATTAAGGTTTTTTGTTGAGATGAAAAAAAGTTAATGGCACGAGCGGGATTTGAACCCACGATCTTCGGCTAGATACGCTCTACCACCTGAGCTATCGTGACCTCGATCCACTCGGACATCAACTCCCCATCTCAACCCCACCTTATGAGTTTTCCCTCCTTTTGCCATTTTTCAAGAAGATCGTGGGTTCAAATCCCGCTCGTGCCATTAACTTTTTTTCATCTCAACAAAAAACCGTAATTAATTGGTCAAGCGGACCACGAAATTAGTGAATTTAGTTTCAATCTTTATTGAGATCATCTTCAGGGCCTGGGATTTAAAAACATTTTTTAAATTTAACAAAAAATGTAGGATGTGGAAAAAAGTGAATTTATACAATGCAAAAAAAATATTTTTTTATATTCAATCAAAGTATTTCTACGCAGAAAACAAACACTTTGAGTGAGTAGAAATACTTTGATTGAATATAAAAAAAATATTTTTTTGCATTGTATACATTAACTTCTTTCCACATCCTACATGTTTTTGTTAAATTTAAACAATGTTTATAAATCTCAGGCCCTGAAGATGATCTCAATAAAGATCGAAAAGTTGGCAAGATAAAGAAAATGTTTTTCTGAAACCTACATCACACCAGACCGCATCTCACGATTTCTGAATAATCATCGACTAACGGTCACTGATCACCACAGATGTGTCAGCTGTATTCACAAAATATTACATAATAATAAATATTTATATGCAGAACAAATGCCAATAACAAATTTGAAGCTTACAGATAATGATAAAGTAACGTTACCAGCACACGACCAAAAAGAAAATATTAAAGAAATCTTGTGCATTTGAGTGAGTTCATAAAAGCCCGCTTAAAAATTAAGCAATTCTGATATTAAATTTATGAGATATAAAGGCATCAATTAATAGGAAGAGTGTGACGAACACTACTATATATTATTAATCAAGTAAACAATAAATGTCGAATCGTATTTATAGCCAGGCCTACTTCATTCAGAAAGGATTCCCCTCTCCTTTGTGTTCATGCAGATGCCTAGTATAAGCACAAGCATAAGCCAAGCATAGCCGAAATCCGTTTTAAAATGTTGCTTTGTGGACAAAATAAAATGTAAAAAGAAAACTACCATCGGGTTTTTGTTTCGGTCAGAGTTGTGGGTATATGTTTATAGTGTAAAGTATCATGTAGATTTAACTTTTGGCTTGTTACAATAATTTTTATTGTTGACTGGTCATATACGGCAAATTAGACTTGGTAGTAAGAGATGATCTTGTTTGCTCTACTGCTTTTAAATTTCAAAAATAATTAAATTTGATTTAATCGGCTACCTTCTGTTATCGCTGTTATGGACATGGTCGAGAAGCATCGTGGGATCACCCGATCCTCCATTCTGCTGACAACGATCTCCCGCTTCGACGTCGTCAACTGTAACAAAAATAATTCAGGTTATTCCAAATCGGTAGGAAACCATTTAGAAAATCAATAATTATCAAACCATCCCGGCCGGCATCAAAGCCACATTGGATGTCGGGGTTCAAAGGCGTTTATGGAAGAAAAAGGACTTCAACTACCACCACTTAAAAGCATGCTAAAAAGCATGAAAATCGGCGAGATCCTCAGGGACAAAGGTAAAAACTATATTTAGCCCCTAATCCTCGCCAAAGAACGAAAATGATACACAAAGCATAATTTTTATAACATATATGTGGATCAATTCACAACATACCCATACGACGTTGAGATATTTTTGTAATAATCACAAATCCATGACATAGGTAGGGATGTGATTTATTACTAATTTTGTAATTTGTCATTGCAAAGCTTAAAAACTGGGCGATGGTATGCTCAAGGTAATACGAAGCTGAGTTAAAATATTTTTTAAAAAGATAATTTCAATCTTTTTCCCCATGAAAACTCTAATTTCCCACCTAATCATAATTGGTTTAGTGTTCTTCTTATCATTAACGTAGTCAACTGGAAAACTTTCTATATTCCAAAGTTGTCGGAAGTGGCCATATGCAAGATGTTATTAAAGAAAACCTGTACTTATGAACAATTACTACAAAGTTTCCAGAATTTTTTTTTTATATTCTGAAATAGGTAGAAAACGAAAGGTATTAAGGAAACACGAAACTTGGGAAAAGAATTCCAATCTGGTCACATGTATGTGAAGGCTCCCAGCAAAGCGGTGGGCCGAAAGAAAGGAACAATAACAAGTTCTTGGAACTAGGCAGTGTTCCCAGGCTTGTAAAGGACCGTTAGAAGGGCGGGCAAAAAATCTCTCAGCCCTTAAATAGGGGTATCTACCCCTCGGGCTTATCATGACCCCCAGACTTTTCGAACTGTATATCTAATATATTAATACAACTTTTTGCTTCCCCCGGGAAAGGTTAACAAGGGCGCGTACTGTGTCTCGTTTGAACTCGATTCTCAAATGTCTTTACCGCAAGAAGATAAATAGCGAAGTGAGTACGTTAATGTAATTTATTCCAGCAGAAGCTAAACTACTCCTAATTATACCTGACATAAATTTATTGATGTTAGAATATTGAATGGTTATAATGTCAAGAGTGGTTATACGTAAAAGCACTCTATAAACATTTTAAGAGGGTCAAATTAATAAACAAGATTCTAGATTATATTCAAGTCCATTTTCATGAATTATGAACTGTGAAATCCTTTCAATTATTAAGGTTAATGTGGTCTTCGCACTAAAGCAACATTTAACTAGCAACCTGCTACAACATAAACAGCTTAATTTTTTAGAACTAGTTGACTACAGTTACAATTTGCATAGACAGGAAGAAATGTTTTTCATACATAATTGACATAGGTTTTGTCTTATGTACTAGAAAAAATGTTGTTCATTTTCCAACACATCTTTTAAGATAATAGAAAAATAGTTAAAGCAAAAAAAGGCAACATAATTCGACAAATCGTACATGGTAACAAGTGCATGGATTAAGCAAAAAAAGATAACATAATTCGACAAATCGTACATAGTGCCTGGGTTAAAATTAATTCATACATTAAATTATTACTTATGTGTGATGGGGGTTTTGAAAGTCCTAACAGCCAATGAAGAGTAAACGGGCCTATACTAAATGAAACCGACCAGCACATATCCATTAAGCGCCATTCGAAACATAAATTTCTTCCAGCGATTGGTCTTTCCTGGAAAAAATATATTTATGTTAGACAGAACACTATTATTCCGTCGGTTTCTAGCCCAGGGACGGAAAGAACCCAAGCCCTTGCTAGAAATTCTAAGAAAGGCCATGCCAGAAAAGATCAAACAAAAACACCCCCTTCACAGGTAGCGAGGAGTAGCAGAGGGAAGCCCAGAACTTGTCGAAAACATTCCTTCCACCCTCGCCCGACCTTAAAATTTAAATGTAAGGGAAATTGCGATCCCAGGGCTAAATTGAAGGGGAGTAGTAATGAATATAAAATAATATATTGGAAATTCTTAGCGTGAGACCATAATGAAGTTTTGTGTTTTGAATAAATCGCTGGGGTTTTTAAGTGGCTAAGTTGTTGAAGTCTTTAAAATTCTGAGGGCGAGCAATGATTCGGGGAGGCAAATCTATCGCCTTTCCGACAAGGGGTGGTAATGCCAAAACGATTTATTATAAATCCCATGAAGAACTGCATCATTAACACTATGGATATATTCTTAAATATAAAAAGCTTAACTTTGGACGAAGAATTTGATCTATCTATTTTTGATGATGAAAAAGATTATTATTATATGTACATATATAAGTTGTAATTGGTTGCAATGGTTTTTTTATAGAGGAAATTAGGACCGTCTGCACCAAATTATGGGAACAAGGTCTTAATAGCCCGGAGCGTTAAAAAACGTTTTTTGTTTTTTGCCCGAATTCTTGGCGCTACCAGGTCGGCGACATCAAGAAGGTGTTTCCTTTGAGAAATAGGTTTCAGAAGTTTGACGCAATAGTCTATCCACCCCCTTGGAATAAATTAAACCTGCGAAACTACTGCCCTCCACACGTCCTTTGAAGGGGTGTAGGCGCGCAGACAGCCAGGTGGAAAAAAATAAAAAGCCCGGTGGAAAAAGGTACCTGATTTGTAGGTTCTGTGCTGCTGTCTTTTTCTATTTTTTGTTGGTTTTATATTGTTCACGGAAGTGGAATTGAAATTGTCTCACGCGTGAATGCATACAGAGCAGGGAGAAATTCAACCCTGTAAAGTTTAGCAGTTTCTTCTACAAATTGCGTAAACGAATAAATTTTAAACTTCATGAGAAACAAGTAGTGACCTGAATTAATCAACGTTCTTGTAATTATTGGGGTGAGAGAGTAGAGATAGATAAAGAGAGAGAGAGAAAGAGAGAGAGAGAGAGAGAGAGAGAGAGGAGAGAGAAAGAGAGAGAGGAGAGAGAAAGAGAGAGAGGGAGAAGAGAGAGAGAATCGGAGATAAAGTGAATATAAAATAAGTCTAATTATTCAGAAATCGTGAGATGCGGTCTGGTGTGATGTAGGTTTCAGAAAAACACTTTCTTTATCGTGCCAACGTTTCGATCTTTATTGAGCCCTGAAGATGATCTTAATAAAGATCGAAACGTTGGCACGATAAAGAAATTTTTGTCTGAAACCTACATCAAACCAGACCGCATCTCACGATCTCTGAATAATCATCGATTAACGGTCGCTAATCACCACACAAAATAAGTCATTCAAATTCATAAAAAATATATCAAAACGTTTCATTCTTCATATTGTAAAAATAAATTCATTTTAAACTTAATCAAACAAAGCACGTAATGAATAAATTAAGTGATAGCCTTGCAATTATCAGGGAGAGGGAGAGGGAGAGGGAGAGAGAGAGAGAGAGAGAGAGAGAGAGAGAGAGAGAGAGAGAAAGAGAGAGAGAGAGAGAGAGAGAGAGAGAGAGAGAGAGAGGAGAGAGAGAGTGGGTTGGAAACAGAGACAAAGAGAGTGAGAGAGCTAGACAAAATAAGAGTGAGTGAGAGAGCTAGACAAATTAAGAAAGAGAGAGTGAGAGGGCCAAAGTTTCTGCTGCCCATAACATCACTTTAAATAAAGAGAAGACCCCTTTTTCAGCGACATCATATGGAAAACGTTTTTATTCGATTTCTAGAAAAAGAAGACAAAACGAGAAGTGAATTGGCTTGTACACTTCAACCATGGATGTGAGATGTCTATGAGGACAACATCGATTATTTATTATCATTTATTACCTTCAGCGGGGGAAAAAAAACTTTTAATTCCTACTTGTACATAATACATGACGAAATACATAATTCAAAATTTTAAATACGAAGAAGTATTGAATCCCAAGAAAACATTTATCATCGTTTAAATCATGTAAAATTAAATCCCTACAATTTATAGATTATTAATTTACGATGTGCTTGTAGTTCTGAATTTTCCGTATTGTAAAAAATAAAAACAGGAAAACACCGACTGTGCAATACTGTCTCTATCAAAATTTCAGGGAAAATCTGAATAACAAATTGAACCCTTGAACCCGTGGGAGCTCGAGGGATGTAAACAGCTAATCCGTGCCTCTGAGCGACGGAAAAAACGATATTAACATAGATTTACAGTTTAAATTGCCCTTTCACCCTGCTGTCTCGTGTCTACACCGTCGCCAGATTACAACAAACAATGAAAAAGGCGACGGGTTCGTCTAATCTTGTATCTGCCCTCTAATCGAAAAATTACTTTATTGCATTTGTTTTCCTATGTCCAATTATCTTATTACATTCAACATATCTAGTCTTTAATTTGTAAAGCCATATATATTTTTTATTTTTAGTTAATTTACAGGTTTGACGACTTTTTCCTCCGATTTTAATGCAGCAAACGTCTGTAATTTTTTGTATTAGTTCCTTATGTAAGCTCTTTAAGTCTTTTTGTTGTTTGACTTCATGTATTTATTTCAACAACTGTATATACACTTTTGGTTTTTGCATATTTTTGGAAATGCATATTTTTCAGAATTTTAAGTCCTGTGATCTGCGCTAGATCTCATTTGTTAGAAAATTTTATGCTGAACAAGACGTCTTTTTAAATGCTTCACAACTGCATATACACTTTTGGTTTTTGCACGAAAAAATGGCCAACTTTGGAAATGCATATTTTTCAGAATTTTAAGTCTTGTGACCTGCGCTAGATCTCCTTTTTTATGAAATTTTATGCAGAACAAGACGTCTTTTTAAATGTTTCCTAGATTCAGTGATCGATCAGTAAATTCAAAAATTTGGGAACATGCTAATTTTTGGACTTTTTACCAATGCTTCAGATTGAGCTGTGGAGCCAGGAAATCGTTCTTAGAGCGGCGCCCTGTAGAAATCGATAGGAAATTTTAATAAGCCTTCAAATGATCACCTTTCATTTTGCCCGATTTCTCAAAAATTTTCCGAGTTATTCGCTATTTTTGGGGAAAAAAGTTTGATTTTTTACGTCATGGAAAAAACCGATCACTCTCCCGATTTTCGAGAATGCGTAAATTTTGAAGCGCCATGTTTCGCAAATTACCAAGTAAAGACCACGGTAGCCAAGTAGTTAGGGCGTCCGACTTTTCCAAGCGAGGGGTTCTGGGTTCGAAACCCAGCAGACCCAATGGCTTTTTAATTGATAACGATGGTGGTTTGCCCACTCGTCCTCAACACCCAATGGGTAGTTGTATGTTCAGCCTACCTGTATGAATGTACTTTACTTTTACTCAGTGAGGACTGCGAAGGTCCGAATATTCTCGCTGGTCCAAGCAAACCAATTCAAACACATTTGCATCTAGTAACATTTTTACAAATTGAAGAATTTCGTTGTTGTTTATTAATTCAAAAAAACGTATATTGCATGTGTGCTTAACAAAGTTAACATCAATGTAAATAAAAAGGTCAAAACATGTAATGGGAACTTCCTTTTATACCAAGAAAAGGTAAAATGACTTTATCTCATTTAACCAATTAAGCTACATTTTGGCCTGGAAAATTAAGGCTACTCAAATAATCATTGAAACTTTGCCCTTTCATTTCATACCCCGGGGTTTTTAATATTTACGTTTTTCAAAATGGTTTACTTTTTTATGCAGCTGTAATTCCGTACAATGGCGAAAACACAATTGAAGAAAAACGATAAAAATTCAACAATAACCGTTCCAAAGTGGTAATCCTGAGTGAGGTTTTTAAAGGCGAGGCATAATAATGGTTTTCTATTGGGCAGGGCTACATTCAATTCCAAATTAGGTCACAAATGACAAAACTCGCCAATCGATACGTGAAAAATTCGGCGTTAATACGGAAATGCGTACAGGCGATGGACGATAGGGAACAGCGTCAGATTAAGGTTTCACATTCACCAGGAAAATCAATGCGCTGCTGCGCGCCCTAGGTGACCATGTTGAGAGGGTTGGGAGTCTCCACCCCACCCAATATTCTCTCGGCAATTAATCCGAGGTTTTTTCGTAACCAGTTTATCACCGGGTTATTTTTTCCGTGATCTATCTATAATCGGATTTTAAAAAATTAATGTCAATTTAACATATTAACAAAAATATTTTTAAAAAAAGCCCGTGCTTTCTTTAAAATCGTGGTTTTTCAACGGGTGCCTATAAATTCTTAATTACGCTCATAATTTTTTCCCTTGTTTTGCATACGGAAACGATAAGACTGACAAGCTTTGTGCGAGTAATTGCTTTTAACACGAACATAAACAAACATTGGGTATAGTCTCGTAGGGAAACCACGCTTCATAAAAATACAACTACCCTATTCAAAAAAGTCCGCATTTCTGTGTCGTGAGGCCTATTTTAAACGCCTTTTAGATTTTATGCGAAGAACTCTTGTAGAATCGAGATTAGGTGATACGATTCAAAAATTATGTACGAATGGTACTTTCATCGCGAATTTTGCACCCAATGTGGGCCTCTCCCTTATACCAACCACATGCCAAAACGAAACGATATTACATTCTTTCACATGTAAACGGATAAATAAAACAAAAACTGACAAATAAAAGCGCTGACTGGCTCAATTCAAGGTTAAAAAAAAGCTGTAAACAAACCTCTCGTGATGATCCATTTCCAGCCACCCTGTTTGAAAAAAAGGAATAGTTACATAGTACCGTTTTAAAAGGGAATCTAAAACACCCGATATTTGTTCGAATCGGAGTTATCAAATACGAATGAATACGTACAGTGAATGAAAGTATTCTATAATAGAGAAGAGCGAGTTTATTGATCGGGCAAATTCCATACGTGATGGCTCATAAATATTTTATTCCCCTCGTCTTATGGAATGATTTGCGCTTGTTTTTCAACAGGAAAGAATTTTTGTACCAGGAACGAATTTAACTTTTTTCTCTGTAGAGCTTTATATATATAAAGCACAGTTAAATTGCAAAGTAGAAAAGAAAAGATATACCAATATTTTATTGTTTCTGATGTACATTATTTTGACTAATACAGATTGACTTTTTTTCTAAATATTACAGAATACAACCATCTTTTTTTTTTAAGTGGGACCCTATTATTCCCCCCCCCCCAATTTTTTTAATATTGTTTAGACTTCTGGAAAAACAAGATTTTTTTAAATCGGACATGCTTTTCAAAATTTATTCTAAATTTTGCGTGAAAAATAAGCAGCTTCTCCAAGTAACTCCACACCTTTTTAAAAACGTCTCAAAATCTTAAAACGTCTCAATTTTTAAGTGGAAAGCAAAAACATTTTTAAAAAATTTCATACAACTTGAAAGCAAGGGCTTTCGTTAGTTTTAAGCCTAGGGATAATTATTTCATTTTGTTCCACTTTTTATCACGGAACTTTTTTTAATATGGTTTTGTTTTTACATAAAATTGAGACATTTTTAAGAAGGTGTGGAGATCGTGGGAAGCAAGTTATTTCGCATAAAATTGAGAACAAATTTTAAAAGACATATCCGATTTTAAAAATTATTTTTTTATGTTTTCAGAAGACTAAATACTATCAAAAATGTGGAAAAAATAATAGGGACCCATTTGGAAAAAAATATTGGTGCATTCCGCAATATTTTGAGAAAAAATCAATCTACATTAGACAAAATAAAGTACATAAAAAACAATGAAATACGTGTATTTTATTTTTTAATTTGGCTTCATAAAAAAAAGTGGGTGGAGTACATAACGTCGATCACCCTGTATATACAATATAAATAAGTGCATATATAAAATACTATATAGTAATATAGCAAATTATATTTTATTTTTGTGTAGTATCTGAGGAAAACAATAAATTTGGGTTTAGGATATGTTGAATTTTAAAATTGGGCGAAATTAACTTTGCCTCGAAGTCTTGCATATAAATATAAAATTAATTTATTACAAATATCCATTAACAGGCTGTTTCCCAAAATACCCATTTTATAATTGATTTTAGAATAGGGGAAACGAGCGGCCCATCCCTTTTTGAGGGGCTAATTAAATTTCAGAATTCCAAGGTCGGCGCACCCCATTTTATCCCCACCACCGCTCCTAACAATCCCCTTCTCTATTAGCATCCACTTACCCCTCTCCCTCAATAACTAATGAGAGGTAAAGGGGCAGGTGTCTAGAATAGGGAAGGCGAGGTGTAAACCTAACGGAGTGGGGGTAAACCGCGGGTTGGTAGGGGGTGAACTTGGGATTTCGAATACTGATTATACAAAAAATATGTCCTAGACTGCACTGTATGCTTTCCACTGACTTGGAATGATTCAATTCACTTGCAGATAAATTGTTCAGAATTTACTGTAAAGAAAGTCGGTTAAAAACTCAGTTTAAATCCGTTAATACAAGCGGGTTTGGAAAGCTAATATTACGTTAGACGTAATTATTTTCTTCCAACATCCAAAACATGGTAAAATTTGGTTTAATCATAATTGTAATATTATTATATTAGTTCTAAGTAGTCAAATTTAAAAAAAAATCATTGGTTCTTCAAACAGGCGGTGGTTTATTTTTACACTGTTTTTTTCCTCCACAAGAAGGATAGAAAAAACTTCAATCTTGCTTTCCCTAGCCCTACCGGGTTTAAAATTAAAATTTAAAAAATAGGCAAGGCTGTAAACTCAGGCTGCAATCCCAAAAACATGTCTGGCTGTCTGCTTGGTGCAAATCACGTTTTTTAGTGCAAGCGTTAGTGCAATGTTTATCAATACATTTTAAAAAAATGTTGCAAACCTACAAAAGCCGCTTGCTTCGCGATATTGACACAACGATCGGGTTTTTAAAATTATTATTTTTTATGAACTGGATATCGGGATAGGGATTTTTTGTTTTATTTAACAACAATAAATTGGAATAGGTGATCAATTAAATAAAAATAAACGTCCTTTTCCTTAAGGTTTAATAATTTTTTTTTTGTTGGATTATGGATAAAAAAAGGGAATAGGAAAATAGGTCCTTCTTGTGGTGACCTTTTATTACGAAAAATTCAAATTTGAAAAGGGCGAATTAAAAAGGCAAAATGAAAAAGGAAGTCGCACCGAGGGACTGTGTACGGTTCTTGGAAGGAAGAAGCAGAGAAAAATTGTGGGGGTGAGGGTAGTGCACCCCCTCTCATCAAACTTGATTAAGATCTGTTATTGTTTGAATGAGTAATATTGGGTGTGTGAAGGGTGGGCATAGTGGATCAATAAGTGAGGCCACGCCCTTCTCCATTGATTCCTCCCACCCGGAGTTGGCAGGATGAGAAGCGAAGAGGAAGAGGGAGCTAGGAAGAGAAAGGGAGGGTGGGCGAGAGTGAGAGAAAGAGAAAGAGGACAACCAGCCCAAGGCAGCAGGCCGACTTACCTCGTGAAGCTGCTTGACTGCTCGCCGGTAGAGGACTGAGTCGAGTGGGGGTCCCGTCTACTACAGCGGGGGCCGGAGGATAGCGGGAGTTAGCGCAATCGATAGCGCACCCTACAGAAGAGGGAGCCACCGAAAGCGAAAGTGAAACCCCCTCAGCAAGGACTAACAAACGCCAAATTTCAAACCTACCATACCACAACTCAAAACGAGCGCAAACATTTTACACAAGATTATCACAGGGGTCGTAAATAATAAATGATAAAAAAAGTGGATTTTTCTGGAGAAACGACCACAGAATCTAAAATTGTATGTGGTTGAAAAAACAAAACGCATACATTTGATGGCGAGTGGGATCATAATGCATATGAATTTAATTTTAAAAAAAAACATACATTACATGCGCGAAAAAACTATTAACAGAGCGAAAACATCATGCATAATTCCCAAAAAAATGCTAGCTATTACCAGCCAACGCAAGTAAATTTATGTTGATTTTGAAGACAGAAATCACAAAAAGAAGCTTAATAAATTGGTTAGGGATTGTTAGGATTAAAAAGAAAATAAACAAAAGAATCACAAACTAGACTTTCGTGGCAACAGCAACAAAATTTTTGACAAGGCTAGGAAATTTTCCTATATGAGTGTTAAATGGTAGGTCAATCGTAAACAAAATAAAACCCACGTTGTATGATGTGAACCACCATGAAAGTTGAGAGGTTGGTGACATTCGACAAAGCATAAAGTAAAAATAATTATAAAAAAACAGAACTATGAATAAATACACAGAAATATATATAGATTCAGTGAATACCAAAACCTGATGACTATGAGGATTATTTCGAAAGAATTAGAGAAAATAAAAGTCTAAGGATATTAAACGGGGTAAAAGGATTTGAGTACATGATGGCGAAGTATTGATGTTGAATTACTGAAAACCAATCAGAAAAAAATCAATGAGCATCGATGGGTAAGAAGAATTATAGACTAGAGGCTAACTACTAATGAGTTTTAGTAGTAAATTCTAGAAATGACAAATCTAAGGACATATATACAACATAGCGAAATACTTATGTGCTTTATTAGAAAATCGTACTAAAATAATAGAAAATCTGTGGAAGAATTTAAAGCAGAGTTATTGGTCAGTTTATCGGTAAATCCGTGGAAACAGAAGGTTCCACAGATTTTAAAGATCCAGAGGAATTAGTGAACATAGTAGTAACGTATCGATGCATTATTGCAAAACTCATGAGTAAAAACAAAATAATGGATAAAAAAAAGAGCCTAAAAAATTAGAGAAAACTGTGGTGAAGTTCTGACGACTTATAAAAACTCATTGTAAAATTTCAACCTAATTCTATAAATTTTTAAGAACTGAGAACACTGAGGCGAAGTACTGGTGAGTTTTATCGAGAAATACATGGAAAACAGAACGTTCGATGCATTTAAAGATATGGAGGAATTAGTGAACACAGAGGCAACGTATCGATGATTCATTACTGAAAAAATCATGGGTAAAAACAAAATATATGGATAATATTGAGCCTAAAAAATTAGAGAACATAGAGGTGAAGTACTGACGATTTATAAAAAATCTTTGTAAAACACAAACAAATTCGATGAATTTGAAGGATTGGAATAAATGATGGCGAAGTGCTGATGTTGAATTACTGACAATCAACTCGAAAAAAAATCTATGAGCATCAATGGGAAAGAAGAATTACAGACTAGAAGTGAACTACTAAATTACTAGTTTTAGTGGTAAATCCTAGGAAATGACAAATCTAAAGACATATATATATATACAGCCCTGCGAAATATTATGTTCTTTATTGGAAAATCGTATTAAAATAGCTGAAAATCTGTGGATTAACAAGCTGGAAGAATTTAAGGCAGAGTTACTGGTGAGTTTTATCCGGAAATCTGTGCAAAATAGAAGGCTAGATAGATTTTAAAGATCTGGAGTAGTGTTGTGTGGTGATTAGTGACCGTTAATCGATTTTTTTGCATTGTGTACATTCACTTCTTTCCACATCCTACATGTTTTTGTTAAATTTAAACAATGTTTATAAATCTCAGGCCCTGAAGATGATCTCAATAAAGATCGAAACGTTGGCACGACAAAGAAAATGTTTTTATGAAACCTACATCACACCGGACCGCATCTCACGATTTCTGAATAATGATCTGGAGTAGTAATGAACAAGTGGCAACCATCAATCATTAATTATTGAAAAATCGAGGGTAAAAACAAAACAAATGGATAATAATGAGCCTAACAAAATAAAAATCATTGTACAGATCAAGCAAATTCGATTAATTTTTTTAGCTGACAGTATTTGATGACAGTGAGGCGAAGTACTGGTGAGTTTTATCTGGAAATCCGTGGAAAATGGAAGCCTCCATGTATATTGAAGATAGGATGGCTTTTTTTTAATATTGGTCAAGTGCTGAGTTTTTGTTAAAAATCATAAATGTTGTACGGATAATAAAGAGCTTGATGAATTAAGTGGACATAGAGACAAAATTCAGCTCAATTTATACAAAAATTGTGGACAAATGTAAATGAATAAACTGCAGGAATTACGTTAGTAGGAATTATTGTAATTTTTTATCCTAACTATCAAGATTGCTGAAAAAATAAGAAGACAATAAAAATAAGACAATATGTATTATGTTGCAAATAGATATATAAAAGTGTCAGCCAGTACTGTCGAGAATTATTCCCGATAAATAAGAACGAACACGTCGTCAATATTCGAAGTCAAACACGGGCATATCTTACGAAACGTTAACGGCAGTGAGGATAAAGGCAATAATGGCCCGAAATAAAATGTTCCTTTCAAATTGTGCAGACTGGAGGAGAACACTCGTAATTTATCAAACTAAAACGATACATAGTGTTAACGTAAGAATATTTTACATAGTTTTAATAAATATTTGAAAAAAAAAGAAAGAGAGAAACTTTTTTCCTATGACTATAATAGTTAAAATGTTTTTGAGAAGTACATATGTAGTTTACACCAGAAAAATAATCTTTAACTAAGTTCTTTCAATGGCAGGATATGGCATAATAAAACATAAGGCCGCGAAAGAATGAAACTAACCCCCAGTGGAAAATAGACACAATTATGTAATACTCCGTAAACGCCAAAAAACAGAATAAATTTAACCAAATGTAGGATTGAGAACGATGCTTGGGGGCAGAGTATTCGGTTCTGGAACCAAATACTCAGATCCCACGACAAAATAACCAGTATCTTCCACGCAACTGAGAAATGTATCTAGTTCAGTTTGAGCAAAGGGTTTAAGATCAAGAATGTAGCTATTCTGTCATATAGCCAAGTAGTCATCACAGCTTGAAAAATGGTGCTGAATTGCAAATCTAAACTAAATAGATTATGTATGCAAAATAAAGTCACCCTCTGTTGGGTCCCAGGACATATAGTTGGAAACGGGAAAGCGGACGCCATTGCAAGGAAAGGGGGCTACTAATACCGCCAATAGGTCCTGAGCCCACCTGTGGCATAGGGATTCACACTATCAAGAGAATTTTGGCAAAAATACACAATGAAACTGAGGAACGAGTAGAATTCAAACAATCCAAGAACCTTCCAACAAATTTTGGAAGGCAAAGAACAACAGAACGCATCAAAAGGTGCAGGAAAAACATAGAATCCTGACAGAATTCATTACTGAAGGGCATTACAGACTGAATGGACATCTGAAGAAGATTGGTATTCGGTTGATACTGCCAAGGCCAAGCTTTCGGCCTCTTTTAAGGTCATCGTCAGGGCAAAACAATCGTAAATATGTCTAAAATATGACATAATTAAGTTTTTCACAGATTTCAGATTTCTTCGAAGACCGACTAAGTCCCAATATTGCCAAGATTGGTATAACCCAACAGGGCACGTGTAGATTCTGCAAAGAAACTGGGAAGATACCGGCAACCGCAAGAGAAGGTGTTTTGGGATGTACAACATAACCGTGGAAAAAATTCACCCACTGAGACCGGGCTACTAATCAAGTTTCTTGATGAACTAGGACTCACAGGTGTGCTGTAAGTACAGGGAAATACAATAGCTCTCAAAGGGCGCAGTACATTACACACCCCGAAAATTACATCTCTTCAAACTAATACACAAAATATTACATCTCATTTAAGCCGATGCTTCGAAATAATTAACCACCCTTTGTTCTGCAAAGGGATCTCGTAGGCTTAAAATAGGTCTCGTGTTCATTAAAAAGTAAAAGCCGACGCCAAAGCCGGAATAAACAAAGTAATTAAAAGCCAATAACTTTCCTTTTGTTGTTCCTGGCGTGAATAAGTCTTATTACTGTACTTGTATTCACCAAATTTAACTAAACAATCGCTTTATTATTTAGAAAAATCAAAAATACATTAAACTCTGGTTACGTATAGTAGCTAAATGTGTTTTTATTTTTTCTTCATATTTTATACTCAATTTTTTATTGACATAATCTCAAAATTTATAATTCGCATTGGAACCATAATTTAATGTGTATAATAAAAGCTGCTATTGTTTTGAAATTTTAATTTCACAGGCCATTAGATTTTTTTAAAAAATTATCGGGCCTTCGTTCCAAATTACCTAATGTCTATTCAATGCGATTTCTGAGTGCACCTTCTTAATTATCATCTATGAAATCAATTACCTCGTTTTAAATTACTTTTGTCTACGTGCCAATTACGAGGATTTATATTGAAAACAAACGTGAGGGTTGGAACATGATATTTAAACGTAGTATAGTATAAACAAGAAAGCGAGTGATAACTTGTTGTTCAAACAGATTTATCATACCGACTATCTACCAAAATAAACAAAGGGTGTAATAATGGGAAATACAATGCCAATAACAATGTTTAAAGACTGAAGGCAAAAAGTGTCGTTCCTTTGCCCAAAGACGTTTGGAATAAAGAACAGGATAAGGCGCAAAGAGTAGGCTAAGCCGGTAGATCTCAGGAGAATACGCTGTTCCCTTGATGCAGTAAAAATCAAATTTTAATAGAAAGAAAGGGGGAGAAACAGAGAGAGGTAAAATTCATAAGAGAAACATTAGACAGGATACGCTGCGAACACATTTTACCATATCACTTAGTTCGGTTTTAAAAATGTAGCTGAACTTCTCTAGAAAGTTTAATTAAGAGCAAATCATTTATTTTTAATTAGGTAATTTAGCGTAACTACAAATTATAATTAATAAAATATGACAAATAGTTTGGTTCAAAATATCTAGTCAAAACGCATGACGTGAACTAATCAGACATCAATTAATTGGATGTAAACATTCCATTGTAACTATTGACCTGGAGCTCGTCGGTCAGTATTGGTTAGATTAATGAAACAAGGGTATAAATAACACAGGTACCGAATACCGGCTAGTCATTACTAAAGCTCAACACAAAAGGGCCTGAACATTCATTTAATTCCAGAAGTAAAGCTCCTTAAGAAACCGTCTGTCGAGGCACAAAGGTGCGCTCCGATTTATGGTAATACTCAGCGTGTATGCGCATTCGTTAAGTCGACAAAGTACGAGATTAACATTCTAAAATAAAGAAATGTAAAAATTAACAATGGAGTAGTTTAATAAAATATTTCGTATATAAAGCTGCCCCGAAGGAAACTTTAGACAGAAGATTACCCCACCTTATGTCGGAGTTCGTTTGAGTTCACTTGAAATATCATACGGTAGGGTGTAGAGGGATGGAAACAATTAAATAGAAGCAACAAGTGGCCAATAGCACAATTCGGCCTGGGTTTAAAAACAAGCAAAAAAAGTATAGTTGAGTCCGGATTGAACAGCTAAAAAGTCGATTTACACAACTACGCGAATAAAATTTAAAAAATATATAAATAAATAAAAACATACTAAATAACTATTAACTATTACCGATTCTGTCTATCGGAGGAGTTTGTCATCATTATTGTCAGTGTTAGTAGTATCGATCACTTTTTAACTCGCTAACACTCTAGATCAAGGTATGGTCTTGAAGAAGAAAGCAAATTAAAAGTAGTTACATTTAAATTACATTACAGTTAAATAAACAGTAGTTACTGCCAAGTTTTCGACCTATTTCAGGTCATCATCAGTGCTAGAAAATCTTAAATATGTATACAGACTGACATATTTATGTTACAGTCCTTCTCTATGTAAGGACTGAGTCGGTCTTAAGGAAATTTGAAATCGCCTGATTGGAACTCAATCTGTAGATTTAAGATTGATTTGCCGTGATGATGACCTGAAAATAGGTCGAAAGCTTGGCAGTAACAACTGAATGTGTTTTTTTCTTCAAAATCATACATTGATCATTTTTGTTTTGTTACTCTATGTGCAACTTTATAATGCAAACTTTTTTCTCAATAATTTCTACATGTTGTATGGGTCTCACCTAGCACATGATTCTTGCTACATGGACTTATCAATCTGGCAGTAAGACAATAAAATTTAACGAACTTTTTATAAAAATTCATGTGTCAATTAAATTGTATGTATGTGTGGGTGTGTGTGTGACAGAGATAGATAGATAGATAGATAGATAGATAGATAGATAGATAGATAGAGAGAGAGAGAGAGAGAGAAAGAGAAAGAGAGAGAGAGAGAGGAAAAAGAAAGGAAAGAGAGTGAGAGAGAGAGAGAGAGAGAGAGAGAGAGAGAGAGAAGGAAGGAAAAAGCTTTCTTATATACCAAACCGACCTAATAATATTGTCGGACTACGTTGTCTCTGTTTGGAGGGAGATGAGGTGCTGGTGCAGGAGAGATTTAAAGGAGGTAAGGGAGGTGGCTTTGAGGATTGGCAAAGGAAGAGAATTCCAGAGATTTGTGGCTCGAGCTAAGAAGGACAAATGTAGAGGAATTATAACGAGGAAGACATAGGTCACAGGGAAACGACCTGATGTTAAAAGAGTGGATAAAAGAATGGACTGAAGTAGCTGGAAAATATAGTGAAGACGTAAAGAGTTTACGGGTTGGTAAACGAAGGAGGAATACAGAATAAATCTGAACATTCGGGGTGCCGAAAATAAATTTGACACAACAATTCATCAGACTTTTCACACGCTTATCTTGTTCCTCCGAAAGTCTTAAGTGACACAGCTGTAGTCGAAGCGTGGAAACGTGTGGGAGGAGATGAGGAGTTTACAGGTGGTGAAAGGTAGGAGGTGCCAGGACCGGCGGAATTGAATGAGGAATGGAAAACAACGTCGGGGAATGTGTGGTTTCCAGGAAATGTTTTGGTCGAGATAACACCGAAGTTTTCAACAATGGAGTAGAAGGAAATTCAATGGTGTAAGGATGGATGGGGAAGGGATTTGAGGAGGTGACTGCCTCCTATAAAAATGCCTCTGGACTTAACGGTTGAATAATTCAACATAATTATTATACATTATGTATTGAGAAATCAAATTCAAAAGAAGAATTGGATAATGCTAGAAACTACCCTCACCAAAACTAGCAAACTCACTGTTACAGTTGGAGAGGGTTAAACTTGGAAGGGTGATAGGACAAATCATCGGTCATTGGGTTCAGAGATAATATCATCTCAATCAAATCATCAACAACAGCATATTCACTCATGGCCCCATTTGTAGATTATGCAATGAGGAGGAAGAAACAACCACCCACATGAAGCAGCAGCTCCCTCAATGGATATTTAACCTGGGATACAAAGAAAACCCCGGGAATAGAAGCAACGACAGTCAATGAACTCGTATTTCTTAAAAGAAGGATCGAATATGGTGAGCTATTGAATTAGGGAAGTAGATAAGTTGAAAGGTAGGCTTAGAACATAAACCCTCACTATCTGGTCTCCTTTCATCATCGTCATCACTGTGTGAACCATATTATATCTCGACACCTTGTTTAATAATAAAAAGTTTTTCAATAATGTGTTAATAACTCTGTTTTCGAATTGTAGAGCGACGAAATTATAAACTTCGAGAGTGTACTGCAAACTTCCATGGGACTACCTTCTAAATTCGCATCAAAAGCATACGGACTATTTGATGCCAACAGTGAAAATTGTTAATACTAATGCATAATTCGAATTTCTTCTTCATAAATAGGAATGACACCATTGTATGCTTAAAATAAGTTTTTACCTGTCATTAACTTATTTACCATTATATATGCACGTTTAACTTCTATCACACATCAACCAAAGAGATGGGTCATGTTAAAAACAGCAAAAACTGACTACTCCCACAACAAACCTTTTGTTGACGTATTTTTACATGAAGAAACGCATTAGGAATTTATAGGAGCATATGTCATACTTTTCGGAAAAGGAAGAAACCGTATCACACTATCTTGAACTAACCACAATTAGGCAAGCAACGGGGCATAACCAAATTCCAAAACAGTATCTTATCAAACTTGATCAAATGGTACGGCATATGGATGTTTCTTACCACAAGGAACCTAAAAGCACGATTATCCTAAGTAGCTGAAATGCTAAAGTTTCAACCAAATACAATGAGAGGAAGAAAAAAGTGGCCCTTGAGTGTTAATATATCATTAAATATTATCATTGACAGGGTGAAGCTTGCCGCCTTATATATAAGGGAAACAAATGACCCAGTCGACGTATTTTACTTCAGATGATGGCGGAAGGCATGCAAGCGAGTATTTGCTGTACAACAGATGAACAGTTCGATCATTATATCCTAACCTTTATCCATTGTTTCAATCATTTTAAAACATGTTACTATGTGATACATAGACAATGGGCTACCCCAAGTTAACGAATCCTGTCAATGTGTGCAAATGTTAAATGTTTCGGCTGTTTCTAAGCGGGATAACCCGTTGCCTCCATATCCATGCAAGTCGATCCTAATCGTTGCGGGGGCGGATTATTATTTGTACGGGAAGAACCTTGTCGGATGGTTTTGAGTGAAAGGGCTTCAGGCGCCCTCTGTCAGTGTCACGGCCAATCCGATGGGGGTGGTCTGGTAGGGAACAACCCTGTTATGGTTCATTGTAATGAGCCTTTGTATTTCGTCAATATCATAAGGGCGGGGTAATTAAAAGCTTAAAGAGAAACGAAAAGGCATAAGTCCTTAAACACACATCGAATAACAACAAAACATAAAAAGACAAAGGTAAATTATGTTTTGGATTTTCACTATTCCATTCGATGGTAAGACCAAAGAAAGAAGAAAAAAAATATATATTTTTTTTTTATTTGTTTAATTAAGCCTAAAACAGAAATTGTGACCAATAACCAAATGAATTAATCGCAGAAAATTAAAAGATTACGAACAGTTTATGACAATTTTTGGCTTAACATTATTACAATAGAAATGTGTAGAGATTAGTGACCGTTAATCGATAGTTATTCAGATATCGTGAGATGCGGTCGGGTGTGATGTAGGTTTCAGAAAAACATTTTCTTTACCGTGCCAACGTTTCGATCTTTTATTGAGATCATCTTCAGGGCTCAGAGGGTTTGTCTTCTGTGTAATTGTGCCATCCTTGTGTGTCGTGTTGAGAGTGGCCCGACCGCATCTCACGATATCTGTAATAACTATTATTACAATAGATTTTTGTGTCATTGTACTTTAATCTGAGATACATTTTTTTACAAGGTTTTGTCATTACAAATTTACAATCGATGATTAACGTCCTGTACTTCGTGTAAATTGCCAAGTACCTCATGGACGAATTTCTAATGGTTGTCGTCAAATAATGAAAGATCAAAGAAGTCCTGTCGCTACACCCAATCATTTCAAATGCTTCTTCGTTCCCATCGTTACAATGGTGTTCTCATTGAACGAACAGACGATAGGAATACCAAAATTGTACAATTACAAACGTTTGTTTAAATGTTCAATGTTACTGTTAAGAACAACGTAATTACAAAACATACGAGGTTATAAGTGAATAGTAACGAATACCCTGAATCAAGGGTGTATGCTTGATGAAAACACAAATTCAACTATTACTGCCCAACAATGTAGTCGATACATCAACACTAAAAAAAAGGTAGTTAGCTTCACGTATTTATCGACGCCTGCACATTTTCAAAGTTTGACAGTCTTAAACTTTTGGCAAAATAAATCTAAATAAAACCTATTTTTGCTGAATGATAATATGTAAGGTTCTATATTCGAAAATATAAAAATGTTGTTAATCAAAAAGAAAAATGTTGTGGGTATGTCAAAGGGTTAAATTTTTTATTTTATTTTTGTTAAATTGTCGAATCGTAACCTATAATTTTATGTTCAGTTCACTCAATATATTAAGGGTTTCTATAATTGAAAAGATAAATAATCACCCAAGAAAAAAAAATCCCGTGCGATTTATAGCTAAAGTTAACGTGAGGATATGCAAGAGGTTTGCCAAGTTTAAGGGTATTTTATTTTAAATTCTCTCAACCAATTAATAATACCGATTTTCGACGGGTTGAATAATTTGAAAACTTCCTGAAAAGCCGAACCATCTCTATAGAAAAAAAATTCTTCATTACACAAGTGTAAAATAAGTACACTAAGAGTGAATTGTATTGTATATTGTTCTAGAAGTTATATAGAATCCTTGTATTATTTTGTAAAGTGCATAGTTCATTTGTTTCTCCTACTTGACTTGAGTCTTACTACCTTATGTTGTACCATCTTAGTTCTTCTTCATAAGTTGACAAGTTCTGGTCGCAAGATGTAAGAGACACTGGACACAACAAAAACTTTGTCCCTTACTTAGTTAAACCACATAAACACCGGGAAACGCGTACTACTTCCGTATGTGTAAAGCAGTGTTCAGAGTCCATTAATCATGCAATACGCAATGTAATATTGCCGATTATTTCGGTCTGTCAGAATGATTGGAAACGACCAAGATATAGGTTCATCGCTCCGCAGACCGCAAAAAGAAATCAAATAAGCCCTATGCCAAATTTTTAATGTTAGTCGTAAACTGCGAAAGAGTGAACGGGGCAGGTATAAAGAGGAATGATTCATCTTGGCAACAATTTTTAGGTAGCGAATCATTAAGAAAGATACAAAAAAATATTTAAACTGAATTATATACATAATTATGTACAAACAATGGAGGAAATTCACCCTCCACCAGAGAACGTGTTTGCACGATGGGCCGGTTAGGGATGGTTCGATTTTTTTTTTAAATTAAATTAATTTATATCCTCAATAACCAAAATATTATCTGATTTTATTTTAAATATTCTAACTTTCTGAAAGCAATTTCAATCAATTATCCTTAATACAATTTTTTTGTATATCTAGTAATTTATAATTTTACTTTTTTATGGTCCCAAGTTCATTTTCAGTAACTTTAGGATAATATTAAAGCGGTAACTGGTGCATTTGGACATCTCATCTCAAAATTCTACAATTTTTGCCCCACCACCGATGAAAAACGAGGGGCCCCGGTTATTTCAGTTCACTAACGCAGGCAGCTTTTTCATGCTGTGTGATGAGGGGTTTAATTGGTCGAGTTGGCGCGAGTATTTGATAGAGATGATCGTTTTCATCTCATGAGACGGATCATCATGTCATAACCAAGCTGTTCCCCAACAATCCGACCGAATGCCTGCATCAACTTTCACGAAACTGTCAATGGATCATTCCCATGATTGCAAATAAACTGTATTTGTTACATAGAACCCTATAACCTACCAACAATTCAAAAATGTTGTAATTTGAAAAAAATATAATCGATGAAATGTGGGTACATTACTTTGTACCATCGCAACATATTAAAAATTGAAACTACAGCTAGCTATAGCTACTACAGCTTCGAAGTATGCATTATTAAAAGCCTTATTATGTTAATTAATTGTATAAATCCTAGGATAAGAGAGTAGTGTCATTTTTATTTGGAAGCAATTTGACAGCAACAAATAACCTCGTGAGATGCGAGCTCTTAAAAATGTTTTTATTAGTGTTTTTATTAGTACGTTGGCACAGGAGAAATTTGAGGAATTTTTTTTACAAAATTTTGCTACGTTATTTATAAACAAATTTTCTCAAACGTATTTTCTTCTAGTCTTAAGAATAATTAAAATTACTTTCATGTTTAATTTTAAAATGACAAAAAAGATTATTAAAGTTGGAAATGTGAATATTTGGAGAATCATTCAAATATCATAGGGTTAAACAGTCTGATATTACACTAACGTGTTATTTACTCTATTTAACGAGAAACATAATGAAATTTTAAGATGATGTACGTGTGTAAATAAAATTTTTCAAATTTTGACTACCATACTTTCCTCTGGTCTGTCCATCTTACGTGAAACAATTAAAATTTATTATTTTCTTCAAACTTTAATTAATAATACTTTGAGTGTTGTATCCAAATAACGTAAAACGTACAAATTCTTGAAAAAAAGGACTCAAATTTTGTCCACTTCCCTGGATTTTTCTTCCAACATGGAGATATTAAAATTTCATAAAAAATACTACATATCACGCCTGAAACATAATTCATATAGTTTGGACGTATTAAATGATTAAAAAATGTATCATATAATTCTAAACTTAAAACGAAATCGTAATAATTATTCTTTCCTTCTTTCAATCACTAGATGGATTTAAAATATATTAAATATTTGAAAAGTCTACTAATCACCACACATTAAAAAATAATAGTTTTAAGTCTTAAAAATAGTTTTAACCCAGGATAATCAAGAACCAAAAATGGAACGAGATCTTACAACAATAATATCAATTTAATAAACAAATTAAATTTAATTTAAAAAAATAAGATTCTGATGATGGGTGTAAAATCCCTTAAAAATTTAATGTAACGATAAATAAAAAATATATAAATAAAAAACATGAAAAATTATAAATTATAATAATTAACTTAAATACAAGGGAATAACCTGGAAAAACGAGTTAATCCAGGAAAATCAAGAATCAAAAAATGAAAAAGGAAATCATACAACAAATGCAAAATAGTCCTATATCTCCTATATCTTAAAAAATAATAAATCAATTTAAAAAAATAAGATGCCAATGATGTGTGTAAATTCTCGAAACATAAAAATTTCATGTAAAAACAAAACAATTTTTTGTTTAAATAAACGAATTTTTTAACAAATTTTAAATATAAAAAGTAAATAAGTAAAAAAAATGATTACAAAATAAAAAATATAAAATGAAGCCTTAAATACAAAGGAATAACCTAGTCAAAAACGATTTAACCCAAGAAAATCAAGAATCACAAAATGGAAAAGGATGTCTTAGTACAGATTCAAAATGGGCAACTAAATATGATGAAAAATTAAAAAAAAAAAAAAAATAAGAAGCTGATGGGTGTAAATTTCTGTAACGTCTAAAAATTTTAATAAAATAAATATTAAAAAAGACGGAAAAGTTTAAAATTGAATTATATTTCAATTTAAGACGAAATAATATTTTTTCTCATTTAAGCTATTGTTTTAAGTCAGGGCTATCATTCCAAAGCGAACACAATTCATAATCCACCCGTTTTGTGTTGCGTAATCGTAAGTTTAAGAACTTAACGTAGTTGGAATGGAGCTTTCAAATTTAATCTATCATGCATTCTCTGGTTCTTACAAGGCAAAAAAAATTAAAATTGCCATAAAAATACTATTGTTTTACTTGTTGCACACAATTCAAAAGCTGAGTCGTACGAGGTGCTGAAAAAGGACTTTCCAAATTTTGTCCCTCATGTTTTCCTCAGGTCTATCCTTCCGAAATGGCTCGTCCGAACCTTGTTTTGAAAACGAAAGTAAAACTTTCCCAAAGGGATTTTTGCCCTGAAAAGCTTTCAGGAAGTGTGCAGGAGTCGAATTCAGGAAGAAAGGGCCAAACCCGGGTAGTGCCTAGGGAGAATGGGATGGTGGGGATGGCAGCCATGTTCACCCAAGCACCGATGTACAGTCAGTTCATCCACGATCTCCTGCCGTACACTCCGGAGCAAGACGAGTTCTTCGGTGGGCATTGCCTTCCAAAACTTCAGCTTCCCCGCCAATTAAAAAAACGCCACCGGACCTGGGCGAGTAGCATAAATTAAAAGCAAATACGTGAATTACGCCACCAATTATTAACTCGGTACGCTAATTAATCCTAATTGGTAGGAACGCGAACACCTAGGAAAGCGCCTTCGTCGTTTTAAAACGCCTTGTCGAAAAGGCGCAGGCGGGCACCCGTCAAATAAATCTTATAAGACGCCTTTTAAATCGAATTACTCCCTTCTCGTAGCTTCCGAACTTCGGCTTCTGCCCTTAATTTTGTTAAATCACACTTGAAAGCACCGAGATTAAATTTACACCGTCTTTGCGCTAAGAACTCGCGAACGAAGAAGTATGGTGACACGGGCGTCCTCCAGCGGTTCTTCTTCCAAAGACCGCTGCATGCCGTGCAAACTTGAAAGGGACGACCAGGTTGGTGTGTCACGCATTTGACCAAACTTTTTTTGGTGATTCTACACTCCAAAACAACGGACATGTATCCGCAACTTCTTGTGAGTAGGCCCTGGTTTCGCAAAAAAAATTTTTGTTTTCAAAGTTGAAATTTTCCGGTTTTTTAATATTTTCCTTTCGCCGTTCTACTTACTCAAATCAATTATGTTAATATATCATTTTACAGCATTTTTTATGTAGATTGCAATAAAAATATAGTAAAAGTTATCAAAGTTTATCAATAACAAAAATATTTCTAAAAACCAAATATTTTTCAAGTAAACTAGGTCATAAATTTTTTTCCGTTAAACTAATGTGAAATTTCGTTTTAGCCCCTCTAGAGACCCCTAAATATAAATTTTTGTTTAGATTTAAATTTACAGATTTTTTTACCCCTAAAATCTTTCCTGTTTTTGAGAGTACGTTCTCGGAATATCTGATTGAATCGGTTATATGTTAAAAATGGCTAAAATGATTTTAACATCAAACATACCCTTGAAAGGAGAGAAACGTAGCTTTTTAACGACTTATGTACCATAAAACATATACAGATTTCTATAACAAAATACATAAAATAAAAAAATATTTTTGTCAGAAATTAACCTCGTTTCTAAAAGGAAATAATAGTCCGATTTTAATGTTTGATATAGTTATAAAATCCACTCGACAATTTCTTTAAAACGAATTATCATCAACCATGAAAATCGGTCTCCTAGGTACTGAGAAAAATGATGCTTGCACTAGGAATGTCAGTCACGCAATGAAGCTTTAAATAATAAAAATAGTTTTCACTGTCCTATATATTAATTATTCGCTATTTTCCCTGCCAAAAATATGAATTTAGACAAAAATTAAAACGTAACAATAATAAATACCGTCTTTCTATAAAATTAGAATTTCAGAAAGGGTGGTATAAAGTTTGTTTACAAACAAAATTTTGTAAGAAAAAAAGGAACATTTGATATTTATTACGTAGAAGGAACACGTGAAGACCAAAACTAAGTTGTGATAATAGAAATCCAAACAATAAGTTTATCAAGAAAACTACTTAATTGTAAAAATGGTTAAAAAGTGAACACAATCCGCGTCTGACGGGCAAAACATTAAGAATACGAAGACTGCTCGTTAATGAATGAACAAAGGGATACAATAATATATTATTATATATTAACATAATAATATATTGCCATTAATACCGGACCAAGAAAAATAGTGAATTTAATTGGTCAAGCGGACCACGAAAAATAGTGAATTGCCATTAATATTATAACAATATAGTATTGTTAAATAGAATGATTATGAAGAAGAGTGAATATAATAGTGTTATAGAAACATTTTTTTACTTGGAAATTTCTACACAATTGAATTACAAAAGCGATACTGTTCTCTTTATACTTCCGAAAACAGCAGCTCGAAACACAATTTTTTTTTAACCATTCAACTTAGTACACAAAGTCTCGCCTGGCAGAAGAATTTTTTGGGCCTTATCTTGAAATTTAGTCATAGACTATTGATATATATAACTAAATACTAAAAAAACTGACAAATACGTTGGTACAATCATACATTAACATGTCTGGAAACTGTTTAGTGATATTTATCGAATTGAAAAAACGTTCATTTTTAGCCGCACACATCTGCATATCGAGCAATGGAGGGGGGTTCCAATGCAAACATAGTTTAAAATTGGTTTTAGAGAAAATTAGTAAAAGTTAATACATACGCTTATAATAATGTAAAAGCAATTGATTAAAAGCTTCAATATAGGGTTCGTTCCTACGCCAGAAATTAAACTGTTTTTAAAAATTTCAAGTTTCGTAAAATGAGAAGCGGGCGTTTGTGGAGGTGCCCTTTGGGGGTGGCCCGGGTCGGTTGGCATAGTCACCAACTAAATGACATTGACTGAAAGTCGGTAGGGCAGTCATTAAATTTAAAAAAAAAAAGTTTCGTAAAAGTTTTTCAAAACTAAAACTAAAGATTTTAATTTAAATTGGTTCGTAAGTAAAATTGCCAAATAATTGGTCAAGAGGATCTAAATGATTGGAACGTGCAACCAAAAGTGTAATAACTTTCGACCTATTGACTAATCAAAATTCAATTTCTTCAACATACTGACTCTAAACATCATAATTATTACTGGATATTCTGGTCACTGATTTTATTGCATAAAAACGTCCAGTTTCATTAATAAAATTCGCTTATAGTCTGAAATGAACATCTAAAAACCTGTAGCATTAGAAATGATACCACATTCATTTTTATAATATGTACTAATATGCTGGGGGGAAACAATGGAAACATACGTCCCTCCAATGTTAAAAGGAAAAAAATCGTAAAAAATCTGTGATATTCTTGATTGGAAGATAACATCCATCATCGAGCGTATGGTAAATTTTTACCATGCTTTAATCGCCCACCGCAAAAAAAAGATCCTTTAAAATGCAAATAAGGGAAAAGGGTTGGAAGAAAAAATATGATAAATGACCAGCGTTTTAATTAAATAAAAATCAGGATCTTATCCTGTTTGCTTCCATCTGCCCTGTTTCCTCATAGAAATTTACGCTCATCCTAGCTTAGACAAGTTACTACGATTACTATACTAAATATGCAATCATATAAAGTAATTATCTCGTTATATTACGGTTTAAAACCTACATAAATTGTATTTTTGGATGGATGATACAAGTTGGTCGAATAGGAAATTACCTTTTGATAAAAATTATACTGAGTACCTCAGGCCCAGTTCAATTTCAAAATTTCTAATTCTACCCTATTCATCTTGACACATCATTTTAAAGGATTTTTTACGCTGAAAACTGGTGCAATCGGATTTTAAATTGGTCAAAAAATGACAAAGTTATGGCAAAAGTTTGAAAATAAACAGTCATTTGGTTTGCTACTTGCTAATCACGTTTCATGTTCGAACTGCCTACCTTGCGTAAAGATGCAAAGAGTTGTGCTTTTTTTAAACACTCTTCACCTGTGCTAGAGCAATAGAGGTCAGGGGAGATGGATTGACCAGCATTTTCTATCATTTGCAGCAGTTCAACTAAGGTTGCTCGGTTATGATTGATGTAGACACTGTTTTCTAAATGGCCACACAAAAATAATCAAATGGATTTTAATCGAGTGACAGAGGAAGCCAACAGATCGGACCATGAGGTCCTATCCACCTATCCCGGAAGTGACGATTCAAATAACGTCTCCCCTGCAAAGAATTGAGTGCGGGGCATCCATCAAGGAGAATCATTCTTTGTCGTTGTTGCAGAGGAATATCAAAATTCTAGGATTTTCCTCTGCCCACACTCGAAAATTAGAACGGTTTAGTATGCCATTAAAAGTGAACTTGGATTAATCAGTTAGGATGTATGGAAGGAAGTTTTCTTTAACCTCCCAAATCGATATTTGTGCAAAGGAACGTTAGACGCCTTTCATAATCAGAGTCCAGAAGTCCCCTGAACAAGATGAAAGCGATACGGCTTACAATAGTAAGGAGCGTATTTCTAATTTTATTTTTGAAAAACTTAAAACCCTTTCAACATTTAGGCGGGAGGAATTCGGATTTTCGCAAACATAGTGCAAAATATTCAGCTCCTCGTCGAAATTACGCTGCCGGTTTCTTTTTGCTATAACTGCCATTTTTTGACCAATTTAAAAATCCGATTGCGCCATTGTTTTCAGCGTAAAAAAACCTTTAAAATGTTGTGTCAGGATGTATAAGGTAATATTTGAAATTTGGAAGTTGAACTGGGCCTGAGGTACCCTGTAAAATTTTTCTCCAAAAAAAGGTGAACATTTGAAACTAGAATAAAAAATATTATTTCATTTTATTTTATTTCTTATAGCGACTTTAGTTCAAGAGAAATTCAGCTAGGCCATCTAAAAAGGACAACTTACCTTTACAAACCTTTACGTAAATCAAATAAATGTGAGTTTAGAAAAAATTACACGTCAAAAAGACTTGTACTTTTATTATCAAGTAATTAATTATGAGAATTTTTGGAGGGTTAATTTATGAATTGTGAATGAAATCATAATGGCACCCAATAGTACATTCATTATTAAATTGAGCATTCACAGAACTTATTTGGAGAGTAATTCAGTAAATATTTTTGATAATTTTTTTTAAGGAAAACAGATTAAATTCCTTCAGAATAGAATGGACCTCTTCAAAATCTTCACTACTTGATACCTTTAAATGATAAAAATATTTTATCAAATACGAAGATATCTAATCTTTGAATTGGAACGGAGAAAACCTGGTACTATTAAAATAATTTTAATATACTCTAACCCATAATGCAACATTATAAATAGCACCAGCAAAGTTAACTGAACAAGACATCAAAAAAATGTACATATGTATAAAAAAAATCAAAAAATTGCAACACAATTAGCAATCATGCAGGAAAGAAGGGAGTAGGAATGAATGAATAATTAAGATAAGGGACAAATTAAAAAAAGGAAAAAACAAGTGATGTAATGTTTATCCATGTCTAAGATTTACAGGGTTGAGGCGCTTATAAGGGAGCAGGTTTTTTTTTTAATTTTTTTTTATTAATTGGAATTATTGTCAAAACAATTTCGTTAACATACTCTTCGAATAATTTGCTAACACATAAAACCAAGTTTTAACATTGTAATTTCCTTCTTTTTTTTACCTAAATAATAATAGAGAGTTTGAAGCAAATACAAAATAAGCCGGAATTGGCTAAGAGTTAAATCAAATTTGATTCTATAAATTGTCCTTTTTGTTATTCTTGTAATTAAGCACAAAACAAATGTAATTTTTTTGGGGGGGTAAGGGGTAAGGCGTTGACACGGCATTCATCTCTGTTAGGTAACGTACCGGGTTCAAATTCAGTAACACTGGATACAACTTACAAATGGGCTTTTTCTCAAAAACACCGACACCCCGAGGATTGTATAACCTCGTAGATGAAATACCTTCTTTAAAAAAATTATTATAGTAGAAAAAATACCACACAAAAAATCAATCAATCAACATAAATCGACTTTTTTAAACTTATTTTTAAAAATGTATTATCTGAATTTTATCAATCAAGAAACATTTGAGATATGATCACAATTTCGTCAGCCTAAACGGATAACTTTTTATTTCATGGGGAAGGGGGTTTATGCAATTAATCACATAGTTTTGCCTTTAAAGTTACAAAAGTTACAAAACAAACAGGAACATCACAAAAATACATGTAATGGATCAATAATTGCTATTGGTGTTGTGATTACTAAAGTAATTATTGCACAAAATGGGAAGAACTGCTCATTTATTAATTCAATTAGTCATTACAATCACATTGAAATCCAATCCGCCAAAAATTTGGATGCCAGGTAACCGTCGATATAAATAAATGAAAGTATATGTGAATATAGAATTATCTCACTTCATTCATTTAAGAAAGAATTCTCAATAATTCATTGCAGAAAGAGCAGAGGAGAGTGATAAATACAATAAGGAAATGCTCGTTAATTAGATTGGAGGGGACACAAAAGATACACAACTTGAGACACATTTGAACAATTGATAAGGCCTTCATCCTTTCAAAGGGCTCCAACATATGGTGTAAAAATAAAATAAAATATTTCCATTTAGTACATAAAAAAGTGAAAAATAACCGTTCCACCACTACAAATCACAACTGAGAGTTTGGTTGCCTCTAATCAATACTGATAAACACTTATAATAAAATACAAATACAAATTTATTTTGGCCACCATTTTGGAAAAACTTTAAATACATAAGTCAAGTAGTTAAAGCAATTCCTAGTAGTAACCTATGGCTGCGAGAGCTGGACCATATGGAAGGCTGAGCAAAGGAAGATAGATGCTTTTGAGCTGTGGTGTTGGAGGAAAATTATGAGAGTGCCTTGGCCTGCAAGGCGATTAAACCAGTCCATACTCCAAGAAATAAAGCCAGCCTGTTTACATGAGGGAATGATATTAAAGGCAAAACTGAAGTATTCTGGCCACATAATGAGAAGACAGGACAACATGGAAAGAAGCTGATGCTAGGGAAAGTGGAGAGCAAAAGAAGTACCAAGGGCAAGATGGATGGATGATATTCTGGAGGTGACGGACTCAACCATGAAGGAACTGGGATGGTGACGGCCAACAGGAAGCTCTGGCGTGGGCTGGTCCCTGAGTCGGAAGCGACTAAATGAATAACATAATAAATGAATAAACAACAATAAGACTAATACCCGAGTGAAGCATGTTCAGTTAGTTACAATCAGAACATTTCAAACTTAAAAACCATTATGGTAATAATTAATTAAATAAAAGGTATGAATTGTAATTACTCATAGCCATACTTAATTGAAAACATACTAATTAATGCAACATGTATAACTTCTGAACATTTTTCCCTTTTCAAAATACTTTTTGTGAAGATTTTTAAGATTGTCGATTTAAGAAAAAATATGGAAGATTTTTTTGTCCTGATAATGAACCTTAAAATAGATTGAAAGCTTGGCAGTAACAATAGAATTTGATTCTTCATCCAGACCATAACAAGTAAAGAGTAAAAAAGTGGCTGGCACATTTAACACTTCAAAAAGAATGAAGCATATTAAGTGGATTTGATATATCCTCATTTTTATTATCATGGCACAAAATTTTTACTAATTTTGTAATCACTATAATTGATGTAGGTATGTCTACAATGTAAATAAACAAATAAAAATGAAATACAACCCTGAGCAAAATGTTCTAACATGTAACTAAATTTTTTTTGTGTGTGTAAATTTCTTTCCTATGTGACAATAATGATAGACACATTATCCTTACCATAATTGCTAATTACAACTAGATATTATAATCAAAAGAGTTAACAATCTTGTAAAATAGACCATAGGTTCTACACATAAGCTCACTGCAGTAATAAATACATAGTAATCTATTATGACAGACAACTGCTTTCCTTTCTTTTCCAAACAATGGCTGATAACAAAATGTCACATTACATCTGATGATTGTACACACTGACAGATCTTGATCATGGCCAATATATCCTTTACATTATTCAAATAGTAAATACTCTTTAAAAAATAATTAATTAGCACATTATCTTGAGCAAAATTTTATATCTGACTGATACAAAAAAAATATTGGGATAGAAGTATTGCATTCCCACCAAAACGATGAATGTGATAATCAACAATGACAAAAAAATTAATTTATATAAAAAAAGTTTTGAATTTTTTTAAAGATGATAAATAGTAATTAAATACAAAGAAACATTCTTTCCATAACTGCTGATATTTTAAAAGCATTTCGATTTGAAGAGTATCTGACTGATACTTTTGTTAATAGTCACTATATTTTTATGGATTTAAGGGTATGGGTTGTACATAACAATGAACATTAAATAGTGTCTACATAATTAAAGAGAAAAGTGAAGTACTACTTGAGCAAAGTAGAGTAATATCAGAACATTTCTGTTTGTATTGCATTAAACCAATAAGACAAAGTTTATCGTAATTATGAAATTATTACTGCCATTTAGAAATAGAAGGCAAATTTTGAGTATTGAGCAACCTATGATATTGAAATAAAGCTCTAAAAATCAAAGGGTTTGGGGGAGGAAATATGTAGTACATTTTGTGACAAAAATGATTTAACAGTGCCATCTATTGGTTGGTGAGGTGTATTACCAATATATAAGAAGAGTAAGGGAGTAAATTTGCATAACAGCAATGGACCTCATAAAAATGAACTACAAAAATAAGTACAGTGAGGAAGAATGAAAATAGTAAGCATTTTTTGGTAAATTATAAAATAAAACAACAAATAAAATAAAAAATTAAAATAAAATAAAATAATAGTATAGTTTAGAGTAAAATATTGATACGGTAGTTACCACATTCTTAACTTTTAACTTTATTGTGATATACCCCAATGGGTACACACCCTCAACCAGATTAATAATAAATATGTTGATAATAAATAAATGAACTGACAATTAAATACTTAATTTGTGATATGAAAAACTTTGTTTTCTGTTTTACCAAATATAAACAAATTGGTACTTTATCCTTTTTAGTTTAGTTAGCGTAGATCTGTTAGGGGTAACATTATAGTATTTGTTAAACTACGAGACTTCTCCATGTGGTCTATTTGGTGATACAATTGTGATTTAGTGGTCATCGATCATATTGATCAAAATAGTAAGAACACGGTTGAACTTTATTGTCTTCTACTCAAAATTGTCTTTACCTTTACATTGGAGAGAAGAATACATTTACCAGTCATTAGAACAATTTGGATGTATGTAGAATGATACACTAAGCAAGTGCATCACAATTAAAAAATGCAAACAGTTTCAAAAACCGAATAGTTATTAGAGGAGAACAAAAGTAAGTAAGAAATACTACTATACAAAATAACAGAAGAATAAAACTAAATAACGACTTTGGAAGGAAAAACTAAATCCACCAACAAGATTTCACTTATTTTTTTGTCTGGTGGAAGTCCCATGATTTCAGTGTATTAAAATAAATCAGTTCACTTTATTGGTAACTATATAAATTGTAGCTGTAAATCAAACGATTTTTTAGTAAGAATCACATGGCCTCCCTTAATTTGCATAATTTGTGATGTAATTAATCCAATCACATTTCAATTTGTCAAACATAACTTGTACAAATTTAGATGAATACATGTAACAATAAATTAATTGATGTACTAAAAAGGTTTTTACACTATGTAGAGTCTAATTGGAACTTTTTTCTTTTATCTTTGTCAGGTTTTTGGTAGTAAAGGGTGCATTAAGTTTGTCCCAGAAGTACATTGGCTGGTCTACGTTGGTGTAAAGTTTATTGTGAGATTTCATGGTGTAGTCTGTGGAATGATGTACCTATAGTTTGATGATTACTTATTATCTTGGCCTGCCGATCCTACGCTAGGATAGATCAAGATGATAGGTAAGTTTATCACCCCGCAGACCACAAGAGGAAATCTCACAACCTTCTGGTTTGCCCAAAATATGAGCTCCAAATTTCTTATTGTAAGTCATTGGATACAAAAACATTATTTTATGGTTATTTATTTTCATAAGAACTCTGAATATCCAAAGTTCACTGAGTACAGTCTAATTGTTTACTTTTTGCAATATAGCAATCAAGCTTAGTTACTACAATATTAATCTTCAATATGGAAATAACGTGATCCACTCAGGAAGTAAATGTTAAATTGTATAATGAAGGTAAATCATTTCATGAAATAGAATATCTACTTAATAAGCAACCCTTGACAATTCATTTTATCATCTCCCAGCATCAGGAGCTCTGAAATGCTGAAAACTGACCGCATTTAGGCCAGCCAGAAAAATCAAACAACATTCAAAAGCTTGTCTTCTTAAAGAAGTGACCTCAAAATTGCAGGTATTCCAGGATTATAATATTTCAGTTATGACCCAAACGGAACGAAATACTATTAAAAACAAGGCATGCACGAGCGCAATCCCAGAAAGTGCTATATAAGGAAAAAGAGTCTCCATGCTAAAGACCATTTAAGTAAACATTTTGGGAGAATGTTATATTCACCGATGAGAGCAAATTTAATGTCTCAGCATCCGATGGAAAAAAGAATTTGTGGCCTAAGCCAGAGGAACACCTGAATTTAAAGAATAAACTACCAACGATTAAACATGAGATTGCTTGTTTAGGTCTGCACGGGCTATAATGTAGTAGTAATTTAAACACAATCGATAGAATCATGGACCAATACATCTACACTGATGTTCTAAAACAGAATTTAAAGGAATGGGTACAGAAAGGACTTTCCATTTTAAACAATAATACAACCCCGAACACAATCGGAAAACTCAAGAACGACTAGTATACAATGTGACAGCTTTGGATACCACCCCGATCGCCCGATTTAAACCCTATCGAGCACTTATGGGATCATATTGGAAGGCAGCTTTTAAAAAAACGAAGATTAAAAACAAAAAACCATTTTTAAAAAGTGATTACAGGTTTGGTCTAATATATCCCTGGACACGATAAGAAACAGTTATCTCAATGAAAAATCGTTTATTAGCAGTAAAAAAAATGTAGTGTTGGACCTACAGATTACCGCGATAAAATTTAGATGTGTCAGTAAATAAACAAATGAAAAATAATGTGTTCAGAGATTATTTTTTGCTTGAAACGTATAACTATGTATGTTCGTTGTTGTTTAATTTGTACATATTGAACATTACATCATTTTTATATTTTTAATTAAAGTTTATGGCTGCTAGACATTGTGTTGTTCATGAATTTAACCCATTATTATTATAATTTAAAAGGTTTTCTCCTATTTCACTGAAGGTTTTCGGAAACTTTGTTTTGATTGAGTATATGTAATTAAAGCATTACTTTCATCAGATTCCTTCCACTGTGATTAAGTTATCTAAATCAATACTGAAAATATGAATTTTTGTCTTTAATATGTAAAATTATTATAAACTTTATATAGAAAAAGAAGTAGTTAATGAACTGATGACAATAGAATGAGGAAATTTCATTTGGTCCTGATATAAGCGGTTATCCAGCTAAGAGGATCATTGATAGTGACAACAAAGATAAGATGCTAGAATTATCAAAAATAGAAAACTAGAACCATTTTCGATTTTAAAGTACGGTACATATAGAATTAGACGTATGGCAGGATGAAAATGAATCGCACCGCACAGACATCATCCATCGATTATACTGTAGGTATGTTGCAAGGTAAACAAAGTTATATTTATAAAGTATTCCTGGAAGTCATGCAAGGAGCGTTTCAGCTATATTATTTTAACGGAATAAGCTTGTATGGTGGTTGAACAAAAGATTTAAAACTTAATAAATTATTTAAAAAAAAAAAAAAAAAAAAAAAAAAACCTACTCACCATCCATTGTGATCGTACGGGCGACTTCGTCAAACCACGTGACTGGGAGTATAAGCGAAAGAGATGAGTTATCTCTAAAGCTGGGACAGGGTCGAACGAGGTATCATTTGTACGAACCGAACCGCGTGACAAAATAAAAAAATCAAATAATTACGATAACACGGAAAAGGGGGAAAGGAGGAAATCAAAGGGTGCAACTCAGGCCTTCTTCCTTCGTCGAGAAAATAAATAAGGACAGCTGACTAAATCTACGCCCGGGTATGAGTCAGAGGACGATTATCGATACCGGCCGCCACGGAAGTAAATCCTCAAAGGATTTAATTAAAAAAAATATATAATTATTTGTTAATCTTAATAGAAATTTATACAGCAGGAAATTCGCAAGTGGTCCGAAGGGCTTTTGGCGAAGTGATTCGTCCTGGATGCCGTCCGGATCGTGAGAAGGCGCCAGTTTCAAAATAAATTGGCTGCACTGTCGAACCAGAGTCCAGAAAGTTCCGCAGTCTTAATCCAGATTCAGAGGCGTAAACGTTGGTCGTGATCCTCAGCAAAGGATTATTCAGGAAAGTATAAATTATTATGAAAACGTAAATTGTTAAGGAAAATGAAAAAAAAGACGGACAGATAAAATTTGTTTTATATTTTTAATTAATATTTCAATATCGCATATTTCCTTCACTTACCTTAATTACATCTCGAAGACGCCTCAGCATACTTTATACCAGTCTGGATTTGTCTCTTTGCTGAAGGTTAGCCCATTCTTCACAAAGAGGCCTTTCCAGATCGTGGGGTGTATCAGGGAGTGATGGACGTGCTCTTATTAGTCTTTTGAGGTTATCACATAAATGTTTGATGGGGTTCAAGTCTGGACAACGGGCTGGCCAGGCTAAGACCCTGTGATGTTGTTGAAGGTACGTTTGTACTATGTGAGTGACATGTGGAAGGGATTATCGTGCATTAGAATAGGATTGTCGCTGATTTCATCGAGGATAGGCAACGCATTTTCATCCACATAGCAAGTGGTCGTCAAAGACCCTCCACGAACAACACCAACTTTGTGCGACTCTCCATTGAGATTCCTGCCCACACTATCACTGAGCTGAAAAGTTTGGCTCTGAGAAAAATTGCAAGCTTCGTACCTTTCATTTCGCCATCTCCATACAATTATGCCCATCTGGAAATCGTCGAGTAAATCTACACTCATCTATAAAAAATACAGCAGACCAATCGTCCAAAGATGAATGGCTGTGTTGTCAAGCAAATGGAAGCCATGCAGCTCTGTGTGTTCTGGTCATTCTGGTCCTCTTACAGGGTGAAAAGCCATCAGTCCATGCTGATTTAATCTTCTTCGAGCAGGGTGTTCAGAAATTTGAACACCTCGAACTTCCTGGGGCTGAAGAATTGCTTGAACAAAGGTGCCCGTTTTGCAAAATTCTCAAAGTAAAAAAATAGTCATCGTGTGGTTGTTACACTTTAGGGCGTCCAGAATCGGGCCTTCTATGGTAGGACCCAGTTTCTCGAAAACATCTAATGGCGTATCACAGAGTTTTGTAGGGATCTCTGATGGCAATAGTTGCATACTTGATGGAAGTACCACACCAAGCTTAACATCCTCACCACTAAGTGATTTTTTTTAGTTTAAAAATTGAAATTAAGAAAAAAAGATGAAAACTAAACAGTTTATTACTTCAGAATTCAAATGAGACTGAATAAACATTTTAAATTCCGTAAAAAGTGAACATTGAAAAATCCTTTATCCTTGTTTTGATTAATGATTAAGTGCGCTTATCCTCCAATAGACATTCCTAATTTAAAACATAGCATAAGCAAATATTTATTGATAAAAACAATGAGGCAAAGAAAGGGAAGAATTTTCTTTTATATAAAAAAAACAAAAAAAACAATCATTTGACATCAATTAGGTGGAATTTTTTGCCTGTCAGTGTATTTAATAGTCACAATTGACCATATTAATTATTTCAATTATTTATTCTTTTCATCTTGACCAAAAAATTAGATTAAAAAAAAATTAATGAAAAGCAAAAACTAATTTTATTATTTTTGGGTATATTAATAGGAGGAACTTTAACAAATATAATTTATAATTTCGAACTTGAAAGTAGCTCTTTTTTCTTTTTTACTCTTAATAATGGAGGTTAATCGGTTTAGCCGTTGACACAGCACTCATCACTGTAAGGTCATCTATTAAACGCTTTTGCATTCCTTGGAAAAGATTTCTGGTAATATTGTTAGGACTTCTTTCCCATTCATCAAGAATAGCTGTTTCCAACTCTTCTAGGGTGTTAGGACCTGCCTTGCACCATTGCATTCATCGCAAATTTCCCAAATTTGTTTGATTGGGTTCAATCTGGACTTCGAGCTGTCCACACCAAGCTCTCAATTCAAACCTCATTCAGGTAGTCATTCACAATATGTGTTATACGGAGCCTGACATTATCTTCATTATCAAGATAACTGATGTGGGGGGGGGGGCAAATAGCACTACATGTTCTTCGATTATGCTTTGCCTTATGTCTGGTGAAGTTAGAGATCTTCCTTGCACAATAACTAATTCGGTGCGGGCGGATAAGGAAATGCCACCCCAGAACATCAATGACCCACTATGGAATGCCACTTGAAGAACCATACAACATGGGGTGTACCTTTCTACTTGACTACAATAGTTCCTAATATTCTGTAACTAATGTAGAAAGATATTTAATTCAATTCTAAACTAAATAAATTGAGTGGAGAATTAAATTTGTTCACAGTGTATTAAAGAGTGAGAGGGTTTCGATTGAAAAATTTATACGTTGGGGTCTGAAATGGCCTAACTATTAACATCCCTCAATGTATAATGAAGATGGAAGACAAAGACTGTCAAACTGAAGGTGGATGATTAACTCGAGAATTCATAAGTTCAATTTTAAACATGTGTGTTCAGGATTCTTACTGTTATGTATAACTCTTATACATAAGTCGGTAATAAATGGGAAGAAGAAGACATTCACTAAAGATGATGAAATGTGTCAGAATACATGGCGAGAACTGGCGGACCAAGGTGTTCAGATCACAATCAGAACAAAAGTTGATATTACTATTTTTTGAACTCGAGATTTGAAATAAATATTAATATTAACGCTATTGTACAGAAGGAATTTTTGAATTAAACAACTTTGAGCGGGTTTTGTTGCGATTGGATCGGCACTTGCAAGCTATAACAGTGACATCTGATAGAGAATTGTACACCAAATTCAAATGTAAATATTATGACACCCAAAATTAAATTACTCAACTAAGATTATCCAGGATCACTCAACATCTTTTTTGAAAAATCAATAGATTTTACATGCAAAATAATCGATTCTAGGTTTTTTAATTGAAAAGACACCCGTTCAAAAGAAACGTGACGAAAGTGAAATCATGTAACGTTACTGCAAGACAGGGAAACTGTAAGTTGAAAAATCTTCAGTTTTCATAAAGAGAAGAAAAGTCGGATTAAAAGATGATAGGATGCAAAGCTATAAGAAAGATAATCTCTTGGTAGCCGAAAAGGTTCTGAATTCGTTCAAGGTTCTGTTTCTGGAAGTGAAGTCCTACCTGACGAAACAGTATAACAACGGGAAGGAGGACAAATTGAAAAGAATGGAAGAGGAGGTGCTCTGCACGTCGGGCGGATGCAGACCAGGCTTCAGATGGAGGAAGAGATTGAGTCAATTGTCCATTGCAGAAATCGAAGCCGAGATGAAGCATCATAGAAAGAGGCAGGATATAATCAGTGAGGATATGCTGAAAATAGTCCGCACCTTAAAAGCACAGACGATAAAGGCCGGTTTGATAGTGCAGGCGGACACCAATCGCCTGGGAAATGCCGTATCTTGTACTGAAGAATGCGAGGAAGATATTAAAAAGACAATTGATTTGATTAACTTAAAAATTAAAAGGCCATGGCAGTGTGGCATCTGGATGCTTCTTATCACTGTAGTTGTTATGTTCATCTTTATGACTATTGTAATGAAAATATTGAAAAAACATTCAAATTAAAAAAAAAGAAAAAAAGAGAAAAACAAATGATTGAGGTGTTTTGTCTTTTGTTAAGGAAGTGATCGGATAGAGGTGTTGAATGACTATTTGGGATCCAAGTCACGCTGGTACTGTCAATGGGAAAACTTTACAAATGGGATGGGTAGAGCCAGGATGGGTCTAATACAATGGCATTGTGGCGTACCTGACTATACTAAGAATATTTAACAGTGAGCACGTCTATAATGCTGCTAAGCTACAGCGCAAAGGTTAGGTACGGTTTATGGACAGGTATACAGGTTTCTGCAGTTCTTCATTAGGGGTTCTGCTGCCCTTGTACATCCCACAACCTTCTTTATATGCTGAGAAAGGTCATTGTAGATTATAGATTGAAGAATGTGTTGGTTTAAGGAAATAAAACAACATATACAACATAACATGCTTATGTGTGTGTGTGTTGGTTTGTAAGGCTGTCCATTGCTGTAAGGCTGATAATAAAAACAGCATTGCATAGCTTTGGCAAATTCAAACTGATTCCCACTCAATAGAGATTTCTGTTCAAATCCCCAAATTACTTAATGGATCTTTTGTTACTCTTTGATAACATGCAGTGGATTATTACACATAGAGATCTTATGTGAGAACTTTGTGGTTTCATTTTATTTCTTGACCTGTCCAGCACTGGCTGCCGTAAGAAAACACTGTTTTGAAAAAAGGGCTACCAGGGTTTTATTAGAGTGCATTAATGGCAATTGACTGTGTTGATCAATTTTTGTAAAGAGGCTTATTCGCTTCGAGCCAACACACACACCCTAGAATAGTTGATATTCTACAGGGCAAGGGTTGATGAACCAAGTTGAAGCAACCCCTTCCTTTCACACAAATAAATTACATTAACTCCAATAAATTAACATAAACACAACTATTGATACAAACAGAAGTACAGTCACATTCACACCACCAGAGTACTCAATATTCCTAAGGGTGGGGTCAAAATCTGAAAATTATCAAATCATCATAACACATCCTAGGTTTAGGAGTTTTGTAGTTAGTTTGAAGTCTGAAGGTCCTTTAATGAACTTTTTCATTTGCTTATTTGGAGATTGTGAGATACGGACTGGTGTGACTTAGATTTTAGAAAAATTTTTCTTTATCGTGCCAACGTTTCAATCTTTATTAAGATCATCTTCAGGGCCTGGGATTTACAAACATTTTTCACTTGCCTCTAACCTGGAATATATCCCACTGAACCAAGGATTAATTCTTAACTTACTCTTTGATAGATCCATATTTTTGACCGTTTGATATGCTGAAAAATGGTTTTGTCCTATCACAAATGGAAACTATTCAAAGTCAAGCTTTCAATAATATTTATTATATATATTTATAGTCATAAACAACAACAATAAATCAATATATAATATTCACAAGAACAGACATATTTTTGTACTAAAATATATATTATATAATAATAAACAACATAATGTATGTTTTATGCTATGTGTAACAAGTTGATACAGTTTACATTTTAAAGAGTTTCACTCAAATACATATGTGTATACATACCCTTAGAATATAGCAAGATTTAACATTAAAAAATCCAATAATAATAATAATAATAATAGCATCATAAAAAACGGAAAGCATTTAACTAAAGTTATAGCAATGAATTATTTATTGTAAGGCTTTCAATATTAATGTTGACAAAAAACTTTATTATTTACGCTCTGATAAAGACTATTGGGTTAAAATTGTTTCTACAATAAATAAATATACACAGTTCAGTCTTTACATTAGATGAAATGTGAGCTAGTGTAGAACAAGACAAATAGATTTATTTTGTAGCATCATTAAGACTGGAATTCCAGGATTTCACAAATCCTATTCAACATTTCCAAAAGTGTTGGGAAATATAAGTTAAAGGAATTGACAAAAGTTTAAAATAATTAATTATAAACTAAACATAAACTCTTAGGTTAAATAAATATTTTAACATAAATTATAACTGACTGATTGCTTAATACAATATACCAATTTTTTCAGATGGACAGATATTAAAAAGAAAAACAAAATTTTACCACCTTTAATCTTATAGCTAAATATACACACATATTTCTTTATATATATCACAGATAATTTATTCCATCTGACTAGCAATGAAGCAATTTGGGAAAAAGCGGTTTTAATATTTTCCTGCACCTATTGCCTAGTAAAATATGAACTATTCTTGACCTATCATGTTCGATACACTCATTTTAACTTTACTTTCTTGCCTAGCTCATAAAATAAAGAACTATATTAAAATGAAACAAACTTGGTTTTCTGTTAAATAATGTTTAATAATCATACGAAAGAAGTCTCTTAAGGGAATCAGTCAGCATAATTTATTTAAAATAAAATCACTTTTTTTTTCTCTCTTCATTGTATGTGAATAAACTTAAGCCTAGTATAAAAAAAATAAAAATATATATATAGACAAATTATCATAAGTGATCATTAAATTTTCTTCAAAATTGTGATAGTAAAAGTCAGCAAAATGTTAAGTTTTCATTATATATTACGAAGAATTTTAAGGCATCAAGGATAAGTCATAAATCAGCGTGCGTTATTATTACTTAAGTATCTTACCCATGTCAACACAAGATGTTTGATGGGCCGAGAAAAAATGTTCTTACTGAAATACTTTCTGTACCCCCTATTTTAATTTTATTCATTACAACCTATTAGATTCAATGAAATTTTGCTCAATAGCCCCTATAGGAAATATTACCTTATTTCATTTCATTGTATATTTTAGTAAATTATTTTCTACATTGAAGTAAATAAAGGAAGCTGAGGACTCTCTTATAAACCATGTCCAGGCAACGTGTTATAATGAAATGGCTTTTCTTTCTTCAATTACATTATAAAAAATTAAAAAAAAAATAAAATAACAAATGTTACTTCTAGTAAAGCAACGACAAGCTATTTCATAATAAATATATTAATAATTTTTTAAGCTTAATGAAATTATTAATTTTCTTGCGCTGTTGAGGAAATTCTATATTTCTTGATATTTATTGTAGTTTACCTTGTTACACACAAGTTTAAAATCTGATAAAGTGATGTTTAAATTGTATATTATAATAAACACAGACTTGTAGATTATTTTAAAATAGATGTTTTCTTAGTATGAATTTACTACTAATGTATTGAAATAGATGTGTGTGTAAATAATAGTTAAGTTGATAAAGCCCTAGATACTCACATAAGAGGTCTTTATTTTAAGACAATTATTTTATATTTTTGTTCAATCAAAAATGAAGATTTGAATCAATTTCAATTAATATAACCCAGAAAATTAATAAAAATTATCATAAACTGATAATTTTAACTAACAATTTGGCAAATTTTTTATAATTTAAATATAAATTATATATTTTAATTAACTTACCAGGTATATTCTGAAAGACATTACAATTAAAAAAATAAATAAAAATGTCGCCTCTCAATATGTTAATCCCTTTCTTCAAAACTCAGTTCCCATGCAAACCACCTCTATGTATAATACTCAGTAATATTCAGGTACAAATGGCAAAGAAAATATGCAAGTTTGTTTTTACTCTTTTTATATTTTCTCCCCTTACTTGAAAATGTTAAGGTGGTGTGAAAAATGACTTTTTGTTTTCTTCCAATCTCCTCAAGTATTTTATAATTACTTTTATATACAAATTTCATGCACTAATTTACATAAATTTACAACTTTGTCCCTTTTTCATATCTACAATAATTCATTTCATTGCTATTGTTACTTTTACCCTCGTAAGTACAAAGCGAAAACCTAGTGCTGTGAAGGTAAAAGAAGACAGGTTCCGTTTTTTCTTTAATACGGCTTTTTTGACTTTAAGATAGCGTCAGGGGGGCTCAGTCAAAAAGTGGTGAATCACTCCTCTGCACATCGGACATTCAGTCAGTTGCAATGCACAAGTTTTGCAGAAACCACTGTCAATAAATAAGTAAAATTAATTAATAATTTAAAAACATATACACAGAAATAACTTACTTGTGTCCACAAGGTTCTAGCCTCACTTCAGCTTTTTGGTCAAAACAAATTGTGCAAGAGTCTTCTTTTATACTCATATTTCTTACCGCTTCTAATTGTAAATGCCTAGAAAGAAAATATTTAAAAGTAAACACTAAATTATAAACTCAAAGACAAAAAAATCATTAAAAAAAAAAAATAAAAAAATCAATTCATCATAGAAAACAACTCATTCAACAGATTGAATCTGAAAAGGATGAAATTGAACTAATTTTCTTTATTTTTAATCTAAAGAGTGTAAACAGAAAGTTATCAATGTTGTTTGCATTTTAAGTCAACTATTGCCTAGTTATTATTTAAAATAAATAAACATAGGTGCCCATTTTTCTTCTTTTTTTGTTCGCTAAATAATATTTTAAATTATTCAAAATACCTTGGTAGAACTATTCTTTCTTGATCTGTTAATGAAGCATGATCATTGAAACATTTGAATTCAATATCTTTTGGAGGATGGAGGAAAGGACGGCTACCAAAATTAAACCTGCACTGCTGAAAGGACATAAAACTGGCTCCAGCGAAATATTCAGTCCTGAAAATTAATTGATTAAATATATATATATAAAAAAAAAAAAAAAAACAACAAAGAATAAGATACTTACGATGATGCTTTAAATACCACAGATGAATCAACAATTGTTTTGCCATTTAAAAAAAATGTGACCTTGGAGGAGTCAATTTGTAGAAGCGAACCGACTGTATCTCCGCTACTCCAACAGCTGTAAGGGATATATAATGACTTTGCATTGTGCCAAAGCAGTTCCCTGCAGCCATCGTATGCAAGAGAATATTCATCATCGCCGATACCATAACCTTCCTGGAAAGTTATTATTATTATTTTATTATAATTACAGTCATAGTTTAGTTTAACATACATGATTTAAAAATTTGCTGAGCTTTGTCGCCCAACCAATTTGCATTACACCGGGACTAAGCAGGGTTACTTCATAATACCATACTCCTTCAGTTACAGGGAATGTGCAGCGTACACTCTCAAAAGAATATGCATCACACCTTGCCTGAAAAAACACAATTTTTTTTATAGACAATTCAGCCAGGACAAGTTCCTTTATTTTCTTTACCTCAAGTCCATCAGGTGATATTTTCAAATACTCGCTGACATCTCTCGTGTTCAACATAGCATTGATATTAGACATATCTACTGTCTCGTAAGAGAATTTCCTTCCTTCAATTAAGACTATAAATATTTAAAGTTAATATTTTTTAATGTTAAGAGTGAACAAATTGGAAAATAAATTCTTACATAAGTTGTCTAAACACCATTGGGCACAGAATCCAACTTGTGCCTCAATTAAGTTTTCTGATCCGATCTTTTTTTCAAGTTTTATCAACGGGTCTCCTGCTTTCTTCAAATCTTCTTTTATAGTAATCTTGTTTTCACCTGAGGAGGAACAAAATTGTAATAATGTTGGTTAGAGTAAAATTTTTAAATAAAAAATAAATTAAATAAAACTTACTTGTCTGGGCAAATTTTTCTAGTGCAATAAGAGAAAACAGTGTAACAACAGGTTCTGTGCCCTCTTCCTAAAAATATATTCAAATTAATTATTCGAGCGTGGGACCTTTACGTTACAGTGATGAGTGCCATGTCAGCACCTTACCAACACCCCAATAAAATTTATTAATTCAAAATAAATGCAACATCTTCTCACTTGACTTAATAATGCAATTTTAAAGCTTACTATTTTTTTATTACGACATTATATAGTAAAACTTTTTATGTAAGAAGGGAGAAAAATAAAAAAAATATATGTTTGTAATAATATACTTGCCAAATTAGAAATAAGAAAATCTAAAGTTCCTTTTGTCAAAATCCCTACACTACTTGGTCCCGAAAGTTTTTCTGCCAGGAAACCAAGTACAATGCAGATGTTCCTTTGTTTCCTTGGGTCTTTTGTACTTGTGCAGTGATTTTTCCTCGATAAGTCAAAATGGCGTGACAGGCGTAAAACGGTTTCCTATGAAGAACAAATGTGTTATTGGCTTGTTTTGAATGGTGATGCATTCAAATCATACTTTATTAGGAAGGGGACAGTCGTCAAGTAATAGAGTGATGACTGCAGGACCCAGTGCCTCGTCAATAGGGACAACTTGTACCATAGAATTGACGATCTGTATCCAACCATCATCCTGATCAGCGATGCTATGGAGTTTAAACAACTCCTCTGGTGGCTCTTGATCACTGTATAAATTAAACGTGTCATATTTAATTAAAAGTAAAGATAATCAGTATGATTAACAAGACAAATAAACCACACTCAGAAAAAAAAACACCTTTTATTATTTTTGAATAATAACAACATTGAATAACAAGTTATTAATGCAGTTTTAAGTCAACTTAATTTTTACAAATTAATCTTATTAAGAGAGACAATTTATCATTTCTATAAATCCTATTTGCCTTATCGACTCTAATCTTATCAAATTCATCTTTACTACTGTTGTGGCCAACAATATTAAAGTAATTATTTAGATGCCATGGGTTTGAGTTCTTTTGTTTTTGTAGGCCTCTGGTCTATGATCAGATGCTTGTGACACTCTCTGAACAACTTCAATAGTGTCAAGACCGCGTTCTTTGTGCGCATGATCGTTCACGCATGCGCACAAAGAACGCGATCTTGACACTATTGAAGTTGTTCAGAGAGTGTCACAAGCATCTGATCATAGACCAGAGGCCTACAAAAACAAAAGAACTCAAACCCATGGCATCTAAACAATTACTTTAATATTGTTGGCCACAACAACTACCTAGTTATTATGGAAAATAAATAAGGTCCGTTTTTTTTTGTCTTGTCTTCTCTTTGAGTGTATTCGCCACACAATTTTATTTACGATTAATTTGGAAAAAAATTTGTAAATACTAAAATCTGAACAATTCATGATAACCAACGGGTAGTAGGATGTCAAGCCCTCCTGTATGACAGTAATTACTTTACTTTTTTAAATCAAATAATTATTTTCACATAAATAATAACAGAATAAAAAAACTGATTTTTGTGTCTGGGCATTTTATAACTTGAAAAAAAAAAAATTGAAGAACCATCCTCTATGAATTGTATTATTTATTTATTTATTAAATCTGTTTGTCCATGCATTGCACAATTTACTCAAGCATGATCACAACCCATAAAATAAGGTCATACAATATATTCAAGATGATAAACAACAAAACTTAAATGTTTGAACAGTAATTAACAAATTATCACGAAACAATGTTGAAAATGGAATACAAACCCCACAATAAACACATAATATGGTTGGAATATGCAAATAGTTCATAAATAACAAAAGAATAAGAATATTAATGCTAATATTTGATAGACCATAAAGTATCTGCTTTACAAACAAACGTGATGATAAAATTAAATGAATGTAGGGTTTATTATAAAAAAATCAAAACTACCAAATGTGCAAAAAAACAAAATGTGCACTGTTATAATTATTATCATAATCTTGTTTCTTTGCTTACACTCTCCACCTAGGGATAAAAATACCAACTTGAAAATGATTAATTAAGCAAATGTTTGTCAGGTTTGTCCTCCGTGGAAAAATACATTCAAAAAGTTACGCAAAACTGTTCAAATTTTGTCTATTAAAAATGCAATATGTACACTGCCTTGGAGCAATGTTGCAGAATGAGCCAACTGGTTCACTTGTTTTAGCAGATGAGTCAGATACTGAGATGATGCAACGCATTTGATGAAATATACTGTAAGAATTAGCAGACCAGGATAATCAATCTATCAATCAATAAAGTGAATATGATTAGATTTTAACTTACGTTTGAAACTTGCAAGATAAAATTAAAAGTAAAACTATACATTTTACACTGATGATAGCTGGCCCTCTAATTAATGTATACACACATATCTGAATTTTAAACTGAATAAGGAAAACAAAAAATACGGAAAGATTAATATTATTATAATTTTTTAATTATAAACTTATGCAATTATATTTAAAAATGACATAAAAATGTATGTACATATTTTTTTCCCCACCCGGTTAGTTAAGAATATTATCGGCTCTTCACGTTTTATCTATCTTGTATTTTTATTTTTGTTACTGCTATCATCGATGAATAACCCTTTCATGCATGATTAAAATGTCAATAAAATATTCCTTAATCCTATTAAAAATATTACCTAATCGAAATTAAATTCGGAGTTATTGACATACTGCTGAAAACCCCACCCAATCAACAATACTAAAATTATGTCGAACCTAAATATAAGGTTGGGAGGCCGGCAAAGTGTTTTTTTCACCTTGACACCCACCCTTCATTCATGCAAATAAATACATTCACCCACATAAAAAATCACACATTCACTATGCTAAGTTAATTTAATTGGTTTGACAATTCTATGGGTACTAGATATCCATACAGACTGCATCCATACATACTTACCTACAAGCTAATAAATATATCCACACAGTTGAGAAGTCACCAGGTTTTTTAAAAATGTTATTCAGTCCTCCAGCTTACTGCAAATATGCATAAAACTAAATAACCTGAACTACTTTGGTGTGCTTGTGGTACTCGATATTACATCATAAACACACCCAAATATACTATTATGTTCACGCTAATAAATGCATTCACCAAAGTAAGGATATTGTTCAGCCTATTATTTATTGCTATGAAAATTCGTATTTTAAGGGTTTTAAAGGCTGCTGGAAATAAATCTGAAATGTTTTTGGTCTACTTATTGGAAGCGCTTTTGGGTTTTATAACTTTTTATATCACAAATTCACCCAAACGTATTACAATGTTTACTCTAATAAATGCATTCATTCAAATTAAAGATATTAATTCAAACAATGCTTGAAAGAGCTCCCAATATGCAACCATATTTATCTGCTTCATGTATCAAATTCTTATTCTAAAATTATTCAAATTGTTTAAATCTGTATGCAGGCTAGGGATCATGGATGACTCTCGCTGGAAGGGCGTTAAGCATCAGGATTCAAGAATTTACTTTTCCTTCCTTCCACTCTTGTTTTTGGAACTGAAATAAAATGGGAGGATTGAAAAGTAAATCAGCGAAGACACGGTGAAAACGAAGAAGAGTCGAAGAGAGAGTTGCTGAGACAAGTGGCATAGTCTACAGCTAGGTTTCCACTGCATGAAACTCCTCGCATAACTGGTTTGCGAAACTTGCAAAGCATACCGTTTACAACTACACCAACTGCTGCATTTTGTTATCATGGTGATAATTTATGTTAAAAGAAAAACAAACGAAGAAAATACCGGTGGTGGATCAAATAATTATTTTGTCGGCAAATGCAATATGGGAACCAGCTTCTGAGGGATATACCAGTAGAATCCATTGATGATTCTATTATTAACTTTACCCAGATGACTTCCAAAGATTGAATATCTCTTGTCTTCCTGTAAGACCGCATTTGAGTTTTCATTTTCACTTTAAGAGTACTGACAGTTTGTCCCATTTTGATACTAATTTCCTTCCACGCAGCCTCTCCCTTGTTCTGAACAGTTTTATTTTTAGCATCCCCACAAAAATCGGTAGTTGTGATCCTTCCGGATAAGCCAAATGCATTTATGGTTCAGTCTCATACTTGAGACAAGTGCGAAACAACATGAAACACTTTGATGCACACTAAAAATCGACGGCTCCTCCCGAAACACCCTCGCACCAATTTGCAGTCCCTGTCTCCACAACACGAGACAACTTTATCAAAACAGTTGTGCGAGTGAGTTTCACACAGTGGAAACCCAGTATGTTCAGGAGTGTCCCAGCTGTTGAGGAGTGTCTAGAAATAAGAGACCAGGAAAGGCAGCAAGATGCTTTAGCAAAACCAATCAACATGTGGAGGGTTGGCGAGTGTCTTCTGGGGTAAGTTTTTTTTTATTAAGCTCACCCGTAGAGTTAGAATTATAGCTGACTTGTGTAACTAATTTAATAATATAACTATTGAGCGTTAGGACAATTGTAGCAATAATAGCGTTTGCGTATTGTCTCTTTTTTGTGTTTTGAAGCTTCATTCAACACAAATAGTAAACAGGCGCGTATGTTACATTTTTATTGTTATATGATCATGTTAATAAAATAACTGTTTAAATGGCAGGTAAGCCTCATTGAAAAAGATAAAAAAACTTACTTTTCTACGAGGGATCTTATGGCCCTCAAGGAATCTAATATAAGCCCTTCTATAACGCTGTTCTTCTCCCTTGTGTATCCTCTGGAGTGGGATGGAGCGCTCCTGGACCTTGTCCTCTCCCTCGAGTCGTCGCTGGTCTCGTCTCTCCGACCTTTTCGGCATTTCCCTTGGCATATACCCATTTATGGCGAAAGGGGCCGGCTCGGCTTTACATCCATGTAAACACAAAAGACCTCCGAGATTGTTCAGCGGGAGTAAAATCAAACTAAAAGACTACAACATCTCGAAAAATCACCTCCCAGTCCGGGAAGGTAACCTGAACGAACGTGCACGACAGCTGAGTTGAGTCTTGTGGTTGAGCTGGAAAAGAATCGATTGCCGGATCGATTCATTCCTTGTAATGGCGGTTAAGAGAAATCTTGACGTTTTTCACACCCGGATCTGGAAATAGTACGTACTATTTATTATATATTTCATAATTTTTTATCATTCTTAGAAAATAATAAATACACAAATATAATTTGTTAAATTATCCTTCATCAGACTTGCTTGATTCGATTTACCAACGCGAAACTTAATTTAAACCAATTGCCCAACTTTAAATTACGTGCTAATTAATATTTTACCTTTCACTTGTATCTCTATATAGGACAATTAATTAACGTAAAAGAAAACAATGCGGGAAGAAATCGTATTGGGAAAGAATAATATTTATTTTCTCTTATGTTTTGGTTTTATGATTATTCTGGACAATCGACGGCCATATCATTTTACATGAGTTTCATATCCAATCATTGGCAGGTTGGATAAGGTAGATAAGATGGGTAAGATTGAGTAATGTACAAAAAATATAATATTTCTTCCTTCTTCTTTCGCGTAAACTTGGCACATTTTTAATTAAAATAATAATAAGCTTATTGATGATCGAGCAAATTGTCTTGCAACTTTAAACTATAATCAACAACAAAAACCATATAAAATTTAATTACATTCAATATGTAGAAATAAAATACTTCTATGCACTACGTCGCATGTTCCGAAACACCAATTTGTTGTCGATCAGGGATGTGATCACAAGGAAGTGAATATTGTAACTTCACGCCAAGCTTTTAACCGTTATTACAATAATTTAAGATATTGTTCCCAAGCATCACGACAAAAAAGAAAAAATAGATTTATCAAACATTAAGAGGACCCAGAAACTAATGCAGAACAATAACTTGCCGGCCCTTCCTCTTCCTTATTGGAATCATCCCATCAGGAGCAAATATTAACCCATAATCCAGGGATAATCCTCATAAATCTTGATGCATGCATTCATTCATCATATTAAAATTGATATTTCATTTAAACATTTACATATTTTAAATAAATTCTATATATTTCAGTTAGTATTAAAGATATTCATTTTTATTAATAATAATAATAATAATAATGCTTTATTGAACTTAAGAAAAAGAATGACATCTGTGATTTCAAAGCATTTAAGGACATGGATCTTGGATCCATCTGCCAGAGGTCGTTGGTGAAACAATCAGAAAAAATACTCAATAAAGTAAAACAATAATTATAGCCTAGGCAATAAATTGAAAGAAATTTTTATTATTATTGTCTTAATAATGTAGAATATGTAACAGACAATATAGTAAACTAAGGGATATTGTTAATCAGTAAGTATTTATAAATAATACTAGAGAAATAATGAAAGAGGTCTAATTAATGAACTAGGATCCATAATCAAATTTATTACTGGAAATCTAGATGCTTATGCCAAAGATGAACAGAAAAAACATTGAAAACTTAATGAATTGAGTAAAGTGTAAAAAATGTTTAAATTAACTTAATAAAAAACAAGTAAAACTACAATATTCTAAAGAATGAAATAATTGAAGAATTTAATAAAACTTTAACATTAATTGAAGAAAACATTACCAAACTAAAATTAAAAATCTTAACAATAAATAAAAAATGAGTTGTTTATGTTGAATTAGAAAAATTAAGAAATCCAACTAACTTCTTACATATATTATTATTATTCAACATTGTGCAAAACTGAAAAAATTAATGAATATTCTGCAAGCTTCAAACTTTACACCCCAACATTATATCACCTGATGAATTAAGCCCAGAAGATGACCTGAATAAAGAAGAAAAATGAAAAAGGTGTTTTTATAAACTACCTCATTATTGACCACTGAACAATATTGATGTGGAGATGAACAGTTTTATGACAGCTGGAGATAAATGTTGAATGGCCTGTTAGTCAAGTTTGACATGCTTTATGTTAACTTCGAATTTAGGAAGCTGTTCCTTTCTTAAGGAGCATTTCACCCATTGAGAAATTTAAGTTTGAACTAGCTCCTTATTTCAAAATGTTATATTATTTGTGTGTTATGTTAAGAATATACCTTTTAATGGTTTCACTATTGTATCTCCAAGTTTTATTTTTTTAAGTTCTTCTTTAGGTAAAATGGCTTAGTATTGGTTTAGCTCATGTTATATGGTAGTCTTCCAATTTGACGGTTATAGATGTTGTACCTCTAGTTAAGATGATGTCCTTCTCATAGATTTTTCTCTTCATGATTTAAGAGTTGGGATGAGTACAGAGACATAGATTGAAATATTTTCCAATTATCATTTAGGCTCTCAATGATTATTCTAATTGAATTTGAATTTGGTCTCAACAGGTATTTTAAATGTGGTATTATTGTAAGAAAATCAGAGTTATGTTCTGTTGGTACAGGGTGTAAATTATACAGTTCATAACTTTGTTTTTGAACTAGAGGTAACTGTAAAAGGTAAATAATTTGATAATTAACAATTTTACACTTTAGTGTTATTAAGTTTTCAAACTCAAAAATATTTTTTAGGCAGCTGGTTTTCATAGGAAGTAATGATTTTGGCAATTTATTTAAATAATTCAAAAGGAGGTATAATACTAGGGTGTAAAGTTTGAAGCTTGCAGAATGTTAATTAATTTTTTAAGTTTTGCACAATGTTGAATAATAATAATATATGTAAGAAGTTAGTTGAATCTCTTAATTTTTCTATTTCAACATAAACGTCTAATTCTTTATTTATTGTTATGATTTTTAGTATTAGTTTGGCAGTGTTTTCCTCAATTAATGTTGTAGTTTTATTAAATTCTTTAATTATTTAATTGTAGAATATTGTAGTTTTACTTGTTTTTCTAAGTTAATTTGATCATTCTTTACACTTTATTCAATTCTACAAGTTGTCAATATGTTTTTTATATTATTCTCCGTCGTAAGCATCTTGATTTCCAATAATAAATTTGATTATAGTTCCTAGACCATTTATTAGACCTCTCTTATTTCTAATTTTACTAAAATTATTTCTCTAGTATTATTTATAAGTACTAAATGTTTTACAATATCTTTTAGTGTCTAGTGTTGTCTGTCATTAAACTATTGTCTGTTACTATTCTTTTTATGTAAGGTCTTAGTTGAGAAGAAAAAGTTAGTGTCACGAGCCGGATTCGAACCCATGACCTTCGGCTCAATACACCACTAGTCTAACCACATGAGCTATCGTGACTTCACTCAAGTCATTAGAACAGTGGAGTATTGAGCCAAAGGTCGTGGGTTCGAATCCTACTCGTGACACTACGTTTTTCATCTCAACCAAGACCTTACATAAAAAGAATAATTAATTAAAATAATTAACATGGTCAATTAGACCACTAAACATAATTCTTATTATTAATATCTTTATTACTAACTGAATTATACATTTCTTCATACAATTTACTTAAATTATATAATTGTTAAAAAAATATCAATTTTAATAAGATGAATGAAAGTATGATGTCTCTAACATGGATGCATCAAGATTTATAGGGATTATCCCTGGATTATAGGTTATATCCATCATGTTTGCTCCTGATGGCAACATTATTGTTCTCTATTCGTTTCTGGGGTCATTATTCATCTTTCATAAATGTATTATTTATTTTGTTTTGATGTTTGGGAACAATATCCTCGGTTTTTAATTTCTTGTTGTTTTTGTTTTTTCCCTTCGAAAGGAAGTTTTGTAGTGGAATGAATACTATTATTGTATGCAATTAGGGCTATGTATTTTACTTTTGACCTGATTGAATCTTTTTTGTAAACTTCTTGATTGTTTAATAATCTTCTATTATTGTTCTATAAGAATAGAATGGAATCTTTCTATTGGTCCGTTAGAATGTGGATGTCGGGAGGGGTAAAGTGAATTGTGATTTTATTTAATTTCGTTAAATATTATACTAGAATTGAATTCGGGACGATTATCTGTAACAATCTGTTGAGGAAGACTTTGATGAGTGAAATAGTTTATTAGGGAGTCAACAATTTTTATACTATTAGATGATTTTAAGGGGTTCACTTGTGCATACTTTGAAACTTTATCAATTATTAATTTGTTGATGGTGTTCATCCTGATTTTGAGGAACTCCATAATAAGATGATGGGTAGGAAATAAATTGTCTTTTCCAAAATAGGCATTTATTTCGACAGACCGGTTTCGGTCTAATGTAGACCATCGTCTGTGATTAATTAACAAAAGTGGTACAAATTATATTCGAATTATATACAGATAATTTAAATTTACATACCTTTTTTTTTTATAGATAAAGTGTTTGACGGATTTTTACGCTGTTATAAGTTCTAAAGTGGATGTCTGGATGGCTATACACTTGGCGAGTAATCTGTCAAAAACTCCAAATATTTCAAATGTCCATTCTTGACAGCCTAATCGACAAGTCCGTGGTCGTCCAGATATCCACTTTAGAACTTATAACGATGTACAAAACCGTCAAACCACTTTATATATACAAAAGGTTATGTAAATTTATATTACCACTTTATAATGTGTACCTCTTTTGTTATTTAGTCACTGAAGATGGTCCATAATAAACCGGACGATCTGTCGAAATAAATACCTAATGGGGAAAAGACAATTTATTTCCTACCCATCATTTTATTATGTAATTCCATAAAATCATGATGGATTCTTATTACTTTATAAAGCGTGTTACAGGTTCTTCAAAAATTTCTTCTGAAAACTCTACAATTATTCGTGCTTTACAGCCAAATAATTTTATAACTCTTGTCCTTATAGGATTACATTTTACCAACGAAATTGAGATTTGATTTGTACATTGGTTTACAAGACCTTCAGTAATTGGTATTGATAGGCCAGTATTTCCTTCTAAATTTGAACGTCTTGCCTGTTGTAAGCCTACGTCAATATTAAGACGACAGTCGTCCATGTTATCTTGGTCAATGCTCATGCATACTGAGTTATTGTCATTGGTGTCAGAATGGTTTAAAATTTCTCTGTCCGGGGAATCTAAAATGGAATTTACCAGGTTTTCCCCTCTGAGTTCTGGAAATTCTTCATAAAATTCATCAACAACAAGTCTTTCTATTTTTCCCCGCAAGGGAGCATTCTTGGTTCTAATCTATAATGTTTATATTACTGAACTGCCGTAACAACCCAACACCATCCTTACACCTATGCGGTCGATACTGCAATTTTATCTCCTAACTCCAATTCTACCCAAGCCACCTCCAATATCCAGAGGAGCATCTGAAGCTCATTGAAGAATGGTGCAAAACGTGGAAGATGAAACTGAACGAGGACAAAATGTTCACATTAAACAAACTTCCTTGCCACGCCTGTGTTAACAGTAAATAACTACACAAGTAAAATAGTAAGGGCTATACTTAGGCAACAGACGTGACAAACGACACACGCTTAAGCGACAAGAACTACATAGTCGATTTTGACAACTTCGAAGATTGGACATACGGAGGTGTTGAGTACCACCAAGTCATCTAACGTCTAACGAATCTAAGCATTCCGATTAAAAGTCATCAGAAGAATTCTTCGAACTCCTTACCATGTTTCCAACCACACTATCCACAAGGCCGTTAGTTTGCATTCTCTTCGTCAAAAAATAGATCCAATTTTTCAACCCATATTAACCCTAATGCTCAAGCCCGCTCTTCTACTGCCCATCACAAGCCGAGACCTCGCCTTAACCCGATAACAAACTGAGGGCCGGCATTATAACACTTGACCTCCTAGTGCAGTACTGCCCGTAGTATTAATGTTTACAACATTGAAAACTGTTTGTAATGTGTACAATTCATGTACTAGGTACAAATTTATATGTAAAACAAAAGCTCCCCGAAAAGGTTAAGAAACGGACAGAAGGTTAAAAAAATAATGACTTTTTGCAGCTTATATGGCCTACAACCGTCACTCTTATAATCATTTTGGATATTTGTACAGTGACCGTAATCCGCTTGGAGGATGTAATTTGGGAGAAGCAATCCTCCGAAAATAAAACTAGGTAAACCGGTTGTACAACAAACGACAATCCGGAGATTATACGTCCAATTGTACTTAAAAGCAAATAATTACATTTAAGGCAAGTTTAGTCTTGTATTGTATTAACGATAACGTAATCTCATGGAGGGATAATCTTAAACTCGAAAGATAATCCACAACAAGTGAGTCTCTCAAGTTTTGAATGCCGCCACCTTAGGTAAAACACCCGTCAAAACTTTCCGCCGGCAATCAACTTTGATTTATCTTGAACATTTATTGAAAGAATTTTATTTGAGATGTATAAAAAACTGTATATAAATTTTCGAGAGCGGTATATACATTTTTTAAAACATTTTTTGGTATTTTAACTAAGGTTTGAAAAAAGCAGGGCCTCTGGATTCGATCCCTGGGCCTTTACCTTACTGTGATCAGCCCCGGGTCAACGGTGCGGCCACCGAAGTCCTTAACGTGTTTTATTGTGTTTTTCACCTAAAAAATATAAAATGCACTTCATAACATGTGTATTGCAAAACCGATAATGGCATTGAAAAAAACAAATAATAAAACGCAATAACAATGCAATAAAGGGTTATTTGCCAAACAGTTTTTAATTATACAAAACAACCAATATACAAGTAACATATCGCAAAACGCCCTGTTTAAATGATTACTCCTTTTCGTTGTCGCAGAAAATTGAAAGGTAGGTATAATTGATTTGAATTGTACAGGAAATTGGAAAGTAATGAAAGGAAAATGAAACAAATATTGATCAGAACGTTCAAAACCCTATTTCAACGTTCAATCACTCCTACTGTACTTCGTCGACATTTTCATTAGGTGTGCCACATGAAAAGAGTCCTCAGCGGAGAAATAAAACCCTGTTTTTAATTTAAACTGATTAAAATATCATAAAAATGACCTTCTGCCCCCAGGGTATGGTCAAAAACAGGAAAGAAAAGTATCAAGTCTCACGACACTTGTATACTCAAAAAAGAAAAAAACTCGTATGTTGTTGTTTATTTCAAACAGTATGTATGTTATCGTTGTAATTATTACAACATTCCTCAACAAGAGTGGTTTGTAGATGTTAAATGCTTGTCGGAAGCGGCGACCGATGTCTAACTCGCCTCTTAATCATGCCCCATAGTGTTCTATAGTATTCATGCCAGCACGGGCTGGCCAATTCATTGTGATAATTAAACTATGGTTCCCTACATTCTCCGAGTAATGGGTGACAACTCGAGCTACATGTGGTCGAGCATCGTCTTCCATTAACACTAAGTTGCCCCTAATAAATTGAGAGATTGAGAACACAGCTGCCAGAAGAACTTCCTCAATGTACATTAGTGCAGTCAGTGATCCATTCTATGTGATAAGTTAGTTCGGTACGGACCAAAAATATTAAAAATTATATTGAAAGCTCTAGAAGGGTGTCTTCTTAAAGGAAATTTAACGCTATTTCAACGTTTTTTGTTTGTTTTTGATTTCCCCAAATTTACGATTAGATTTATGACTAAGACGATGTCGTGTTATTGACAAAAGCAAAACAAATTATAACTTAATTTTTGAGGTTCTTTCCCCGTCCGAAGAATAGAAAAGGAGGAAAGAAAAATCAAGACTTCATTACAATTATAAAACAAGGATGTTAATTTAAAATAAAAATAGAAGAATTGACGCTCTGCCGTGCTTCAGCACATTTTTTTTAAAACAAGAAATAAACAACCAAACACATTCATTAATAAAACAACAAAACGGGCTCACTGGCGTAAAAAAAAGAATGATGGGAAGTCGACAAAACTGAAGATAGAGGAAGCGGTGAATCCAAGTTGATAGCTCAAGTCCGCAAATTTCTTTCGGCCAAAAAAACTTCTGATCTCAGGAAAAATCCAAGACTGCCCGTGGTACTATCAATCCACGACGTGTTCGGCGCTTCAACCAATCAGCGAAATATAGATAGTAGAAAAAAAAGTTGAATATCTGCGAAAGGGCTGAGAATTGGACACTGGTTCATACGATTGACGAAATTTGTCGTTGAATAGCAAATTGTCCAGTATATATGCTTCAAAAAAATTTTTTTAAAAGAAATTAATTAAAAGAATAAGTCAAAAATAAAGAGGATATCTAAAAAAATCTTTTTTTTTCTTTTTCTTTTGTGGCGTCGAGATTTGCTCATTAGCCATGTTTTATGGTGATTGCGGAGAATTGGGAGAGTAGGACCAGAGACCCGAGGCGTCCAAGGGCGAAGGCCCGCCCAGCGCCAATAGCCAACCGAAGCCTAGGGGCTCACCTGCCAACCCATTCTTTTCCTTGTATTTTAACTTATTGTTCAGAGCCCTTTTCCAGAATGTGGATAAAAACTGTTTACATTATACATGGAAAAGTCCAAATCCTGTCGGGGTCCGGGGCTAATCTGCCCAGCGAGCCCCCATGCCCCGATCCACGATCAGTCCAGCGAGACCGAGCACCCCCGGCGCCCCCCTTCCCCCCGGACCACCCCCACAATGGCACAATGACTGTATAATTATTTTATAAGATATAAAACATGGTGATGAACTAGGAATTTGTTGTTGATGTGTGTATGTTTGTTGTCTGTTGTGAGGATACGTTTTAAATTTCTAATTTGTTTGCTGAAATAAATCTGTATAAGGAGTGTATTGTTTCTTTGTTGTCTACTTTACTTAAGACGATATTCATTCTAGTGGGTAATGCTATTTTGTTTTGTACTAATGTTTTGAGTAGAACATCTCTGTTTTGCGATGCCAAGGGCATGATAAAAAAGTGTGGTCAGGATAAGCTGTGGTCCCTCTGTCACACTCACATGTTAGATTGTCTCTGACCTCTATTTTGTGGAGATGGTATGGAAGACTGTTATGATTTAGCCGCAGACGACATATTGAGGTAAAGAGTTTTCTTGGGCCGTCTAATTCGGACAACCATGGTTAAGCCGCTATTTTTTGTTGCATTATTGCATATACCTTCCCTTTAGTTTTTATGCTGACGTCATACTCTCGTTGCCATTTAAAAAAAACCTAACCACCCCTAAAAACCCTAACCATCCCTAACTATCCCAAAAAATCTATCTTGAGAGTAATGAAATGGTGATAAGCTGTTTTTATATTAAGAAGTGATCAGAAACGGATCTGGAAAATGAGATAACGCACGGTTTGAGGATGCTTGGTTAATGTAGATTTTCGGATTTTTAAAATTGAAAAAAAAAAAAAATGGTTTTAGCCGATTTGAGAAAGTGTGCCACTTGTTACTCAGCGGCGTGGTTGAATTTTGAGGAGGGGAGGCGTTAAGGCGAAGGCGAGAGGGCGGCACATGTCCGCGGCTGAACATTAATTTAGTCTCGTTTCGACCTCCGCGGAACTCGGTCGTTCGGTGGGAGTTATAGAAAATTTACGACGATTTATTTTCGTTTGTCGGCCGGGTGCTTTTTGCAGGCAAATAGCCTGAAAACAAGTTTTAAAAAATTAGAAAAACAGACTGGCCAAAACGGTTGTGTTGCTACGGAACCTAAGTGTCTGATACTCCGAGAGTTGGATTTTGTTTTTTCACCAGTTTCATGATTTAGGTGAGAAAAGTAAAATTTACTTACTGTCTTGGCATTTTTTCGAAGATTGATATACTGAAAATTAGCAAAAACAAAATAACACACTGCTATAAAAATTTTAAGAAACCTAAAATTTATTACCTACAGCATAAACATCAATTAGTTTTTAAACAATTAAACAGTGATTGTACAACATATTAGACATTCGCGAAGAGTATAATGCCACATGCAATAACTTGGGATTCAATCAATTTGGAAAAATTTTCACGCCAAAATTTACAACAAATTTTAAAATAGGTTTTGGAATTTGCTGCAAGAGAGGTTTTCTACATTTCTGTCTACCACTTGTTTAAATAAAGCGTGCTTAAAAAAAATTGAGTTTAGACTTTTGTTTCCATCCTGACAATATGTTAGCAAAAATCAAAGAATACAATTTTCATTCGTTGTTTGACAAAATTAAAATGATAGCATCCTGGGTGTTAATTGACATTAAAACATTAAAGATTTCTGTTTCGATGTATTTGTCAGCAAACATCCACATGTAACATTTTAATTTTATGAGAATGACGTTCTAAATTTACAGATTTATAAAAGTTTTTTTTTGAAAATTAGAAAGAATAAACGTATATATATTACTTTTACTATATTACTTTGTATTATTAAGTATATATTACTTTTTTCTGGTGGGTTCGATTCTGAGGTTCACGTTGTACTTGATTTTTTTTGGTTCTTAATGTTTTTTACTAATTTATTTTTTTAACAATATTTATATTATAACATTTTCAAATACCGAGGGAATTTTAGTCTACTATATTAAATTTAAAATTTCCCTCTATTTAGCTAAAAGCATACATAAAATAATTCAGTTTAGACGTTTCTGTCAGCAAAAATCCATCAGTATCATTTTTCGTTCTATTCCTACATCGTTGAAAATATAAATATTTAGAAAATATTTGTTTAATGAACTAATAAAAAATATATTACAATGTAATATAATATTTTTTATTATAGAGTCGTGGGTTCATGTATTGTCGATTTTAATTTTTATTAGTTGGTTCTTATTGTTTTTTATTAATTTCTTTTTTTTAAACATTTAAAAATATTTAAATTATAATATTTTGAATGCGAGAGAATATTAGTGTACTTCATTAAATATGAAATTTGCCACCCTCCACCGTATTTAATTAAGGCATAAATAAAAGATTTGGGTTTAGACATTTCTGTCAGCAAAAATCAATCAATATCATTTTTCATTCTGTTCCTATAACGTTGAAAATTTAAATATTTAGAAAACTTTTGTTTAATGGACTAATAAAAAGTATATAACAATGTAATATAATTTTTTTTGTTATAGAGTCGTGGCTTTTATATTTAGGTTCATGTTATTGTCGATTTTAATTTTATTAGTTGGCTCTTATTGTCTTTTACTAATTTCTTTTGATTTAAATATTTAAATTTTCATTTTCAATGTCGAGAAAATGTACTGTATTAAATATAAAATTTGCCACCCTCCACCGTATTTAAATAAGGCATTCATAAAAGATTTTGGTTTAGACGTTTCTGTCAACAAAAATCAGCTAGTATCATTTTCTTTTTATTCCCATAACGTTGAAAATATAAATATTTAGAAAACATTTGTTTAATGGACTAATAAAAAAATATATTACAATGTAATATAATATTTTTTAATATAGTTAACTACTATTTTAAGGTTCATATTATTATCGATTTGTATTTTTATCTTTTTGAGTTATTATTATCCTTGATTTATTTCTTGTTTAACAATATTCAAAATCAACATTCTCAAATGTCGAGGGTAATTGATCTAATGTAAACATAAAATTTCTTGCGTAACAATATTCAAATTTTAACATTTTCAAATTGCGAAAATTTTTTAAAATTTAAATAACAGAAAACAGGGGTCTAGGTTACAAGTATTGTGCCATTTATTTTTTTAAATTTCATTCTTGCACAATAAATAAAAATAATAGTTATTATTCATTTTCATTTTTACAGAAGTGCATTATGTTTTGACATTTTAATTTATGGTAATGAGCCAATTTATAATGGTGTACGCAATTTTTTTACTTTTCACATTTAACTCTCTGAATTTTGTTGAATTCATAAACAAAGTCTCTCAATCAGCATGTACTAGTTTAAAACGTGATATTGTAGTGGTACTGCCAAAAATGGTATCAAAAATTGGTTTTGCATTATTGTTCATCTGATAAAAACAAAATATTTCTTTATATGATGCCATAGGCCACGTATAAACTGTTTTCCTATTCAGCATGTATTTGTTAAAACATTACTACTGTTTTAATCCATATATGTTTAGCAGCCATAATTGACCATATTAGTTATTTCAATTAAATATTCTTTATATTTATGGTCTTGATTGAGATGAAAAAGTTAGTATAGCAGGATTACTACTCTGTATTTTATATTTAAACGGCTTCTGAGGTCTTTTGACAGATTTTAATGTCTTAATTATTCTAAACTTCCGTTTTATTTCTTTTAAAAATGTTTGAAACTTCTTGTAGGTTAATATTCCTTGAGGCTAAAATTGTTTTAATCTAAAAAAATTAAACGGAATCTCTATTAGATCCTTTAATTCGTGTACAGCTCTTCTCTTTTGAGTTTATTTTTTGGACATTCCGCTATTTCATGCACCATGGTTTCTGTTTCCCCACAATACTCGCTAGCATTTAATTGGCCCCAAACCCACAGAAGTTTCACCTTTTTATTTTTTTTTTTGTGTTAATAATAAACTGCATCTTATATATAAATTCATAGTTGATATAGTTGTTTAAGCCATGGTATCTGCGGTGTTTCAATTTGCTCAGCGATTTTAGCGAATCAGGGAAATAATTTTTTTTTGTTTTAAGGAGTCCGCATAAGTGCATCAGAAATAGAAAATAGTTCAGATGAAGAAATACTATTTTCGTATAGCAATATAAATACATTCGTATTTATATTTGGGGTCATTACATACAGGGTTTGTACTTGTTAGCTGGTACGGATGAATTTCTCTTGGACAGATAACGTAATCAAAAATCCGAACTATTTAATATTTTTTAGTTTAGTTTTAACCTTTCATTGCTTTTGTAAAAAATATTCGTTGTCATGATAGAGCCAGTACATACAACTTCGAAATTTTAAATAATAACGTTTTCTGTTTTCCCACTGTTTGAAAGGATTTTTTACATTGAAAACGATGGCACAGATTTTAAATTGGTCAAATATTAATAAAATTATGACACAGAATTTGAAAAGAAAACCTTCATTTCGTTATTATTTTCAAAAAGTACGATTGGTGCACTGAGTGGAGGATCAGGCTGAACGAGCAAAAAGCTAATAGGTTACGTTTACGCTCAAACATTTTCTGCATATTTTTTCCCTATTATCCTAGGTAAAATATCAATTCCTTTGAACAGATTCTTCAGTATGTTATCCTGGTTTTGTGATATGGCGCTTATACAAACGTTATGATTACACTATGTCGTGTTATTGAAAAAACAAACAAAATTAAAAGTTTATTATGCCGTCCGAAAAAATAGTGGCAAAGAAATGAAAAATTAAGACTTTTGATTACAATTATAAATAAAGGACTTTAATTTAAAAAAAAGGAATGACGCTCTGCCTTGCTTCAGCACTTTTTTTAAAGCAAGAAATAAACAATCAAACACATTCATTAATAAAACAACAAAAAGGGCTTACTGGTGTTAAAAAAAGTATATGCGAAGTCGACAAAACTGTATATTGAGAAAGCCGTGAATCCAAGTTGATAGCTCAAGTCCGCAAATTTCTTTTGACCAAAAAAGAACTTCCGATCGCAGGAAAACTCCAAGATAGACTGACTGTGGTTGTGTCAATCCCCGACGTGTTCGGCGCTTCAAACAATCAGTGAAATATATCCGTTGTTGATGTTCTGGCATTATAAAATTGGTCCTTCAAATGGGCATTAAACTTAATTTCCCAATGATCAAGTATTAAGTGCTAAAATTTAATTTTTTTAAACCTGATGGATTTCTATATATGGGGACCTTTTTAAAATAAATTCTATTTTGTTCTTTTCACAAGTGAGGATGACCCCGTAGGAAAATCCTGAAACTATGTCAGGCTTGCCAAGAAGGTGGTGGACATTTTGAACATGCAATTTAATTTCTAAAAGCTTTTTGTTTTTTTCTTATGTTCAGTTTTGTACCAAAAAATCAATTTGGTTTTTAATTACAATCAATTACAATTACCCTTGTATTTACTTTAATTATTTTTCAATAGAAGTTAACAAAATCATAACGACTAATTTTTTGAACCGTCCATTACATTTTCCAAGTCCAATCTTTCATTACATTTTCTGTAATCTGACCTTTGAAACATTAAGTACGTGTATTTAAAGCTCATTAACCGGATATATCTGTCAGTATTTACAGATCCAAGAAAATCTTACTTAAGCTCTAGAAAAGAACTTTGGAAACTGGTAAAAGTCTGCTTTCTTAGTGTTTTATGTATTTTGTTTGTTTAAAGATTCAATAAATATGTGTAATAAAATTTACAGTGGGATTGTCTGGACACATTGAGTTGATTTTAAACTCAAAAACTTGTTTGTGCATCTTTGTAATACGTGAAAAAAGAGATATTACTATAATGAACATTTTTTTTATCGAAGAAATCCTGGGGTGAATTGCAAAATGGTGCTTGATGAAAAGATCTCATCGCTAGAAATCCGTCTAGAATTAGTTCCACATGACATATTTTGAAAAAAAAAACACGAAATTATTTCAATTTTCATATTTGTAAAAAAAATACGCAACGTTCTCATAGAGAGTAGTTATTTAAAAAAAAAAGTTAGTTCTTCTACATAATATGTATGATTAAGAACACGGACGCCAAGTAGTTAGGTCGTCCGACTCTTATTTTTCAGATCTGAGTTCGAATCCTGGCATAATCCTGCGCTTTTTAATTTATCAAAATATGAAAAATGTACTGTAAAGTGGTGTAGTGAAGGAACTTTTAATATGGGCGATTAAGGTAGATATTTGATTTTGAATCATTAATGATCGTTTTCTGGGTATGAGCAATCTCTCAGGATTTTGCTGACGTGCTTTCGCATTGTTCTGTAATCAGGTCTGCCAGATAACTTGCCCAACTTTGCCAATATCACCCACGATAAAAGACATTATGACGCAGGCATAAACATGTAGAATGTGTTTCATATCTTGTGTGTCGGTCTGTCTGACATAAATCGTAATAGAAATATAATATAAATTAATAAATTAACTATAAGTACTAAAGTATGTAGAAAATCGAACTGAACGATTTTCACATTACAACGATGTTGAATTGGACGAATGTGATTCGTACCCTTGAGAACTAATTTTCGATCTCGAGTCGGGATTATTATGTGGATCGAACCGGTTAAAATTTATCATCTCATGTTTATATGTGGAATATTCGATGTCAGTCTCGATTTGGTGGTGAAAATATGCCAATGATTAACAATTTTGAAACAGCACTTTCAGACTTATTTCGTTCCATGTCATTTGTTATTAAGATATCAATTCTTTGTGTAAAATGTTCTTGCTTTCTGAAGCAATAAAAATAAAAACAATTGGCCTTTTGTAGCATAATCTTTAAATTTTTACTATATTCTGTGAAAAACCATTCGCTTTATAATTTTGACAGTGTTCTTAAGTCAATACAGTAATAAAATCTTAGAAAGCTTAAAAAAATGTCTGCTTGTAAATCAAAAACCTTTAAAATAAATTTATTGATTGTAGAATAAATTAATAATAGAATTAATTAAGTAATCAACTGATAAAAAAGATTAAATTTTTTATAACAATAACGTTTCAGTAATTGGCTACGTTGATTGTACAGTCAGCACAAATCAATTTTCGCAGTTATAGGTGTACGATGAAAATTTAAATTTTACAAATTATACACTTTTATTGCTTCTTGACTCCTTGTAAAAAAAGTAAGAGAAATCTTTCGTTTAAACTTTGCAAAACGAACAAAAATACTTGACACTAAAAAAATAAAATACCAAAATCAATTTAAATTCAACAGAGGCAAATCGGAATATTTATCGTGGCCTTGTCCGCATAATTTAAATTATTTAACTTTATACATCCCACAGTTATTTGCAGTTCAAGTCAGGTTTGAAGTACAGCAAATGAATATTTAAACTGTTTTCAATTTTAGTTTTTTTAAAGAACATTTTGCAAAAAAATTTAAAAAATTAGTATCAAGTCCAGGCATAAAGAAGAGTTTCTTGAGAAACTTAGGACAACCATTAGGTTTTATCGTTTAAAGCCTTAATCTTGAACTTCACTGTAATTTATTTCCGCTGCACTTCTACTGGAGATGTTGGAATTGTTATGCTCGTTTAAAATACTGGTGTTAAACTTGGTATTTTTTTTTTTATATCAACACGGACATTGATGTGTTTTACGTGCAGTTCTGGGAAAAATAAAAATAAAATTTGGAAAAATTCACTAACATTTCCCCCTCTAGGCTTTCTAATAGTAGATTCCGCAGAGACGTTCGATATTTTAGATGTAAAGTATTTTTCCCATGGTTATAATTGCGTTTTTTCTTTCAATTTAAAGAAATGATATCCCGAATGAAATCTTACGCTGCAGATGGAAATTGTGTTGCTTCAAGTTGTTTACAGTTGGTACGCGTTTTGTAAATATGTTATTTTCCATCTTTGATACACTCTGGATTTGAGAATTTGTTGGTTATTTGGTCCCTGAATTAATACAATGTGTTATACATATGCCAAGCTTTCGGCTCTATGTTTGTCCTTCCTCAGGGCAATGTACATAGTTATCAATAAAAATAGTAATATAAAACATATTGGCAGTGAAAGGTTTAATTAAAAAAACACCTCTCTACACCTTTTAAATGTAAAACATAATAAACATTCATTATTATTTTTATTGATAACTACGTGCAATATCCCGAGGAAGGTCAAATATAGAGATGAAAGCTTGGCAAATGTAATATTTTGTAAATATGACCTCCCTGGATTATGCTTTTCTTCAATAAAGTCCAGGCGGTTTTATACTGTGAGTCAACGATTTCATGGTATTTCGAGCATGAACTTCATTGCAAGGCGTCAATGTATGCTTGTCCCTCAACACCTGGCGGATCTGCGTGCTCATGCTGCATTATGGTTTTTCCCGTCTAATAAAAACGATCCATTTTCTTATATTCACTTGTCAGTTGTAATTAAGTAATTATGAACTTACAAAGAGCGTTATGTAAGACCAGTTATTCCAGTTTTTGTCTTCCGATTTACAAAAGTCTTAGAGTAAATGGGTTCATTAAGCTACAAAAACAACAAAACCTTATTTTCAACTTACTGTTAACTAAAGACTAAATGAATTCTTATTATCAAATTACTCTATTTAGGGCTCAGTTAACTTCTTAAATTGCTTCGGAATTTTGAATAATAACCATCGTTTATCATATTTTCTACTAGTACTTCGTGGTCGAGAAAATCTGTATATAAAGTAGCTCTTCTTGAACGTACGGTATCTATTATTACGTACCTTTATCGTTTAATGACATTTATTTATTTTTATTACTTTTATAAAGCTTTGTTCAAAAATTTTCCCTGTAGAATATTACCGATTCTACTTACTTTGAAAGGAATAAAATCCGGTTGTTTGTGATCGACGTAATTTCCGTCTTCTAATCTTCTCTAGAGTCTCAACCCTTATCATTCCCGGCCCATTATTTCTTCTGTTGGCTTTTCAGATTGGGCTCATGTTTCAACCTGTTGTCTAGACCTTGCAAACAAGAAAATTACTACTCTCCTTTTCACAAAAAGAATGCTTCGGTGCACAAAAGGCCCATTTTCACCATATTGATCGCGGCAACACGTGTTTTGAGACAAACCGAATAATAATAATTAAAAAAACTTCTTTTTTTAACTGTGAGAACCAAGTGTTTAAAACTCAAAATATTATTTAATCAAATATTTCATCGAAACATTACTGCACTGGAATAAATTGGTAGTAATTTCATACTCTATCCTGTAGTTATTTACAAACGAGTAATTGTAGTTATGTACAGACTAGAAATTTTCCAACCAATAAAACAATTTTAAATGCTCAAAAAATATTTTGGGCGAACATGCCTTTATGGGCTTTTTTTAAAGTTCAAAACGTTATTTTATTGGCTGCAACACCCGCCAGTCAACACCCAGTTTGTCTATGAATTATATGTGTTCGTCGGCAAAAACGAAAACAAACCATTGAAAACGAGCTAAAGTGATATATATATCGAAAGATATAAAGGTAGACGGCAAATAAAAATATTCAGTTTAATCCGGCCACCATCTTAATTACCACCAGTCCCGGTCGGCATAGCAATAATTCAAAAATAATCTGTACCGTTCAAAATTTATATACAGCGGCCTCATTTTGGTTGAGTCGGATGCTTTATACTCAGCTTAACGATATTTAAATATACTTAAACAAAATTAAGTTTTTATTTTTATTTACAATGAAATTTTTAAATATCTTTTCAAGGGAATGATATTTTATGTTAAATTAATAAAGAAACAGTTAACAGTTAATGTCTTAACTGTTTATTTCGTAAATTCAAACTAAGGTGAGAGGAAATTTGGGAATAATTGGACAATTTTGACATGTGTTTCCTGTGTCGGAACTGTTGATTCAGTTATTACATCGTTGTGGGATTCACATCAATGACTGTGTAATAAATATAACGTTAAAAAATATAAACTTGAGATATGATATTTTTAAAAAAATTCTCTCTATCTTAAAAATTTAAATATTCAACTTATCGATTTTTAAAAACCCATTATTTTATTTTATTTTTTAAAATATTTTTTTTGGCTCGAGCTATTCAAATTTGGACCGGCCGAACTGAAAATCCTCAAGCGATAAATAAAAATTCCAATTACCAATTCGTTACAGGGTACTAGGTTGCACAACATCCTTTTCATATCCTGTCCAATATATTACTAATGTAATGTCTTTCAATTCCGTTTCAACACCTAGAAAATGATATATACCTACGGTAGCCTGACGAGAAAGTAGCCTGCGCCGAGGCGATATTTCATAAAATTAATGAATAACATAACCATTCGAAAGATTAATGTCTTAACCGAAACAGTTTAGCGTTGATTCACTTGTACGATTAGTGTACGATATCACGTATGGTGTAGTCTTAAAATGTCTAATAATGTCTTTTTAAATTTCAACACCTTTTTTAAAAAACTTTTTATTGTATCATTAAGAGAAAATAAGAAATGTATATGAGTACAGATTAGAGATATGAATGCCATGGGGAACGTGCTAGGCAGGCACTCGGTGTGAGGGATTGATGGACAAGGGTCTCAAGGCCATCGTCGATTAAGACAACGTGGCGAGTCCTTGAGATGGGATTGGAAAGGTTAGGAAGAATCGAGAGGTTGCTGTGAAACTTTTGGCATGGGATGTCTCGGTCTTTGTGAAGACGTGTCTGTTTTGGTTAGTAGTAAGGAGTTTTGACGACTTATCTATTTGGATATTTATATATATGGATGGCTTGGTAGAATCCCACAGTACTACTCCGAATGTCCAAAGTAGTCGAAGTAAAGTATTGTATAAGGTTAGTTTAGTCTATAAGGTTTATAGTTAATTTATAAGGTTAGTTTTGAAGGCCTAAGTCTTCTGTTAAGTTGCTGTCTCTTATGTCTTATGAGAGGATTCCACGTTAGTTTACTGTCTAGGTAAAGTCCTAAGTATTAGACTTGGGAGTCAATATCTCTTTGTTGTTGATGTACAGTGGAGAGCACAACTGTTTTTTCAATGTGAGCGTGCACTGAGTATATTCTTCTTCGTTCGGTGTCCTCCACTTTTTTGCATCAGTGTTCTTGGTTGTCGGAGGTAACTTGGATAGGATTTGAATTAGATGACAAAATTGCGGTATCGTCCGATGTTGGTATTGGGGTGGCTGGTAGGTCTTTAGGTAGCATTGGACCAAGTAATAATTCTAGCTTCAAACCTATAGATAAACTTAACCTAATCGGAATCTTACTTGTCTACTGAAGGTCGGAAGAGTCCCAAGCTTATCAATAACTTATATTTGCCTATTTTTAACAATTATGTCATGTTAAGTAATAATAATTGTTCCATATTGATATAATATCACATATAATTAGAAATGTGTGGTGTTTAGTGATCGTTAGTTAATGCTTATTTAGAGATCTCTAAATAATCATATAATTAGATCTATTAGGTTTCGTGGTCCGATTGACCAAATAAATTCTCGAATACTCCAGGCACAAAACAATCATCAATATTTCAACTAAGCAAAAGTTAAGGATATAATATTGGCCATTTCTCATTCAATTAACATCTTAAAAAATGGGAAAATTTTGTGTCATGATACAGCAGATATCAGAACATGTTCTGTGTGACTGCAAATCATAGACGACAGTAGTGCCTGGAGAAATTAGAGAAGAGGAACTCTAGAAAGTAAACCTCAAGTCAAACAACCGTGCCCTTTGATATAAGCATCTAATGCGTAAATGTACTCCTACTTTGGTATTTACTTGGGTTAATTCCTTCAGAAGTACTGACTTCCCAAATATATTCTTTTACTTTAGAAGCTGCCCATGGTGCAGAAAATAAGATTTTTGCCAAACGCCTCACTTATTTTCTGGACTAAAAAAAGAAAACTAAGTAGATAAAAGGAAACAGTTTGTCTACCAACTAGGATCAAAGAGAAATTCTCAGGTGAAAGTCAGGCCACGGAAAAGTTTTTATTTACGAAGCCTTAGTCTGAAATTTTACCTTATTTAATTTCATTTATAAAACGTGCTAGAATGTAAAATTTGGGTGGAATTGTTTAAAGTATTTAAAATACGCGACAAACTGTTATTCGAAGATTCTTTCAGAAAAAGATTTATCAAAACATATTCCATGATTTATGACTTTTCATATTTTTTCATATTCATTTCTTTGTATTTGAGCAATCTTAAAAAATACATCAACCAGACAGTACATAAAAAGAAAATCTTGTTGACATAAATAAATTAACAAAAACTATAATAGGACTAAATTAAAGACAAACTATGACAGTATAAAAATAATGTTGTTGTGGGAGAGTTGCGCAGACGAATAATATTTATATTTCTATATTTAGCATCTAAACAGCTCTTAGATATGTAAACTGGGGTTTAAAAATAGAGTTTTTGGTTTATATCGTTGCTTAAGATATACGTAGATAAAAATTTATCTACGCAGGGTTAGTTTCAGCAGTTATGACTTATGACACTGTGTATATCTTCGCATGTATCAATTTATAAACTTAGTATGATTTTAAATATTATATATCAAATCAGAAATAGTAAAACATGTAGCAATTGGAGGTGCAGGGCCATAAATTATCAGTTTATCCACGGTCTTAATTGTTTTCCCTCAGAAGATTTACTCGAACAAGTCAGCAGATTTATATCTAAGAACACAGATATTCGTTATGCATAAGGTTCGGGCAGATAGCCACTTTTAATTAGCCACAGGAGGTACAATATGCAAATTAAACCTCCAATTACCATGCCATTTATTAGAGAGCCAAGTCTAGGAATAGAATGGGCAATTCAACCTCTCAAGGTGCCCCCATCTATTGTTTCCCAACTTCAGCTCAATTAATTGTACGAACTTCTCAATCTTATTTAGATTTTCGAGAAGTCAACATTTTAACAGACGACTTCTTATCAACCTGTTTTTAAAGGCACAATTGAATAAGATCCAAATTTTGAACAATCCCCTCTGTGTATTATCAGGGTCGACAGGTGTTTTGAATTTAAAGGGAGAGAGTAAGCATTTGGGTATACCTAAATCAAGTTACACTTTGATTATGTTTACTACCAGCTATTAGAATGTGTGAAAAAATATGTCTCATTTAATCGGGAGTTTCTTCCCATTACTACCAAATCCTAAAACTCTAACAGAGCGATGCTTAAAATATGTAAGGTGTGGCAATGCAACCAATTCCAAGCCGTTGTCTCACAAGGGAGCACTCTTCGTTCCATCTTATATACTATTTACATTCATCCCAAACAACCTTACAACGTAGGCGAACAATATCGCAATTTTATTTCCTGACTTTCAATCCTGCCTAATATCCAAGAGCACCTTAGCCTCGTCGACTAAGGGAGCTAAATAAGGAAAATGAAACAAAACGAGATCAAATGCGGACATATTACCGTCACGGTAAATAAACAGGAAGGAACTACCGGCATCTACACATTCATAAACTATACTTAAAGCACATTGACGTGGAATCCTCAAACAGCACTCATGCGACAAGAACTAAACAGACGACCAGCTTACCATACAGCTTGCCACAAAAGAGGATACATCTTAAAATGGAACCTTAATGAGTACAAAACCTGGTGGAACAATACCACAGGTATGAGGAACGCGAAGAGATCATAGAAGGACCATCCGCAAAACTTACAAAACAATTACTGGAAGGCAACCGCATCCGAACCAGGATTCTGGTTGGACTCCTTACGGGGCAGATGTTCTCATCTATGCTCATGGGTGTTCAGACCCAGGAGGATCTTTAACGTCCGGACTTATCCCCAAGGGGACTTCTCAGACGCCTAGTTTTCTCGAAAGAACACCAGGAAGATTTTACATGCATGGACTTGTCACATCCCTTGGCTAGCGAGGTGGTGCAATACTAACCAAGTTCAGAATTGCCCTAAAAAGGGGCATGCCTTTCACCACCCCCGGAGGAACATATCTAGACATATAAGAACATATACTCAACATACACCGAATAGGAGTACAGCCAAAAGAAATACTGTGCAGATACTGCCAGGAAGAGGAGGAGACCGCAGAACTGTTTATGTTTCTGTGAAGGTGCAGGTACTTGCAACTAGGACAAGAAAAACCACAAGCAAGATCCTACACCAAGGAACCGCTGGCAGAGCTGAGGAGGATGGTTAATAGTCTGAAGCTGGCCAGTGAGTTATAATTAACAGAGGAGCACAATAGATCTATTTAGGGTCGAGGTGCAGTAGGCCTTGTGGCCGCCGCTCCTATCCCTATCCAGTACAACTACGAACAATTCTTGGAACAAAATCATAAAGCAAAGAATAAATTAACACAGACAAAACATAACTTTGACCTATTTGGACTAGCTGTCGTATGGGGTATTAACAAACCACTTAATTCCAATTAATCCAAGCCTTCAAATCTGAAAAATTCTCCAAGCTTCTTCAGGTTTCACTTCAATTTTCCAACCAGCTCAAGCCCTCTCCACTACCTTTCATCCCAATAACACAGCAAGACTTCTCAAATGAAAATGACCCCGACACCTCCTTGCTATGTATCCGATAATACATTGAGTAGAACTCTTATAACACGTGTCCCATGGATGCTGTTAAGGGATCATTTTTAACGTGGATATTTCATGTGGAGTGTACAGATAAATATTAAAAAAAGCCTTCTCGACATTTATTTCGTATCAATTCTTTTTTGCATTTTCATAAAAAATAATGCAACCTTAATTGATTTGCACAAAGCTTTAACTTATTATATAAACGATAATTACGTTATAAAACGATAATATCGACTTTTCATGAGTGATTTTGTTTATTTAAATGCCCTGGATGTTTTTAAAGAAAGAATTAAAATTGTTTCAATTTGAACTTTCATACAAAATTAATGAATAGCCGAATTAATAATCCTTTATTGGGGAATACTAAGGACATCTTTTAAAGTCAATTACGACTTCTTTGATGGCTTTAATTATCTAAAGAGACAGACCTTTTTTCCCAAAAGTCTTTGGTCAGATTGTTAGAGAGATAAATTTGTATAATCAATGAAGAGTATCATTCCATTCTTTTTGTGTCGATTATTGTTTTTGTAATCAACTTGGAAACCAATTTTGTATATGATAACAAAACGAACCTCTCTGCACACACACGCGCGCGCGCGCGCACACACACACACACACACACACACACACACACAACATATTTGTAATTCTTATTGCTTAAAGGGCAAGGAGGCATTCATATAAACGTCAGAAACATTTTGCCCCAGTCTGTGTTAATCCATTAGCCTTGTTGATGTTTTTTTAATAGTCACAAGAGCCGATTGCAAACTTGTTTTCATGAAAGTAAAATGTAATTAAAACACGCTAATAGTCCCTGGCTGGCTGAAAGAAGTTAATAGGATGCTTCGCGAAGATATCCCTTCCTTCGTTTCGTTGAAGACAGTTTGCCATTTTTTTGACAGCTTCTTCATCGACAATGTTTTATTGCTTTAACATGGCCGGTTGTTTTATCTGAATCGTACAATTTTTTTAGTCTTTGCATTTAAGATAATTGCGATTGCTATGGTTTTTTTACTTTGCGAGAATTAAGTTTTAACGCTAAGTCAAATCGTTTCAACGCCCAGTTACAATTGCCCCCAGAACCTTAAGGTATTAACAAAATGCTTTAACAATTTGCTACTCTTTTAGAAAATATTTAATTTTATAATGAATTTCTATCGAATTACCTCTCGTATCAAGAGCATTGTCGAAGGTTCTGAGGACCTGACTCTTAGAAGGGGGGGTCACACTCACCCAAGTGACAAAGAGGATCTTCCGGTTGTCCTCTTTGTTGAAGAGATACCATGAAAGACCTTACGTACTTCGGAAAAACGGTGGTGATTGTCTGGGTACTCGTACATCTATGTGAAAAGGAGGATTAGACGGCTAAGCCCGGGACGTCCCAACCTTCAGACCCACGATCGGTGGGTTTCGGTGACAATGGTTCGATTCCCCCCCCCCCTTTGTGGGTGGCTTCTACATCAAATCTTACGAGACACGGACCACTTCTGAGTGGTGTTGTGTCGCTACAGTCTAGAGAAACTAAACGTGAGATTAAGCCATGTGCCAGGGGCGCACGTTAAAGAACCTCATTGTTCTTCTGATGTCGGTGCGACCCCCCCAAAGCTAACCAAAAAAGTAGCCCTCGGAGGATCTGACTCTAGACCAAAGGTCACATTCACCCGATTAAATGCCCACGTGTCTGGAATGTAGAAAAAAGTTGCTCGTTGAGTTTCATTTAATTGAAAGGGTGTCATTCCATGGCTCAATATAGGAGTGCTACCCGACATGATGATTGTGTTTGGGCAAGTATATAACGCAGCTGCGAGTATATAATACTGTTAATTTTGGGTACCTAACGTGCGTTGAGAGTGAATGTATTTATTGGCGTGAATGTGTAGAGAGGGCCGAATGTGGAATATTGACTTCTCCCATCGACCATTTGGCTTAGTTGTATAATAAGTGTAAAGGGTGATGGCGGTATGGTATCGTATGGTATGGTATGGTAAAAAGGATACTAGAAAGCGGGGTTGGCGCACTGAAGCCTTCTGGTTTATTGTACCTTCCTAGTGCCTTAGTTCAGTGCAATAGACTCAATCCTTCTTCTTAGAAGTATCAGGTCATTGACTGTCGCTGCTGCAATTTGATTCTCTATGTTTTATCCGAACGTTAGGTTAAATCTCCATTGAGCTGTTGCTTCGCATTCGAAGATGATTCGGGTGGCTGTTTCCTCCTCCTTATTACATAATCTGCAGATGAGATCATCGTTGTATATGCCCATGTTGTGTAGATGTTTTCTCAGATGCCAGTGGCCGGTTAGTAGTCCTACCACTCCTCTGAGTTTGGCCCTCTCCAATTGCAGCAATGCTTTTGCCAGTCTTGGTGAGGGTTGTAACATGGGTGATGGCGGAATATCGAGTACTCCACCAATTTTACTGAGTAAATAAGAAAGAATATATTTAAGAGTGGGTTTTAAGAATGATTGCGTTGGAGGCTGAAGGACCTAACTGTTGGTAACCCCCGAGACAAACTTCGCCGGCTGAACAGATTTGGTGATTCTCGAGGCCTGCCGGTAATTACTCAACTAGTACTCGCGTATATGTATGTACTTGCGTGTGCAGATTTCAGTTTATATGAATCACAAATCGGTAAAGTTTTAAATCAGTGAATGATAATTGGAGCTTAAAAGTATGAAACTACACTTTTGTCTAATGGCGGTTATGCGTTGAAAAAATTGTTACACCGCCAGTAAGCCAATTATATCCTTAACTTTAATGGAGAGGAGTTTTCGTTTATAAGGGAAAAGCCCCGTGCTAGTACTTACAGGACAAACTGTCTTCCCTTATTTTTGACAAATTTACTACCGGTAATTTAGTTACAACTTTACTAGAATACATCGTACAACGAGGGAAATACTTTGTTTCCAGAACACAGTTCAAGAAACTCTTGCTTAACCCAAAAGAAAAAAATATTGAATTATAAGTGCTTATATAAATCAGTAATCAGTAATCTAATGGAATTACGTAGTTACAATTATCAATGGGTCACTAGAACAAATTTGTTTACCTTTTCTTGATTAATTGAATAATTAAAACGGTATGATAACGAAAAAAGCGATGTGAGGTAATAAGAACAACTTTCATTAATTAATTACACTGACCAAACTGTTGTCTTAAAACGAATCTAATCACTAACTATTATATTTTACTAAATCACCAATTAAGTGACGACATTTTGGGTGTAATTTTTTTTATATATTCAATAAAAGTATTTCTACTCACTCAAAGTGTCTTATGTGTAATTGTGCCATTCTTGCGTGTCGTGTCGAGAGTGCCAGTGAGATTTTGCTATTTTGTGTTTATATACGTTGGATTTTGAAGGGGTTGGGAAGGATATCGGTATAGAAAAGACATCTCGACACGACACGCAAGAATGGCACAATTACACAGAAGACAAACACTGAGTGAGTAGAAATACTTTGATTGAATATATAAAAAAATATATTTTGCATTGTATAAATTCACTTTTCCACATCCAAAATGTAATTGTTATATGTAAACAATGTTTGTTAATCCCAGGCCCTGAAGATGATCTCAATAAAGATCGAAACGTTGGCACGATAAAGAAAATGCTTTTCCGAAACCTACATCACACCAGACCGCATCTCACGATTTCTAAATAAATATCGATTAACGGTCACTAATCAACACGGAAATGACAATTAATTTCGTTAGATCCAATATATTCTATACTTGGAGAGCCTAGGCTCCCATGAAGTCTGGTTTTCTGAATTCAAACTGTATATGACCTGTTGGTGTTAGGTCAAGGAAGTTTATACTGTTGTTGTGTTTTTTAGTTCTGCAGTGGACGGTGAAACTTCACAATATTTATTTTTATTAGTAGACAGTGTATAGTTGATTATAGGGAAGTTTTAATACATATTTATATATTTAGTATATAACGTTGAGTTTATTTATGTAAGATTTTATCAAACTTGGCGCAAATGGGATCTACCGCCTAGAACACCTCTCCTTGATTTAAAAGGAGACCATTTTATGCTCTGGCACCATTCTCGTTGTCATTTCGCGCAAATTTAAACCGTCTTATCATGTAATTACCGCCGTGAAACTTGAGTTTTAAAATAAACGTTTTTAATAGAATGAGTGATACGGAAGATAAAAGAAGCAAACCTATGTTGTAACGCATTATATGCACTAAGAGACAAGAAAAACCAGACACGTGTTTGTTTATTTTTCATAATAGCTAAGAATAAAGATTAATAGTTGACTAAAAACGTAAACACAACATTAATAACTTGTTGTTTCCTTTTATACTGTCCTTTTACACTTTTAGATTGAAAATAAAGTTCAATTTCATCCTTTCCAGTGCCAACTTGTCGAGGGGGTTAATTGGTTTTTTAAATAGTTTTGTTTGGCGAGAGAATAGATTTGAATAAAAAAATATTTTTATTTCTTAAAAGCGTGGTCGAGAAGATCTTGCCCGGGCAGCGCCAGCGAAAAACATCTGAGTCCATTATATAGCCCAAGTCCTAGGCACAATCAACCGTTTAGGGTCACCTAAAATCTCGATCAAAGAAAAGGTAATGGTCGACCCCGATGTACGTTTTATAGAGTTTTATAGCTTTTAGCGCTTTAATTTCTTCGTTTGAATAGCCTAGTGTCTAGACGTCCCCCATCCTGTTCTCCTCCTCAGGAGGGGGATTGAGTAGCAAGGCGTCTATTGGCAAATCAGCATCTCGCTTATGAGTGCCGGTTTGGTTTGTGGCACGTCAGTTCTAGAGATGGGGAGGAGTGGATGTGGAAGCAATCCAAGCTGCAAATGATTTTGAAAGGTGACCATGGTCAACGGCTTCCTTGACATCCAAACGGCCCGTAATGTAAAGGTCAGATCTAAAACTCTGAAAGCTGTGGTCCCATTCGCTCCATTTATTGGGGACAAATTCATGTTAATACATGATTGGACACTCTCCTAACATGAACCCCATAGAACTCTTAAGTGACGTGATAGAAGACTGGTTTGAAGAGCGTCAAACTGCTATTGTTGAAGAATGGGTTTAAATAATTTTAATTAAAACTCACGAATTTCTGATCTCGTTTAAGTTGGGTCACAATTGAATAAGTATGTTGTAATTAATGAAACGATTAAAAACACATATAGCTTGAAATAAACCACAATATACGAGTATCCGGTTTTTTACTTTGGGAGTTTTACTTATGCTGTAGGATGTCGGGTAATAACTTCCTTCCAAGGAGCTCCGATCTAATTTGTCGGAAGATTGCATTATACCTTGAATTCGGTTAGAGAGGAAACCCAATATTCTCCGGTTGCTATATGATTGCAATTATTAACGCGTGTGCATAGTTGACCGCGATGGGGGGAAACGTTTTATAATTTTTCCTTTCGCCCAATCCGTGGAAAATGAGGTGAAACGCACGTCGAACGGAAATTGTGCCCCGCTAACGAGCCTACGGTTCAAAATCCTTTCGGCGATTGCTGATGGTAAATACCGATTGATCGAACTTGGAAATGAGAGTGGAACACTATTTTACAAAGATGGAAATGAGAATGGAACACTACTTTCAACCAGTATAATCCATTTTTGGACGAGTCGACTACAGTCGTTAAGTACAAATGTCAAATTGCTACATTTGCACAATTAATGATTTCTAAATTGAAGTTTTTCTATCTTTCAATTACCAAAATTATATAATTTACAGGATGTTCGGCTACTCGTGTTACAAACTTTGCCAGTAGATTCTCCATTCAAAATGAAACCAAAAAGTCCCAATTAACTATGGCACGAATCTCAACAGTTTCGGAGTTATTCCACTTTTTACGATTTTTTAAGATTTCACGACCTTGTTTCAACTAAACAAGGATCACTCCAAAACTAAAAGGTTTTTGACAAATCTGTTGATACCATTGAAAATTACTAAATCCACTAGTTTTTGTGGTCTGCTTGACCAATTAATATCTTTCAAATAATTAAGGTTTTTAGTTGAGATAAAAAAGTCAGTGTCACGAGCGGGATTCGAACCCACGATCTTCCGCTAGATACGCCGCTGCTCTACCACTCGAGCTATCATGACCTCAATCCACTCGGACACTAACTTCCCATCTCAGCCCCACCTTTTGAAAAATGGCAAAAAGGAGGGAAAATTAAAAAGGTGGGGTTGAGAATTTTAGATGGGAAGTTAATGCCCGAGTGGGTTGAGGTTACGATAGCTCAAGTGGTAGAACAGCGGCGTATTGAGACGAAGATCGTGGGTTCGAATCCCGCTCGTGACACTGACTTTTTTGTCTCAACTAAAAACCTTAATTATTTGATAATTATTCAGAAATCGTGAAATGCGGTCTGGTGTGATGTAGGTTTCAGAAAAAATTTTCTTTATCGGGCCAACGTTTCGATCTTTATTGAGCTCATCTTCAGGGCCTGGGATTTACAAACATTGTTTACATTTAACAAATACATGTAGGATGTGGAAAAAAGTGAATTTATACAATGCAAAATATATTTTTTTATATATTCAATCAAAGTATTTCTACTCTCTCAAAGTGTTTGTCTTCTGTGTAATTGTGCCATTCTTGCGTGTCGTGTAGAGTTGTGTCTACATCACACCAGGCCGCATCTCACGATTTCTGAATAATTATCGAATAACGGTCACTAATCACACACACTTAATTATGTGATTGAAAATTACGTTAAATTTCCAATAATATGTGATCAATTCTAAGCTTGTAAACGTTCGTGAAATAAGCGTTTTAGTAGCGAGTACTTAGAAACTTTTTTTCAAAGTTGAAAACTTGCTATCGTGATTCTAAACTACTATTTCCAAACCAAGAGACCAACAAATTTCAGAAAACGTATTCCATTTAACGTCCTTTTTAGTGGTGTAATTTATGTTTTAATTACTTTTTTCAAAGATGAAGAAATTGATGGAGGAAAGGAAAAAAACTGCGGCTGATGGATTAGTAAGGTGGAAATTAAAAATAACTGAAGGTAATTTTGAATGAATTTATTAAACGTTTTTTTAAAATTTGGGTTCGAAACCGAAATAGTGCAAGTGTTTACTTATTTACCAACACGACTGCAAATTTGAGTAAAGAATTGTATTATTATTCTCCGGAATAAAAGAGTTTTATGATTCAAAACGGTTTTAGTTATCTATGTGATATCTTGTTAACACAATGGCTAATTTTTTTAATGAAGCATACGCTGATCTTATGTATGGGTTTTGAGGGTTTAAAAAACGTTTAATAAACTCATTCAAAATTTACTTGAATAATTTTTTAAAATTTTTTTATTACTATTAATCTTTCTACCTCATTAATCCTTCAACCACGGTTTTTTCCTTTCTTTCATCAATTTCTTCATCTTTGAAAAAAGTAATTAAAATAGCAATTATACCACTAAAAAGGATATTAAATGGAGTAAGTTTGATGAAATTTGCTGGTCTCTAGGTTTGGAAATAGTAGTTTAAAATCACCATAATAAGTTTTTCAACTTTGAAAAAAAAATATTTTTCAAATTCTCGCAACTAAAACGCTTATCACACTTACGTTTACAAGTTTAGAATTGATCACATCTTATTGGAAATTTAACGTAGTTTTCAATGGTATCAATAGATTTGTCCAAAACCTTTTAGTTTTGGAGTGATCATTGTTTATTTGAAGCAAGGTCGAGAAATCTTAAAAAATCAGAAAAAGTGGAATAACTCCGAAACTGTTAAGATTCGGACTATAGTTATTTAGGACTTTTTGGTTCCATTTTGAATGTAGAATCTACTGGCAAAGTTTGTAACACGAGTCGCCGAAAACCATGTGTACGTATATGTGAATCTTCCCATACTGCTTAATAAACTAACAAATGTGTACTTTTATGGAATAATATTTGTGGTGTTCAAACTTTAAAAGTTTAGAATTTATTGTACATAGGCTAGTAGTAAAACAAATATTACGAAAAGCTTGGAAAATAAATAGAAACCCATCCTCTAAATAAAGAAATAGTGATGCCCAAGATTGATGGGTTTATGGTCGTTGACTAGACATGTGCAGAAGATGTGGTAGAAATGAATAACTTGAGACTTAGTTTGGTAAAGATTCCGAAAAAGCAAAAAAAAAAAAACGTAAAAATATTAAGGCGAAAGAAGAAATTGGTAAAAGGATGGGGGATAATGTCATGGTATGTCCATGTTAAAAAGATGTGAAATCAGCGTTGGCCAAAAAGGCACTGTGAGCTGTAACCAACCAGAGAAAAGAACATGAGGAAAACAGAAAAAGACAGACAATCCAGTGAAAGAATTGATGATTGTTGCTGTTGGGAAGATTTTATTGTGGTAGATAAAAAAAGGAAATACTTATGCTAAGTACAGCCGCTTCATCTAGGAATTAAAGCAAAGTAACTGTCATAACGAAGGCTTAACGTCCAAATACCCATTGGGTGTCGCAAACTATTGGTCAAACTTTACCATAATGTCTCCATTTTCGTCTCAATTAAAATTCAAGTACTATGCGAATAGGAGTCAGGAATCGCGGTCTATGCAGTATTTTTAATGTGCTATGTTGATGATGTGTGGTGATTAGTGACCGTTAATCGATAATTATTCAGAAATCGTGAGATGCGGTCTGGTGTGACGTAGGTTTCAGAAAAACATTTTCTTTATCGTGCCAACGTATCGATCTTTATTGAGATCATCTTCAGGGCCCGGGATTTACAAACATTGTTTACATTTAACAAATACATTTAAGATGTGGAAAAGTGAATTTATACAATGCAAAAATGTACTGTACATGTTCCTAATAATTATTTTTATTATTACTTAATTTTTTGAATGTCTTATCACTTGGTTCAAATTTCTGACAGTAGTCAAAGTTGTTGAGCAATAGCAGAAAGAAATAAGCGTAAATATTTGAAGGTTAGTAATTGAGTGGAATCGAGGTTTCTCATTCAATCAGATTTTCCAAAGAAATATTTACTTTCAGATCACATTTTCGTAATGTGCTCTCGACGTTAATTTATGGGCGAATTAAAGGGTAAGGCGTTATGTAAACATTGATTGAAGGGGTTGGCTTTTGGCTTCCTCAAAGATCAAATTATCAAAAACGTATGTCAAATATGTGAATATTTTATACAGAAAGGAAAGATATTTTTAGGATTGGCGTGATATTGGATACCGGATTAATTGACGCGTCAGGATTATGGTTATCAGCTGTTCAGATTGTCATTACGGAATGTAATCACAGTATTTAATTTAAAAAAATCATTAAAACACTGTTCCATTTTGTTACTGCTATGAATGTAGGCTAATATGATTAGTTAAATCTATCATTTAAAAAAAATGTAACAATTGATTGTCAATTACGTTATGAAAACAGAATTGTTGGGAGTCAGTGTTTCTGTTTGTTTATTTCGCACCATTGAAATACAAAAAAAAGTAAAACGGGGTGTGTGGTGAGTAGTGACCGTTAGTCGATAGTTATTCAATTATTCAGAAATCTTGAGATGAGGTCTGGTGTGATGTAGGTTTCAGAAAAACATTTTCTTTATCGTGCCAACGTTTCGATCTTTATTGAGATCATCTTCAGGGCCTGGGATTTACAAACATTGTTTACATATAACTAAAGATCGAAACGTTGGGACGATAAAGAAAATGTTTTTCTGAAACCTACATCACACCAGACCGCATCTCATGATTTCTAAATAAATATCGATTAACGGTCACTAATCACCACACATCTTTATACAGTGTTACACAGGAAAAGAGAAGAATAATAAGTTGTAAAACTCGATTTTAACGAGCAAATAACTAAAAATAACTAATACTAAAAAAGGGCAAAATTTTCCAACCTTATTGTGAACCTACTTTTGGGTCAAAGCCCGCGTCTCCGGCATGTAGAGAAAGGTCGCTCGAAGCGTCCCCCCTAATTGAAGGGTGCAACCCCTTGGCTCTTTATAGAGAGCGTGTAGGAATGTCACCTGATATGAGGATCGTGCTCGAGCACGGTAGCGAGTATCTGGGACCTCTTTTCTGATTGTTGGAAGAAACAGGACTGTTTTATTGTATACAGCATATAGTATTGTGTACCTAGCGTGTGCTGTGAATGAATGTATTTATTGGCGTGAATGTATAATATGGGAGGACTAATGGCGTACAGTTGAGTACCCAATCGACCCACAGTTAGGTTAGTTGTATAATAAGTATAAGGGGTGACGGAGGAATATTGAATACATTTGAAAATAATTGACTTGAATGTTATGGAAATAGGAAAGAATGCATTTGAGAATAAATGAGAGTGCGAATGGGGTTAGATTTAGGAACTACATGGTGCTGAATTTGCCCACTGAGAAGACACCTCTCCGTAATGGGTCAACTTCCAGATCCTTTTTGCCGTTTTTGCGAAATAAAAGAAGAAACGGCAAGGCACTACCTCGCTGATAGGTATGCTAGGTCTAGATTTGAAATCTTTGAAAGAGCGGACATCACCAAATCATTCCCCGAGATAAAATGGTCCAAAATCTTGGGATTTGTGAACAAGTCCAAGAGATTTATACAGGACACTTGAGCCGACCAAGTCCCGGACCTTTTAGGGATGGGGTACGAGTCTACCCAGGCATTTAACCCCTCGGGTCTTGGTCGCCCACCCTGCGTAATATATATATATATATATATATATATATATATATATATATATGCTGAATTGACCTAGCTGTTGAGCACCCGGAGCCCATCCTCCGTGGCTGGACGGATTAGCTGATGATGTCTGACCCGGACTGCCAATACACGAGGTTGGTGATTCTCGAGGCCTGCCGGTTATTATTGTAAATCACAAAAAATTGTAATTGCAGAAGATTCAACTTCTATATACTATATAAATCCAAATCTGCTGAACCGTTCACTGTTAAAGTTTAAAATAACTTTTCACTGTTGACCCTACTTTTAATCAAGTATTATGGTACTAAGATGGTATTATACCATGTATTTGATTTTCATAACATTGATAATTGATCGGTTAAGACTTAAGGGTGGTTTAAAGTTAGTTTTCCTAATGATACCCTCCATTGGAGTTAATAAATGGTATTTTAAAACTATTTTCACCAGCTCGTTATCCGGTCAAGAGGAGGATTGGGCTGTTTTTTTATACACACTAAAACAGAGTATCAGAACTCTCATGGAATGTTTTACAACGGAAACAAATATTCAATTAAGTGGAATTGATCAATGAATTAGGGTCTCGTCCTTGAAAGACATTTGATGGAGGCGCGCATCGGCTTGATGTTAAACCATGCAGGATGCGAACGGCCCGACACGGTTTCGGGAATGGATTTATGCTTGAACGATTAATCTGAACGTTGTGAAAAGAATATTTAGTTTTTATTTTATTTATTAGTCATTTCACACTAGTTCTCACACGCCAAACCCTTTAACTTCATGAAAACCAATCCAACTTCATTCCTGCTAAATAGGAATCGTAATATATTGTTCCAGCGGCTTATAATTTACATTTTAAATAAAACAATTTAAAATATTCCAAAATTTATAAAATGACCATACTTACTTACCAACTCCGATAAAACGACAATAAAGCTGACTCATTAAAAATCAAATAAATCGATCCTAATTATTTAATAATTTAAAATTAAAATGATTCATTCTTAAATGCACTTCAATCTAAAGCAGGGTGGCGTGTTTTTTTATCGTTCCAAGTTAAAATTGTTGTGATATATAAAGAAATTGGCGCGTGGTATCTTATCATTGTTTGATGTTCTAATTTTTGAAAATTCATTTTAGTAAATTACCTTTTCTTGAAGCTCACTTAAACAACGGTCAGAAGTATTATTGGTTCACACATCTAGGGCAGAGGAATGTTTTTAAAATGGAAAATTGAGAAACTCAATACAATTGAAATAATCCCCCCTTTAATGTCATAAAAAATTAATTGATGTTACAAATTTTTCAACAAATAAATACATCAGTTAATCAAATGTCTGTCAGTTTGCCTTAAAGTTCAATAATGGCAATAAATCAACCTTTTAAGATTATATTTATTCAATTCACTAGTTTTCCTGGACTGCTTGACCAATTAATATCTTTCAATTAATTAAGGTTTTTAGTTAAGATAAAAAAGTCAATGTCACAAGCGGGATTCGAACCCACGACCTTCGGCTAGATACGCCGCTACTCTACCACCTGAGCTATCGTGACTTCGATCCACTCGGACACTAACTTTGAAAAATGGCAAAAAGGAGGGAAAATTCAAAAGGTGTGGGGTTGAGATGGGAAGTTAGTGTCCTAGCTCAAATGGTAGAGCAGCGACTTATCTAGTCGAAGGTCGTGGGTTCGAATCCCGCTCGTAACATTGACTTTTTTATCTCAACTAAAAACCTTAATTAATTGGATTATATTTATTGCAGTTTATTGGTATTTTTATGAATAATTTTGTTGGTTAATGTCTGTTTTAATTTTATCTCATTTGGTTTATTATCTTAAAATAATAGAGAATTTGTTTTACCTTTTTTTTACATTTGTTATGTTGAGTAAGGGAATTTAGAGTAACGAATAGGCAGACACAGTAGGATCTGGAAGACCACTTACAGTGTGGAGTCGGATCAGTGTGATTTTTTCTTGGGTGAAACTTAATCGAAAATGGAGTAGAATGCCGCCAGAACGGGTGTTCTATTTCTGTTGAATACGGAGTTACGATTTTTCGAGAAAAAAAATCGGACCTTATTTCTTTAAATCGCCTTTTCCCCACATTTACATAATTTATTCGCAGTTTTGACCTCTTTTTCGGAAATAGCAATAAATTTCCTACAGGACTACACCAATTTCATTTCTTTGCGACACACTTAAATATCATTTTTCACAGAGGAAACGTAAAATTGACCAAAAATCCGGAATTTTCAGAGGAATTCAAAAATTTGCCTCTCTTTTACAAATAATCTCAGAAACTGTCGAATTACACAAAAATTTCTTCATTTAATAACCTTTCTAATGATATATGCATTACTATGATTGATACTTCTTTGAGAGGAGAAACTAAGCTTCAAATGTGAAAAATCGTTATTTCAGTTGTGGGAAGGGGGTGAAGTACTTTATCATATTAACATTCCTTTTCTTTATTTTTATTCTCATAAAAAAAAAAGATTTATCAACAAGATGGGGCCGCACCGCATTATTCTTGGGCAGTGAGAACAGTCTGAAAGCTTCCCTGTGTGGATAGGACTAGGTGGTACCATTGCATGGCCACCGAGGTCCCCTGATCTCAACCTTATGGACTTCTTCATTTGGGGTCGTCTCAAACAAAAAGTCTGAAGGATACAGGTCAACAGTTAAGAAGAGTTAAAGAGAAGAATAATAGCTGCAACAAAACAACTTAGGGAGAAGTTAAATTTTTCAGTTACTGTGGGACCTATTTGGAAACGAAGGTGTGGAACAGGAACAGGGATAATGTGCATTTTTTTTATAAAATGAGAATAAAAAGAAAGAAAAGGAATGTGAACATAAACTACTCCACCCGCTTTTCCATCAACCGAAAACGCGCTTTTTTTCACCTTTGAAGCTTGGTTTCTCCTCCCGAAGAAGTATCATCCAGTCCATCAGACAATCCCTAAAATTATTTATAAAAGAGAGGCAAATTTTCGAATTCCTCTAAACATTCCGGATTTCTGATCAATTTTACATGTCCTCTGCTATAAATGAGATTTAAGCGCGTCGCAAAGCGATAAATAGGTGTAGTCCTATAGGAAATTTATCGCCCTTTTCGAAAAAAGAGTCATAACTGCGAATAAATTAGGTAAAAATTGGGAAACCGGCATAAGGTCCGATTTTTTTCGAAAAACATAAGAACATTTATAACTCCGTATTTTTTTAATAAATATTTTTATTTTTTTTTAAATTTTATTGCATGCTCCATTTTTATATTACATGCTTGTAATATATCAATTAATTACATTTTATTTATAATAAATGGTGCTTGTTTGTAGATTGCAATGAATTTAATAATGTTATTCTAATTTTGTCTTAACTTAGCCTCACAGGTATATCACAGTAATTAATGTCTATAGTGTCGAGGAACTTTAGAAAGTGTTCACTGTAAACGTTCGTAAGCTTATCCCACGTTGTTGACTATGCGCCTCCCGAGGTCATGACGTATCGTTCAAATTCTGATCTGGGCTTACCAAATAAAGTACAGTAGAACAGTATGTGATCCCATGTCTGTTCCTCTGGGTTATTTCAATGACATTTTGGGTCCTGTGTAATCTTGAACCGATGAAGGTATAACTCGATTTTTCCCGTGCCCAGTAAGTACTTGGGTCAACTTATAATGGTGCTTAAATGTTGAGTTTGCTCTGGCAGTTATCGTTGGGAAGAACCTTCTGATGTGAACCCCTTTTGTTGTTGCCTAACGTTTTCCCATCAATCCTTCCTTTCTTATCTCGTCTTGGAGTGTATATAGTTAATCGGCACACGGTAAAAGCTAATTTCGTCCTTGATGTTGGCTACCTCCTTGGCTAGCTAATGGGTCAGCTACTTCGTTTCCAGGGAATCCTCAGTGAACTATCCACTTGGTGCTTATAGACTAACCCTCGGTATTTTCTAGGTGGAAAGCCTGATTTCTTCAACATGAATCCCATCCCTATAACTCCGTATTGAACAGAGGGCACCCGCCCTGGCGATATTCTAGTCCCTTTTTGACGAAGTATCACCCTCCCAAAAAAATTATTTCAAACTGATCCGAATCCACCCTGTATAGTCCTTGAATCTCTTCTTGGGATAACAAATACATAATGACAGAATAAAAAGTCAAGTGTATAAACTCTAGAGGTGCTAGTCATACTACCCTCACCAAAACTGGCAAACTCACTGTTACAGTTAGAAAGTGTTCAATTCAGAGGATTTCACAGGCAACTAAGAAAAAAACATCTACATAACGTGGGTATATTGAATCACCTCCATTTGTAGGCTTCTGCAGTGACGAGGAAGAAATAGTCACCCATACCATCTTCTAATACGAAGCAAACGTTCAATGGAAACAGAACCTGGTGTATAAAGAAAACCCAGGGAAAGTAATTGTAATAAGTAGAAGGGTCGGGTCGATTGTACTTGTCCTAAAGAAATAGGAATACAATAACCGGAAAGCTGCAGTGCTTTTGGAACAAAATTCTCCACTTCCCAGTAACCATCCAAAGAACAAGCACAACAGTAGTTAGAACCAAAGTGATAAAAATTCCAAATTTTGAATATACTTCATCAAGCTTTCGAAGAGTACCCCATTCATCAAGACTTTGAAACTATTTATAATTATTTATACGGTTAAACATACTTACAATGTTAAAATAAGAAATAAAAAATAAGATAACTTATAAGAGTGTAACCCAGAAGGACGCAATGCTTTGAAAACAAAAAGCCCCTCTTCCTAATATCATCCATCATCATCATTCATTAAAATCTTAAAATAATCAATAAAACATTGTTTTAATTCTTTTGCTCATAGAGCTCAAATCGGATCAAATTTTTTGTAATTGATCGGAAAACTTTGTGCCCGGACAATTCCATTAGCGGTTTTTGGTAGGGAAACATGTAAAATTTAGCCTTTATTTGTCAGGCTGCGTGACCCACCTATTTATTGTACTGCGCTACAAACGTGCGGGAAAATTATCAATTAATCTTTCTCCATATCTCGGCGTTGAAAAAAAACAACAACACAAGAATAATAAATCAATCAACCAATTCAAAAAATGATAAAAGTGGCCCAACGACAAGTCTTCAATAGATCAAAAATCTCTGACCGGATAGTTCCAGATTTTTATCCTTGTTTTCGGTTGTTTGTTTTGATTTAGCTTGTTAGGATTTTAAGCCTTGACGTCAATTCATGTCGATGTGACTTTGTGTTGGTTCACGGATAAAAAAAGATCGATTTTGAAAAAATATTTGTTCGTTACATTAGTTTTTTTATAGTATAAATTTAGTACAGTATTAATATAAGCGAAGTAATTTGTACAGTTCTTGTTTTTTGATGTACCACAACTTTGGTTTATTTTTGCTGAATAACTTGCATTTTTTTAAGTTCAATATATTAATAATTATTTATTATGGAGTGTGTTGTTATACTTTATACGCTCAAAGATGAAAATTGGACATTCGTATTTTGTTGTTTATTTCAAACTATATGTATTTTTATCATTATATACTTAGTACAACATACTTTGAAGGGAACAAATTAAACGACATCAGAAATTCATGAGTTTTAATAAAAATTATTTCATTATGATAGATTGAAAGCAAATTCAACAAAACACCGGAAAATCATTTAGTGATAGATTAAAATTTAACAATTTATTAACTAATTTTGCTCTTAAAGCGTATTTCCTCCTCTGGCCTTGCGGAGGGCCTTAAATCATCTAAACATCGAGTAAATAAGAGATCGGATTTCGCCTTGAGTGAAACAGAATCCCATTCATCTACACGAGCGGTTTGAAGCTGTCTAACCCGTCTCTTTATCATGCCCCTTAAGAGTTCATGTCATAAGAACGTACTGGCCTACTGTGGTAATGCATACATCATCCAAGTAATGGGTGACAACTCGGCCTTCATGCGGTCAATCAAGAAGTTGTCCAATAAATGGAATGAATGGGCCAGTTTCCAGAAGAACTTCCCGAATGTGCCTTAGTGCTGTCAAAGATCCATTCTGTATGATAATCGCTTTGGTACGGGCATGGACGTTGATTCCACCCCATACCATAACTAACTGTATTTGAAAAGGCTGTGACTCACGGTTGGCAAATGAAGCAAAGCTTTCTATACTTCTCCACAATGGTTTCGGTCATCTGATTGCCATAAACCGTTCCAGCACTCACGGCACTCATATATGAAGAGGACAGCCCCCTCCATTGACCATTGCGAATAGTCAGTCGCCTTTACACTCGATGCCCCTCCGGCAGTAAAGAACCTGATGCGGGACGTCTAGAGTCTAGACTATTTTTACAAAGCGTTCTGACGACTGTTCAGGCACACCATTACATTTGGAGTTGACTACCTGTCAGGGAAGCCGTTAAATGACAGTCTCTTGCCGTCGTACATAGCGGACGACTCTCTACGATCGAGTCTCCACAGACCATCGTGAATTGTCCGTAATACATTGTAAGGTCCGCTAGATTCAAACCCGACATACAAGTGGGCTTTTTTGATACAGCGCGACCCCCCCCCCCTATTTAATGGACGCTACGTCCATCGTTGGTCGAAGCAGTTCGGGCCGAGATCGTCTCGACTTAAAACCATGCTTTTAAGAAATACAAATCAATAAGAAATTTTTTACACAAATTTATTGTTTCTTCAAAGAAAACTATTTCAAAAAACCAATTAACTCACTCGACAAGTTAGCTCTGGAAAGGATGATACGGAACTTTATTTATAACTATTCATTTTATGTAAGGTCTTGGTTGAGATGAAAAAGTTAGTGTCACGAGCGGGATTCGAACCCAGATCTTCGGCTCGTAACACTAACTTTTTTATCTCAAATTGGACCTTACATAAAATGAATAATAATTGAAGGGGGCGTCGGTGGCCGCAACGGTTTAGGCCTTGACACGGCGCTCATCACTGTAAGGTAAAGGTCCCGGGTTCGAATCCAGCGGCCTTGCATTCGAACCCGACATATTACAAATTTTTTTTTTCAAAAACATCGGTACCCCGAGGGTTGATATAACCTCTGCAGTTGCGAACCAACGATCCGGATTTCGAGCTTTTAGCTCATCATCAGGTTGAAGGAATTCTACAACGTCATAAGACTTCCTTCAACCTGATGATGAACTAAAAGCTCGAAATCCGGATCGTTGGCAAACAACTTACTGTGAGTAGAAACTATCTTTTTAAAAGGATTGAATACCGCACTCACTCCACCATTTTATCATTTTTATTTCATACCATTTTCTCAAAATCTATTTCGTCTATTATTACCAACCTTTTCTGCTCTATTTTTCTAAATATGTCAAATTATTAGGTACGGTTTTTAAAAAAATAAGTAGTGCCTTAATTTTACACTTTTCTTTGTGCGTAAAACTTTATTTCTCAGCTCCTGGTTGTTTTTATTAAATATTGCTAACTACCATTGTTTGGCTATGATTATGACTATGGCTTTTATACAAAAGAATCGTTTCAATGTTATGAAGAGTTTTGAAGAAACGTACTGAAATGTGAAAAAACAACTTTCAGTCGAAACGATTTTCTAATCGAGCTCGAATTTTTCCGTTATCTCCAAATTTACACAATAAAAACGTTACACACCAATTTTTGGTCTTCCGTTGGTGGGCAATGTTTAGTAGTGAAAATAGTCTGTGACAGAATATAAAATATGAGAGTGATGAAACAGCGTAATCCTGAGTTGCAAGTCCATCAAGGCGAACAGAACTAATCGCCAATTTTCAAAAAATTAGTTGGAACGCTTGTTATTCTCGGAAGCTCAGGTTTCATTCCCTGCTAAACTGGCTATAGTTTATATAAAGTATGTAAAAAGTGCATTTTTATGGTCCTATAACTCTACCCCGATAACTATGTTGGTAATAATGAAAATGAAAAAATAATGCATGTGTGACACATTTTTTGGCTTATATTTTCCCTTTTACCCAATATTCAAAGACGACATGGGTGACACAGAGTATATAATGATTAATTGTGTAATTGTTTCTACACACTTTTTTATGGGGATAGTCTCCCAAATTTGATTTCCAAATTATTATTATTGTGTGTTTTGTTTATATAATTGGCCGCATGCGCGGTTAAACTCGTTTGTGATAGTGGGTGGGTTTGGTAATTGTACTTGTTACTTAAATGATCCAATATATAAGTAATTGCCTACTTGTTTACCTCCGATGATTCCCACAATATTCCAGATGGTTCGTTGGTCGCTAAATTGAGCCGGTTGGATTTATTTTGCAATTCCAAGACATATTTGCCGTTGGATGGCTGTTAAGGCTATGCTATTTGATTATTGCTTTGCTATTTATGCTGTTTGACCCTAGACGTCAATTTAGAACAAAATTTTTGCATAAATTACTCAATCTAAAATGCTAATGGACATGACTTTCGATTGTCGAGACCACAGAGATTATCACATACGCCAATTATTCTGGGAGTATTTGGACAAAAACCAATCAATAATTCAAGACAACTCCTTCAACACTTTCCAAAATCAAACAAACCAAATAGAAAGTGGTAAATTTAAAATAAGTAATTATTTTCTGTAAAGAGAAATAGAACGTAGTTAAAATTTTTCACAGATTTCAATAAGATCTTTGTTAATGTTTTTTTCAATTTAGTTTGATCATGAGTAAAAAGGATAGAAAAGCATCAATCACAATATGACAATTAAACAACAAATTGTTTAAAAACAGAAATAAATGGATGAACACATGTGTTAAATCTCCGAGGAAGCAGATAAAGCCTCAACTTAAGACGTTAAATGCGAATAAACAAACAAATAAGTTTACACGAAGTTATTTTGTTTTCATTTCAGTAGAAACTTTGGTTTACTTTGACCCTAAACTTATAAACTTTATCTTTACAACAAGTTTACTCGTTATATCACGCCCTTTAATATACGCATAAGATATTTTACAAATAATTAATAACTGAATAAGGGATTTAAAAATATTTAACTCCACTGCGACCTATTTCTATTGTGGAATCCTTTCAAATTATAGCTTTATCTTGGACTGTGTACTTGCAAAGACTGGCAGTTTCCTGGGTGCCTCTTTAGTAGTCTTTTGGTGTGGGGATTGCCTTACCGGCTGTACTGTAACTGGGCCAATGCTTCACATCCACAAAGGATAAGTGCCGATGTCTCTGATTCCTCGTACTTGCAAAGACTGGCAGTTTCCTGGGTGCCTCTTTGGTGGTCTTTTGGTGTGCGGATTGCCTTACCGGCTGTACTGTAACTGGGCCAATGCTTCACATTCACAAAGGATAGGTGCTGATATTTCTGATTCCACCTGACAGAGTCTACATGTTTCTGTCTCTGCTTTGCCATCTTGTTTAGGTGATAGTTAAGAGGGCAGATGTTCCCATCTTTACACATGGGTGTTGAGACCCATGAGGTACTTTAACGTCCGGACTTATTTCCGAGGGGACTTCTCAGACGCCCAGTGTTCTTGTGTAAACAGCAGGAAGATTTTATATGCATGGACTTGTCACATCCCTTGGCTAGCGAGGTGATGCAATGCTAACCAAGTTCAGAAGTGCCTTAAAAAGGGCACATCCGTACATGTGCCTTGAAAAAGGCAGTTTTGTGGTTTCTGGTACAGTCTTTCGGCCGTGACTTTCACCACCCCCGGAGAGATACAGAAGGTGTCTTTGGCTCCGGTTGGTCGGTACTCTCCAGCCAAGGTACAATTTGTTTGCAAACCATGACCACGAGTCGAACCTCAATTAGTAGGGCCGCTTGGATATTCTACTCCCGTGGTTCAGTATTATTTTTAAGGTGGACTGATCGCCCACGCGGGAGTTCATACGAACCCCCTACTGATGCACCTTGCCCGAAGCGTTTTGGTTCAGTAACCCAGGAGCCTCTGCGAGGGGGTAAAGAAGAGAAAGGAAAATAAGGAAGGTAAGGGGGAAATTTGCCTCCATCGTTGGTTACCCCCAGGCACCAGGAGGTTGACGGTCGGACTTAGCCTGGGCCCACAAGGAAGGCGTCCCTGTGGGTAGGTGTTAAGAGGGCAGTGAACGGTGTAGAGGTCTATAATTTTTCGTTTTCGATCGCTGTAGTGGGGCAAGTATGCAATGCCCCTGTTATAATAAGTCACGCTGGTCTTTGGAGACTTGTGGTCTTTGTTTTTGTTGCTATTGTAAGCTTGTAATGTATCTCCTTGTTCAGTGGTTTTGGCCACCATACCAGTGTTGCCTGTACAACCAGTACACCATCCTGGGACTAAAATTGGACATCAATCATTATTTCTTAAAATTGTTTGCTTAAAACAAATCAATTGTTTTTATAAGAAACTGTAAAAACAGAGTTGAGCTTACAACAGCATAAACCTTGTTGATTTAACTGTTACAAAAGCTGACAGCAAATTTTTCGACATGTACTGAGATCCAACAGTAACAAAACAACTTAATACAAGCTGACTCAAACCATTCACTGAAGCAAAATATCAGCACTCGAATACATGGACGGACTAAAATCAGTCACTAGTCAATGAGAAATACAAGTACATACAATAAAAGCATAACGTACAATAACAATGACACTGTTAAACAACCATAGGAACAGAGACGTGCAAATTACCCAACCTATTTGACAAACCAATTTTTGTCACATCCTACATGTATTTGTAAAATTGAAACAATGTTTATAAATCCCAGGCCCTGAAGATGATCTCAATAAAGATCGAAACGTTGGCACGACAAAGAAAATGTTTTTCTAAAACCTGCGTCACACAAGACCGCATCTCACGATCTCCAAATAACTATGTGACAAATTTGGCAAGAAAAACTACACTAAAGACAACTAACATTACTTGAAAGCTTCAGATACAAAACATACATGCAAGTGCTGAGAAAGATACATAGGACAGACAGGAAGCAAAATAAAGAAAGATACAAATTACATAGCAGGTGTTTTTTGACAACGGAGGAAAGTCAAAAGTTACGCAGCTCACATTAAATCCACCTGAATGTAGGCTCATTGGACGCTATTTCACATCAGTCTACTGGAAACATAAAATATGTAAAAAAAAAAAAATAAATAAATTTCAATTTTAGTCTATGCCTCTAGACTTAATCTATTGATATCTTTCAATTAATTAATCTTTTTATGTAAGGTTTTGGTTGAATTGAAATAGTTAGTGCCACGAGTGGGATTCGAACCAGCGACATTCGGCTCAAGTGATTAGAGGAGCGGCGTATTGGGCCGAAGGTCGCGGGTTCGAATCCTACTCGTGACACAAACTTTTTCATTTCAACCAAAACCTTACATAAAAAGGTTAATTAATTGAAAGAAGCAATTAGGTCAATAGGCCACTTAAAAATATAATGGATCTATTGATATCGTTCATTTCTGTCATTAGTTGCTATCTCTAGTTATTTAATTATAAAAACTTATCTGAATGTTTACAAATATTACTTCTAGTCAGTGTTACTCTATCTACTCCATAATTTATAGTCCTTAGCATGTTTTTTTGGTATATTTTTGCCTAGATTTTTGTTTAAAAGATGAAAACAGGTTTTCAAACATCCATTTATTGTATGCTGATTTATCGAAAGCTTCGCCGTAGGATGTTATATATATAGTGCTACTTTCACTTACATTATTTTTATTGTTATAATGCACCTACGATTTTGTAAATAGAAATGTATTCATTCATTCATCATTTCAAAAGAGAGATAAGAACGGATCACAATAACTGACTTGGTCAACATACAAACACAAAAGAGTGAGATTTAAACCTTCAGAGACGCCTTCAGGACACGAACCTTTTCACCTTTTATGAACAACATACCCAAAACAGTGATAATATTATTGAGGAAGGCGAGAATTTGAAACAATTCAGACAGATCAAACCTGTGGGGAAGAGAAGCCAAGTAATCTAAACGAGCAAGATACATTTTGACAAGTTATATTGTTTGGTGTGATTTCTTTTTTTAACACGACAGGTCGCGAAATCTTTCTTGTTTGAATGCAAGCGACCTTACCCAATACAAAAGTTTTTATTGGAATTCAACTCACGGCGCACATTAATATGCTAATAGGAACCAATACACTGACTTGTTCAGAGTTGTGGCAGTGGTTTTACAAACAGCCCCGATAATAAATAGAAATCCGTTGAAAACGCCTCGTAATTTCTTTCCGTTCTGGGCGTCATTTACAACCTTATACGGGTCAGATAAAAATATATCATAAAAGGAAGAACCAGAGACAACAGACAGGCCGAGCAGCGGGATCGCGTGCGAGCTAGATGTGTCATGTCCTTGTCATCGTTTGAATGCGAGAGCAAACAACCAACTTGACTTACTTTTGATCGCTCACGTATTTTTCACTCTGTATTGAAACATTTTGATTCAGCAATGGATACCCTTCCGGTATTTACCCGATCACCAGAAGGTTTTGATTTTCCCCTTTTTATCCGCTCCCTATCATGAAAAGTGGGACGCATTAATTTCCAATTTCCTTAAAACGATCTTACACAACATGCAAATTAAGTTTGAACTAAAAATTAACAACAGCCACACTAGGACAACGGGGCTTAAATTTACGAGCTAACAGAGGAGAGAGATAAATGTGGTGATAAAAGTTGTGCTTTCATTACAGTTAAAGTCGGTGTATTTTTATGTCGGTAAACTTTTATAGACATTTAAAATGGAGTTTTAAAAAAAGCCCTTCAGATTAAATCACTATATCCGTGTTCAACGTTTTCTAAATCCTAGCCAAAACCTTTTTCCTCAACCAAAACCTTAATTAATTGAAAAGAATTTATTTGGTCAAGCGGACCACGAAACTTAATAAATGTAATAAGCAAAATGAAGTATATTTCACTAAAGCTCTCCGTGGCCATTTCATTTGTCGCCATGAATCAAATAGGTTATACGACATTTGAAAAATGGCAAAAAGGAGGGAAAATTCAAAAGGTGGGGTTGAGATGGGAAGTTTTAAAAAGGAAGGATTTAAAAAAAATGAATCCCGATTTTTGTTATTTTCAATTCATGTGAAATGAATTGAGGGTAGGCTGAAAATGCAAATTTTCGTTCTGAGCCGATATCCATACTCTCCTCATCCTTATGACGGCGAAGATAACGTCTCGGATTAAAGTCAACCAGGTTTGCCCAATTTTAAGTGCAACACAAATCCGTGGAAATTGAGCTCAACCTGCGTTTAAGATCGACAAATTGTCCACGGTCTTCGAACAAGTAAGGAAAGTGGCACGCGTTCACAACTCGTTTAATCTCTGCCGGATCGAATTTGTCTTTTTCTCTTTGATTTTTTTTTAACCTTCTGTCACGAACCGGAAACGAGGCGTGTTTAAATCGCAAAGTTTGACATTAAACCTTAAGTAGAGAATCGCGGGTGAGAAGCCTTCACTTGGAATATTTATCACCTGTGAGAGAAATTTTTTAACCTCTGCACATTTCACATTTTTATGAAATTCTCGCCTATAGGCCCATGACCTTCTCTACTACTTTTTTATAGTGTTCATCCTAATTTTGTGGAACTCCATAAGTTGATGGTGGGAAATAAATTGTCTCTTCTGCACTAGGCGTTCATTTTGTCATACGGCGTTTCGGTCTAATATAGATCATCTTCAGTGACTTTTTAAAAAAATAAAGTAGTTTGTTTGTTACCAAGTTGTAAGTTTAAAACTGGATATCTGGAATGACTACTTGTCAGACTACAGAGGGAAGATTCGAAAGGTGGGTTGAGGTGAGAAGTTGGTGTCCGAGTGGATCGAATTCACGATAGCTTAAGTGGTAGAGCAGCGGCGTATTTAGCCGAAGGTCGTGGGTTCGAATCCCGCTTGTGACACTGACATTTTTATCTCAACCAAAACCTTAATTAATTGAAAAGAGTTTATTTGGTCAAACGGACCAAGAAATCTAATAAATGCCTAGCCAAAACGTTCCATCCACGGTTTATGAATCAAGAAAAGGCCATGTCGGTCGAGAATTTCTCCCTTTAGATCTCTGCTAAAATATTTCCTCGAAGATTTTTGTTTCCTTGATGAAGAAGAAAATTTTCTCACGCACGGTATAGTATCAATATCTAATGGATCAAGAACGGTTTCCCCAGGTACCTTAAGCTATTGCAGGGTAGTTACCTAGGATATGGTCTATGATCTAATTGTATTCTAGACGTAATCAAAATTAGTCATCTGCGGAAATCTTATCTTGTCTTGTCTCTTATCTATGAAGTCTTGCTTTAGTCCGGCATGTATACCAGCTAGAGTTTCAATTACTTTCTGTTAAGTAGGATTCTCGCTTTTTCCCGTTGGTTCCTTTTTTACGAGCACTCTTTTTGTTTGCTTCTTTCCTAGTTATAGTCCTAGTATTTGTTATATTCTTTAGTTACCCATGATTATTGTTTTTTTTTAAATGTAGATTTTATATGAATTTCGGCTTATGAGTTGTTCCCAGGCTCCTTTTTTTAAGGCATGTATATCTGCTGCTTCTTGCCTGAAATTCCCTCATGACCTGGGATCCACATCCAATGTTTGCTATTTGTAATTTTTTAGTTGATCTCGTAAGCCTGGAGAGCTTTTGCGCTACCCAGGCTATTTGATAGTATTATTGAACCTTGAGATGTTTGCCCTCTTTATGCCCATAACTATACCAATTTCTTATTTTTTCATTTTCCCTTTTTGCGATAATTATTGAACGGTTTTCCAAAGTCTAATGTTTTCTCTGATAACGCAGATATTTTTACCTAACGGAGAGGCGAAAAAGAGGCCACCCTTATTATTTTTAATTATAACTTAGACAGTCTTCCATTAAGATTATCTTACAACAATATTTGGTCCGTTTTAAAGGGTCTGAGGTAAATAAAACTCAGATAAAATCTACCACTTGTGTTTACAATTGGATTTTGTAAATAAATCTTTGAATAGTCTCTTCTTTGTTCATTTTTCTGTAAAGCTTCTTTCTAACTTTTTTTAAGTTGTTTAATTTTTTAAGCATTTCAAGCCCTAACATCCAAACCTATCTTAGGTTAGCTATATTCCTTCTGAGTACTATAAAGCTCTGACCAAACATTCAATCATAAACTAATCTATCCTATTGCCATCCAAAGCTTTAATTTAGCCTTGTAAAGTTTTGGAAGCCAAAATGTATGCAAATATCCCATTTTAAATTATAAAATTCATAAAAATGTGAAATGTGCAGAGGTTAAAAAATTTCTGTCACAGGTGATAAATATTCCAAGTGAAGGCTTCTCACCTGCGATTCTCTACTTAAGGCTTAATGTCAAACCTTGCGATTTAAACACGCCTCGTTTCCGGTTCGTGGCAGAAGGTAAAAAAAAATTCAAAGGGAAAAAGGCAAATCCGATCCGGCAGAGGTTAAACGAGTTGTGAACGCGTGCCACTTTCCTTACTTGTTCGAAGACCGTGGACAATTTGTCGATCTTGAACGCAGGTTCTCATTTTCCACGGATTTGTGTTACGCTTTAAAATTGGGCAAACCTGGTTGACATCCCACCTCAACCCCACATTTCGAATTTTCCCTCCTTTTTGCCATTTTTCAACACACTGACGCTGACTCTGACTTTTTTATTTTAACCAATACCTAAAGATTAATTAATTGAATGATTTAATTTGGTCAATCGGACCACGAAAGCTACTGGATTTTTTTTAAACGAGGGTTCGCAACAGTAGAGGTCATATACCCTCAGGGTGCCGGTGTTTTTGAAAAAAAGCCCATTTGTAAGTATATCGGGTTCGAATCCAGCGGCCCGATATACTTCGGTATTCCCCCGGTATTCGAACCCGGAACCTTCACCTTACAGTGATGAGCGCCATGTCAACGCCTAACCGTTGCGGCCACCGACGCCCCCTACTAATAGATTATTATTATTATTGTTATTATTAGAGAACTAGGAAGTTCACCTGATTAAGTTTAATTTAATATAATTCCCGATTTGATGAAAAATAGTTTGTGAGATATTTCGTTGAAGTCATGAAGTGATGAACCCATATCAGGTTTGGTCTCAAACGCCTTTTTCGAAATTCACAATGTTCTGTGGTAATAACAAACCCAAACCAGCGAGGAACGGCTGGACCAATGTACAAAAAATGCTCTTCAAATGAAAATGAAAATGAATAATGAAAGATAATTAAAATTTTGATTGAGATCCACATTGGTGCTTTAAAGTAGTTTTTGAATCATTGCAGTTCTCATCGTTGATTCGCAATTTTTCGGTTTTCTATAAATTTTCGTTAAAATGAAGTGTAGTTTTATCCAATTAGCTTAAAAAACCTGCAATTGAAAATTTTGCTGTGCTATTATTTCTTTAACTGAGAAGTGAGTAGCGGCTATGCAAAAGAGTCAAAATCCTTTCCGAATATTTAATTGGACTGGGTTCCACGACTGCTTAGCACACCCCGAGGCTCGTCAGTTACTAAATGGTAATTGGAGACTGAATTGCCTATCAACTACTGAGCATTGCCCGACCGCTTTGTGCCCGTCTGCATTATTGGATTAACGTGTAAACTAATTTACGGAATATTCCGACGGTGGAGTAACGGCGATATTTTTCCGGACTCTTCACAAATTGACAAGTCGTTTTCGAGGGTTAAACCCAACACAATCTGGACAGAAAAACCGGCGTGTAGGAAGAACTTTTTACATCAGTTTGTAAAATTTAAGAATTAATCCTAGTCAGAATGGTACGCCGAATTATTAGTTCAGTGTAAAATAAAAGAATTTTAAATTTGCCCCGTTATTGTAGTTTGGAGCTAGGTCGTTTCTATCTGTTATTTAATTACTTAATATGAGCTATTGTTAGGTTTTTTATTATTGAAAATTCGTCAGAATTTAATCGATCTGATTTATCCTGGTTTGATTATTATTATGTATTATTTTTTCAATCAATTAATTATTCTTTCTATGTAAGGTCTTGGTTGAGATAAAAAGTCAGTGTCACGAGCGGGATTCGAACCTACGACCTTCGGCAAAATACGCCGCTACTCTTCCGCTTGAGCAATCGTGACTTCGATCCACTCGGACACTAACTTCCCCTCTCACCCCCCACTTTTTTTTTAATTTTCCCTCCTTTTTGCAATTTTCAAATGTGTGATCGGATTGGATTCTCAGCGACTTATGAAGTGGCCACGGGGAACTGTTTCTTGAAGTGTCCAATCCGATTTCCCGGCATTTGACAATGGCAGAAAGAGGGAAAATTCGAACGGTTGTAGGTTGAGATGGAGAGATGGTGTCCGAAAGGATCGAAGTCACGATTGCTCAAGTGGAAGAGTAGCGGCGTATTTAGCCGAAGGTCGTGGGTTCGAATCCCGCTCGTGACACTGACTTTTTTATCTCAACCAAGACCTTACATAGAAAGAATAATTAATTGATTGAAAGAAGTAACTGGGTCAATTGATCACGAAAACGTAAATGGATTATTTATTATTATATGCCCATACATCTTTCTCGTGCCCCCTTTGTGTACACTGATGAAACCCAAAGACAGACGCAGAAGTGTAGTTTATTCAGTGTCTATTGGAGAGCTGATATTACAATTTATAAATTTTATTATATTATATTGGTTGATTAGTGTAGGTTGGTGAACACTTGTTCAGCTGATAGATAATGATGACTGAACTGGGTCCATCTATTCTCGCTAGGTTACGTTCACTCATATGCGTTTCGCTTCACAATACCTAAGGCCTAGATGATTGTTTTGAAAATGGCAAAATAGGGAAAATTCGAACGGTTGTAGGTTGAAATGGAGAGATGGTGTCCAAGAGGATCGAAGTCACTATAGCTCAAGTGGTAGAGCAGCGGCGTATTTAGCAGAAGGTCGTGGGTTCGAATCCCGCTCGTGACACTGAATTTTTTATCTCAACCACGACCTTACATAAAAAGCATAATTAATTGTTTTGTAGGTTCGTTTATATTTCACTAAGGTGAAAACCTACTATTTCATCCTGAAATCCTTCCTCTCCCATAGCTGGTTCAAGGTGAAAATTGGCGCTGAATTTTCAGACATGATGCCCGTTAAAGCCGGCGTTCAAACTCTAAGGCAGCTTACACCTCTGTCGAACTTGTCCAACGTCCATATCACGATCTTCGCGAACGTCACCGCAATCCTTTCCTTGCAGCAAAAGCAGCCTAAGATCACCTAGACCTCATTACGGTAGCCCCAGTGGCGCATCAATCTATACGAAGTGGCTCGTGACGTTCCCACTTTAGAGGTATCTGCCCACCTTCTGCTCAACATCGAGGATTTGTCGTAAGATTAAGAATTTGTCAGTTTGGCCGATAACCATACTTTCACTCAGTAAACCCATATCGGCTTAACTATGGTGGTGTAAAGTAGCCTTTAAGTTTTGACAGTTAAATCAAAACGTTTGTCAAGAAATCGTACAAGCGCCCTGATCGTGTCATAACTTCTTGACGATTCAGTTGGGTGTGACGATTCAACTTCAAGCGTTTGTCGATGTACAGTCCGAGGGTCCGAGATACCTTGTCCGCAGTTGGGAGCAATATTATTTAATTCTAATTAATTATTCTTCTTATGTAAGGTTTTGGTTGAAATGAAAAGCTAGTGTCACAAGTGGGATTCGAACCGATGTGTGTTGGGTCGTGGGTTCGAATCCCTCTCGTGGCACTATCTTTTTCATTTTAACCAAGACCTTATACACCAAGAATAATTAATTGAAAGACGTAATTTGGTCAATCAGACAACTAAACATAATGGATTTAATATTATTTAAGTTCACTGGAGGATAGATCTTTACGGAGATTGAATGTAATATGGGTGGATTTGTCTGTGTTAAAATTTATTCTTTTTACACCAACTAATAGTAGCGAAAGATGTTGTCGGAGGTTTAAATGACAGGATCGGAGTTACTAAAGAGAATTGCAGTATCGTCTGACAATGTGATTGTTTGGAATGTCACCTGTGTACACCTGGTATAGTATGGGGCCAGAACCCTACCCCTGTGCAACACCAGCATGGATAGAAAAATCTGCAGAAAGGGAATTGACTTCAATGATTCGGAACAAACCGGTCAGTTCGTGTGCAGTGTGAGATCTTATCGGGTGGAGTGAGGTTCACTTGAGCATGAACATTCCTAGTGCAAAACTCGTTCCAATGCTTGGCTTATGTCAAGAAAGGTCTCATAACAGTACTGCCTGCCCTACTCAACGGAGGAGGAAATAATCTCCACCACGCTGAACAGACTCTGTTGAACAGTTATGAAAACAAAATTAACGGTCGTGGATTATATTTTAAGAATTTAGGAGCTTTTTAAAATTTTACCCAAAGTTGCTAGTAGACATATTGGACTACTGAAAATATCTAGTAGGAAGAGCATAATTCAGTAGGTATGTGATGAATATGGCAGTGTTTTTGGGAACATGTTGGAGAATTTTTGGAGTGATAAGACCAAATCCTGGAGCTTTCTTTCATTTTAAAAGTTGTATGGTAGAAAGAATGTCAGAAATTTAAAATTCTTTAGGAGAAAGTTTAATAAACTATTCCTATTCAAATATGACCATTAACCGATTTATACTGTTTGGTTTTGAATAATTAAAAATTATGACAATTAAAAAAATGATCTTTTGTTTGCGATTCTATCGGAACAAAAACACTTTGTACAAAATATATAGGGTCAATTACCAGGTGTTTCCCAATTAGAGGGCTCTCAAAGAGGACAAAGATAAAAGCGATTCGATAAGATTAAATAAACGGTCGATACGTTTAAATAAATGGGTACCATACTAAGCCCTTTATGTCCAAATGGTCACGATTTCCAACCGGAGTCACGTCTTATTTTAATCGGCAAATAGACAGGATTAAGATTAAACGTACATTGACGTTGGAATCCCGCTGGATTATTAAAAACACGCCATTTCAGTGCCAAATACTCAGTCTGGCATTTGTAACACCTTCCATGTTAACTAGCTTCCTAGTTATTTAATATAAGACTTTACAGACGGCAATATTAACATTTTTAATAGTAACTTTATAAATAACCTGTTTTTAAAATATTAGCAAAATTTAGATGAAGAGAGAAAAACACTTTCAAGGCAGTGTTTGATTTAGAGTTTTATTTGAAAAATATTGAAAACAAAAGATCAGCAAACATTATTCGATTACCATCCACTGACACAGCTTGCATAAATTAAAGTTTAAAAAACAGGAAAACGTTATTTCTCAGTTCTACGTCAGATACTCAAAATGAGTCAGTAATATAAAATTATAAAATTGTTTATGTCAACTTAGGAATATGATGCGATTTATGCATGTTAGTAAAATATATGTTGTAATGTTCGGGATGTGTAAAACCCCCTTTGAGATCTGTTGTATTTCCCGTTCTGTACCTATACCACACAGGTGATTCCTAGTTCACCATGAAACTTGTTTAGTAGGGTCGTTTTCAGTAGTTGAATTTCTTCTAGGGTTACACCCTAAAACACTTCCTCCTGACGGAAAATGTGGCGCTACAGTCTGTTAGGTTCATGGTTTCTTCTATAATTCCTTGCAGAATCTACATGTGCCGTGTTGGGTTGTGCCGATCTTCTTCAGATGCCCATTCAGTTTGCAGTCCTGTTAAATATCCTGACAGGATTCCAAAGTTTTTCCTGCTTCTTTATTGCATTCTGATGTGTCTTTCATTCCAAATCTTGGTAGATGGTCCTGGGATTGTTTATGTCCAATGAGTCAATTCCACTGTTTCCTCATTTTCATTTTGTACTTTGTTTAAGATTGATTGTGTGAAGCACTTTCCTTGCAAGGGTGACCCTCAACTCCTACATACCCTGGGCCCCAGCTGAACCTGACATCGTTTTCCATACCTAATCTGTTAGGTTTAGTTTTACAATTCAGAATCATCTTTGAGCTAATGAGGGTTGAACTTGCTTGATGGCTGCTTGACCGTCTGGCATGATTTTGTTTTTGTACCCTTTGCTGATATAACTGCGTAGCAGGCTGGAAGGTACTGGTGTATTATCCCTTAGGTTCGGAAAATTTGGTTCCTGGGACAAACTACAGATTTATAGTAGCCTATAGAACTTTGTAAGTGTGCACACTATCATTTCCATGTTCATGTTTAATATATTAGTAATTGTAAGATAAATGTATTGTTAATATTACCTAAAAACCGCTACAACTGGTGTTTCCGCCCAGGACCGAACTGGGGACCTTCTGCGTGTCAGGCAGATGTAATATATACGTAATATACGTAAGGTAGCGTGCTTGACGCGGAGAAGCTTTCTCTAATTTTTGTTGAAAGGCGTAAATTAATGGCTTGTGGTCAGTTTGCAAAGTTTCGTCTTTCCAGCATGTACCGGAAATGTTTGATTGCAGCGTAGACGGCATACAGTTCACGATCGTAGGCACTGTAGCGTGATTGGGCTGCTGTCAGTCTCCGTGAAAAAAAACCTAGAGGTGAGAAATGTCCATCAATTTGTTACTGCAGCACGGCTCCGATTGCCACGTCAGAGGCGTCGGTATGAACGGACCAGGAAGTGTCTGGGGATGGATGCGCCAAAAGCACCTCCTGAGCCAGGGTTTCTTTTAGTTTTTGAAATGCCAAAACCATATCAGGTGTCCATTCGATAGTTTTGTCACTGTTTACAATACGTCCCGAAATAGCATCTAGCAGAGGGAGCTGGATGTAGGCGGCATTTTGTATGAATCTGTGGGAAAAGTTTACCATGGTGCGATAAAAACGTATGAACACCCCAATTTCCGTATATGTTCTCACGTATTTCTCAGGTCTGACCTTGTACGACCACCTTTACAACCTCCGTATGAGGGACCCTTCCTGGTGGTAAAGAAGAGCGAGAAATATTTCGACATACTTGTTAAAGGCACTACGATGAGAGTAACAGTCGACAGGCTTAAACCGCATACCTACAGACCAACTGGGACAGTGCTGAAGACAAAATGGCACCCGCGATACCAGCAGCAACACGAGATGACACCACTCGACGGACTCGCAGCGGATGCAGAACTCGCATGCCAGTTCGTTTTGAGGACTGACCTCTTCACTGGAGGTGGGATGTGTAGGCGATCAGGACAGCACTGTGACCAGGAAAAACCTGAGGAAGGTTTTCCCTGGCTACATCCACTCTCCTTTTACTTTGCCTAGCGATAGGCTCACGGGAATCTTCCGGAGATTTTTCCGCTTATAGTAGCCTATAGAACTTTGTAAGTGTGCACACTATCATTTCCATGTATCTTAGTAATTGTAAGATAAAGGTACTGTTGTTAATATGATCTAAAAACCGCTACAGATTCATTTAAGTTTTAACCACGTTGGAGGTTTCTGTTTGATAAAGTTTTATGTGCTGTCATCATTATCATATGATGGAGGGGGATTAATTCTTAATATTTTCTTCATTCCAGAACATGTTTTCAAAGGGGCAGTTATGCAGACGCATTCGAGTATCTGTATTTTCACGTGCGATTTTTGTTTTGTTATCTGTTTGTTGAGGATAGGTCTCACCAGCATGATGTCCATCCAGGGTTTCTGGTCTGCATCCCCAGTTTTTCCTGTTACCCTTCTGCCCACCATTAAAGCTCTTGTCGCATGTGCCTATCGAGGTATTGTACATACCATTTCTTAGGTGGGACTCTACCCTGTAGAAGGTGTGGTTTCATATCGGGGAGCGTTACAACAGTTCTCTGCAAGTAGAGGAGAGTTTTTCCAACTTTTTTTCAATTGAGAATTATCGTTGAACTGTAGCTGTACGGATTCAGTGCTTTTTATAATTAAATCTCTGCGATGCGCAATAAGTTACATAGATCACATAGCACATAGAGATTACACAGTACAAATGGAGAAACTACTCAATGTTGGCACTTCTAAATAATTTATTTAAGCACTTCCACTCTCTGAGAGCAGGTCGCGGGATCTTTAAACTGTTTTTATAAATGGAAAATTTAGGTCGTTATGGATATAGCTATTGGAAACATAGAATCGGGCTTGACGATGAGTTTAAGGATTTTGTAGTTGTAGGGTCTGAATTCTTCAGGCATTGGAAGGTTTGGTTGAACACTATAGTTCTATGCCGTGTGTCCAGTGGTGTCAGTATTGAGCTGCATGAGTATTCTGTTGTCGTGGGAGAGTTTAGGTCTGTTGTCTAGCAGACTTTTAAGTCTGTATCGTCCATTAATTTCTACCCTTAAGTCGTACATCATGGGGATTCATGGCTATTCACTTGTCTAGGTACAGCACAAGGCAGACGTTTTTGATAAGAAGGGGAGTGAGATTAAATTTCCATTAAAATAGATTATAACAGATCGATAGTGAAGGAAAGTATCACTTTTGAGTAAGGATTTTGTTTAAAAAAAAAATACCTTGACCTTTTGTAACAAAATCTATCTTCGCTCTTTCACAGCATATGTCTGCTTATATATATGCATTTTTGAGAAAATTCAATTTAGACATAGGTCGAGCCCCTTATTTGGGAATCGACCTACACGTGTCGTAACGAGCAGTCGTTCATAATCGGCTAACGAATAACCATTCTTACGGGAAGAAATATAAATCTTTTCGTGTCAAAGTCGATCCCATGTGCACAAAGTGACATTTAGACATTCGCCCCTCTTCATTGTGTTCGACAAAAGACATTAGACGTTTATTCGACTTTCACTTGATCGGTGTGGGCCTTGTAAATGATGCAAACGGAATGCTAAAGACATCCTGAAATCTACTGACTTTTTACCAAACCATATAGTTACAATAAAAGCTTCATTAAAAAAAAGCATGATTAATTTGATGAGACGGTGAACAAGCTGAACCAAATTATATTATTTCAGTCTTTTATGATCGATAGAACGTCGATTAATTTAAACTATCGACTTTAACAGCATATGTTTTTAGTCAATTGATATGTCAACGGTTGAAACCGTGTTTTTCCACCATTGTCATTTTAATATCTGTAACATTGACAAAACAATGACAACTTAGTTTTTGAAACAAGCAGAAATTTAAGGAGACAATCGGTAGATGTTGAATGACGCCGGTGGGACCACCCGGCTGCCCCATTTGCAATTGTAATGTACGTGCATCCGTCTTCGTGCATCGTCCTTTCTCTTCGAACGAATTGTTCCTACAAGTTTGCCGTTCCATTCATAATACAGCGGTAATGAAACTATAAATTATTAAGCGTTCTGGAGGCCCTTTATAAAGGTTAGATCTGTATGCTTCGTTAAAGATATGTTTTAAACGTGCTAGTCTTTCTTCTCGGTTTGTTTTTGCATGTGGCTTCTATAAATACACACATATAAATAAATCCTTGAGGTTTATAGAGAGAGTGTGGAAAATTGACATTGGCCAAAATATATTGCGGCAAGATAGTACTTCATCTGGAAAAATATGAATTGATCTGTACATTGTTTGGTTCACTTACTCTTTGCAACATAATTCCAAATAACCATATGATTATCTTAACCGAGCTATAAGTCATACTTTTAAAAGATACATAGACAAACAAATAAAAAGAAAAAAAAACTTGTCCAATCAACCAATCATGAATCAACCTTTCAGAATGAATTGATAATTATGAAACCATAACGATTAAGAAGAAAATGATTAACATGGAATGCGGACCCAAGTCAGAAAGTCAAATAAGGCGCCCACATATGTACTAAACCTCTATCGGCTCCAGCTGGAGAAGTAGCACGTTGGTGACCTACTGGTTGCTTCATCAAGGAACGATTACTCCAGCGAATAGCGTGTGTAAAAAGGGTATTCTGTTTACATAGCCCGGCTGAATTTCTCTTGAACCAATGAAGCAATAAAAAAATAAATAAATGTTTAATGTTTCAAATTTTTAGCATTTTTGGAGAAAAATTATGCAGGGTACCTCAGGCCCAAGTAAATTTCAAAATTTCAAATACGACGAGGAACATCATCTAATAATGTTGGTAAAACTTCCCTCAAAAAATTAAAGAACTGAGTCAGACTGGCAAGAAATGCCCCATCCTCCATACTATCCAGATCTTGCCTAGCAAACCAAATAACTGTTTTTTTAAAACTTTTTGCCATGTCATTTTTTGACTAATTTAAAATCCTATTGCACCATTGTTTTCAGCGTGAAAAATCCATTAAAATGATGTGTTAGGATGAATAGGGTCGTATTTGAAATTTTGAGGTGGAACTGGGGCTGAGGTACCCTGTATAAGTTTTCGCTAAAAAATAAATAAATAAAATTTTTAAACAAGTCTAAAAAATATTAAACCCGTATTTTTTGTTTTTTTGATAGTGACATTGGTTCAAGAGAAATTCAGCCGTGCCAACTAAAAAGGACATATAAATTAGTACATCACTCTCTCTCCAGAACATTTCCGCTGAGAATGAACAACATATTTATTAACTGGAATGCTTAAGCCGCTCATTTTATATATATATATATATATATATATATATATATATATATATATATATATATATTGTAAATCACAGTGACGTAACCTCAAGATTATCAGTTGAGATCACTTACCATTCTCCCTGGCGGACAGTAACAGAAAGAGAGGACCTAAGTTTGATGCCATGCGAATGCGAAGGGACAGTGAGTGTCGCAGTTACGGGCAGAACAGAAACAAGTCAGGAAGCCGGGGAGTTTCGTCATCTTGAGACAACATATATATATATATATATATATATATATATATATTCGATATTCCAGGTCTGTCTTTGGTCGAACTAGACAACCAAAATTTGCAATTGGTCACATCTTCCCATAGTTGATTGGTATTTTTTTGCGTGTATATTTTTTTATTTATCCGGGTCGAATTCGCATACAATTTGCGATGCAGTCTTCATTAGTTTAATGTTATCCAGAATCCTGGGCCACAGGAAGATCCTTGTGAACAGCCTTTCTCCATTTTACTGTACCATTGACGCGTATCCCATAAAGTGTGTTCTAACCGGTATGCAAGGTCTGGATGGTATGGAGGATGGGGCATTTGTTGTCAGCCTAACTCCGCGATTTTACTCATGCCTGACGTTGACATGGTTTGCACAACACAACGTTGCGACTGGAAATGCGACGATTCACCAAGTACGAGTTTCCTTCAACGCTGACCCAAAACGTCTAGCTGCACGAATATACCTCTGCATAAAGGGGTTGATTGCGTGGTAAAAGTTCACAATGAATTATTCCTCGAATATTCCACCAAACAGTCAATAGGACCTCATAAGAAGGCAATCTTGCACTTGACATCGACGTTGGCGTTTCATTCTTATTGCAACCGGTCCTCCGGAGGTTAACATTTTTGTAAAGAACACACTTCTCATTTGCAGTGACAAAATAAAAAATAAACCCTTCCAATTTATTCCTAGTCATTGTCAGATGAAACTCAACAAGCCTTGCAGTCTTCCTTGTTCCTGTGTTTCATAACGTAACCTAGAGATCGGCTTCTTCTTTTTATTGTTGTGCGATTTACCTCTCTCTGATAGCACTGCTAGAGTACTTAAGTGTGTACTTCCTCCAATGCCAATAAGTCGCAGCTTTTAAGCTGGTTAGGCGTTCCGCAACGAAGCTGGTTTTTGATCCGTCTCTCCATTACGGAAACGTCTGAACCCCGCACAGATTTCGACAGGCATCCGCCACTCCATGCCCGAGATAGTTAGCAAGCAATGCCCCACATGAAACTAAATTTTGGGATCCAAAACCCCTTTCTTAACAATCACTTCCAATAGGGCTTTTGCCATCCTAGAGCTAACGGGGTTAGTGGATCACCTAAGGATGACAGTTGAAAAACCTACGCACACTTCTAATAGATTGTGAAAAGAAGGTCGATAAGGGAAATGACCATACTTACCAAGTCATACTAGATTGACACATAAGAAATTGTTGCGGGAAAGAGGCCGCGTTGATGCCCATTATTTGCCGAAATATTAAGCGTTGACCATATTTTATAATGCATAAAGATGTCTGCAAGATAAGTTACGGAGATCCTGCTGACCGATGCTTTGCATTACGGCATGGCACCATAGTAGCAGTATAGTATGTGTCTTTATTGTGTTTTGTATATTGCTTGAATGTAAATTATTAGCGTGAATGCGTTAAGTACGTTCGAGGGGTTAAGAAAACAGGGGACAAAATATGAGAAAGTCAGTGGAAAACATGCTCGAAAAAAAATCACCGGCGATGATGTTTGTCGGCCGATAAATAATATGGTTTGGCAAGAGAGTAATATCATTTTTCAATTATAGGATTAATTAGCTCAATATTTACATTTGTGTGTCTATATTATTTTGGTTTACAAATAAGCTTGTTTAATCCCTAAATTAAAAGCTTTATTTCTACTTCTTTAGTTGCGTCGAATACTAGGCAATCACGTCTTTGGATGAAAATTTGTGCGCAGTGTTTGGCACTAATGCTGTAAAAGTCCGTAAAATCCAACGGTGGTTTGGTCGATTTAGAGAAGGAAATTTTGTTCTTGAAGATGATGCGAGCAGTGGACATTCTTCTGGGTTGACGACGACATATTGATGCATAGAAGAATCCCTTTTTGATCCGAGGTCTAGGAAAGATTTTAAATGCTTCTCGTACAACCATTTGAAACCACATCCAAATACGTGGGTTTGTTCAAAAGTCATGGATCCCACACGAACTCAGCGAAAGGAATTTGGCGGGTCGCACCTATATTTACTCTTCGCTCCTCGGTCGTAACTCTTACGACCAATTTGTTCGTGGACTGGCAACAGGTGATGAAAAATGGAAATAAAAACATAACCGAAAGAAAAGCTTACTGTCAACCCGGTCAACGTCCATCGGTCAAAACAACAAATGCACGAATAAAACGTAGCAGGTCCGGCCCATTGCAGCTTTTTGAGCTTTTTCCACAATGCAAACGGTTAATAGTGAACGGTAGTGTGAGTCAGCTAACCAGTTTAGGCCTTAAATAAAGCAAAAACGACGTGCACTAGAAAACAGAAAAGGTGTAGTCTTTCATCATGACAACGCCCGCCCCCACATTGCCTTGAGGACCAAACAATTATTAACAAATTTGAATTGGGAAATTTTATCACACCCGCCATACTTTCCGGACATTTCATTTTGTGATTCTATTTATTTCAAGTCAGCGGTTCAAACATTCTGGGCTCAAAAGGAGGGCATTTTTATGTGAAAGGACATAGACATGTTACCTGAAATATGGCAAAAAGTAATTGCAAACAATGGACATTATACCTTCAAATAATTAAAAGCATGCTAGGCATAAAAACTGAGTATAATATACTTCAAAAAAAGTCATTTTTTTGCCAGCTAATACGTAATACTTTGCACACACCCAATAAAATATGGAAAGAACGATTAGGACCAGGCATGAACAGTAAATTAAACATAAAATTAGTAAGTAATTAAGTCCTCACTTTTCTTCATAACCTTATGTAAATAAAGATGAAGCGTTTATTTGCTCAATTACGTCAATGAGAGACGATTAATCACAGAAGTCAGCCACAACTGGAGGAAGGTCAAAAACAGGATGGCAAAAACAATTAATCAAAACAAAAGATGGAGGCGACAGTGGAAACGTTGGCTATTGATCTTAAGAAAATATATGAAAACAGTTCTTTATTTTTTAATTATTATTAATCACGGTCACTAATCACTATACATTTATTTTTTAAGCTGTCCTTTCATTTTTGGAAAGTCGTGATTTACTTGTACACGTTTTAGTAGTCAATTGACCAAGTTAATTCTTTCAATTATTATTTCTATGTAAGGTCTTGGTTGAGATAAAAGTTCAGTGTCACGAGCGGGATTCGAACCCACGATTTTCGGCTTGATACGCTGCTGCTCTACTACTTGAGCTATCGTGACTTCGATCCTCTCGGACACTAACTCTCCATTTCAACCTATAACGGATCGAATTTTTCTTTTTTTTGCCACTTTCAAATGTCGTGTAATCAGGATTGGATTCTCAGCGACATATGAAGTCGCCCGGGGAGCTGTTTAGTGAAGTGATACTTCTTTTACTTATTAAATATTAATCCATTTTACGTTTTAGTATTCAATTAACCATGTTAATTCGTTCTATGTAAGGTCTTGGTTGAGATACGCGACATTTGAAAATGGCAAAAAAAGAGGGAAAAATTCGAACAGTTGCAGGTTGGGATGGAGAGCTAGTGTCGTCTGAGTCGAAGTCGCGACAGCTCAAGTGGAAGAGCAGCGGCGTATCTAGCGGAAGGTCGTGGGTTCGAATCCCGCTTGTGACTCCGACTTTTTTATCTCAACCAAAACCTTAATTAGCTGATATTAGTGTTAGTGCTGCGACCGCTTGAAAAAAAAGTACTGTGATTATATTTTTAATATGCAAAATATGTGTAGGCTAAATAAAATTTTAAAAAGACACTTATTTTGCCTAATGGCAGTTAGGCGTTTAAAAAATTCTTACAAAACCGCCAAAAATTCAAACTATATCTTTAATTTTGATGAAGGCAAGTTTTCGTATTTATAATCCTCTATGAGAAAGAAGACAAAAAAAAATTTATTAACCTAATTCATAGATGCTTAAAGTAAGTAATTTTCCGTGTCACTATTACTGAATTGGTGTATTGTTGAGAAGTACACCATTAATTTTACACCAGCAACGACGAGCATGATTTTTTAATGATAATTTTCTTTAAAAATCATTAATGATTAGATGTGGTGTTTAGTGACCGTTAGCCAATGATTATTTGGAGATCGAGAGGTGCGGTCTGGTGTGATATAGGTTTTAGAAAAACGTTTTCTTTATCGTGCCAACGTTTCGATCTTCATTGAGATCATCTTCAGGGCCTGGGATTTATATACATTGCTTAAAAGTTTAAATGTTACACATACACGTAGGATGTGAAAAAAATGAATTTATACAATGCTAGAAAATTGTAGATTAAAAAATGAATTTATACAACGCTAGAAAATTTTAGATTAAAAAAATGAATTTATACAATGCTAGAAAATTTTAGATTCTATCAAAGTATTTGTACCCACTGAAAGTGTTTGTTTTCCGTGTAGATGTGTCATTCTTGTCTGTAGTGTTGAGACTGCCAATGAGATATCGCTGTTTTAAGTATATATACGTTTGATTCTGAAGGGGTGGGGAAGGAAGTTGATATAGAAAGACATTTTCATATGAGGAGTAGGCTTCTTTGAGGTGAATTCATTTTTTTTTAATCTAAAATTTTCTAGCATTGTATAAATTCATTTTTTTCACATCCTTCGTGTATTTGTAAAATTTAAACAATGTTTATAAATCCCAGGCCCTGAAGATGATATAAATAAAGATCGAAACGTTGGCACGATAAAGAAAATGTTTTTCTAAAACCTAAAAAGTGACGAATAAGTGTAAGTGTTAATCTAATTATCAGTGAGTGATAAATTAGATTTAATTGTATATTGTATATATAGTATTAGCATATTGTAGTTTATTGTATACAGGGTGAATTGCTACTCGTGCTACAAACTTCTCCAGTAGATTCTTCACCCTAAAATGAACAAAAAAGTTCATATTGTCCATGGTCCGATTCTCAACCATTTCAGAGTAATTTCGCTTTTTATCGATTTTGAAAGATATCACGTCCTGGCGTCGGAAAATCGTGATATCTTTTAATCTAAACATTTCTCTTAAAATCTATAAGCACCGTTGAAATCCCCGTTAATTTTTCAATAAGAAGATGAAGGTGGCAAAACGTTTGGGTCTTTCTTCCTTGACCAGACAGAGCTTTACAGAGCTAGAAAGCTGTTTGTAAACTTCTTAAGCATTACATACTAAATGGGCATTAAATTAAATTAAAAAATTTCAATGGAATTATGATTTTGATTCTCTCTAAAAATTAAACGGGGATTTCAACGGCGCCAGCTCTTGATGTCCCTGCCCCTCCTGGCGTATCGCTCTCTGTTTACTTCTCTCATCGATTAATTCATCATCAAGGCAGTTTTGACCCATCGTGGTTGTATGCCTTTAAAAAAAAAAAAAATAAATAAAATAAATAAATAAAAAAACCTACGTCACACCAGATCCAAATAAACATTAATGATTAAATATTTTTTGCTTTTGCTCAATAAAAAAATGAATTAATTTTTTTTTTCTTTTTGTTCGCAGGTATGCTTCATCAGGTTGACTACTGTTGATTACCAGTTACCAAACGAAAGTAAATAAAACCTCATCCAAGGGAAAATTCCTGTTTTGAACGTTCAATTATCCAGATCGTAGATGATCTGGGTCACCGATTGTCCTCACATTGTAAAGACGAAACGGCCCGAGGTAGAGCGAAAATCGCCCTGTAAACACGTGCATGTCGGGTCGAAATATCTCTCGGCATGGGGGAAAGAATGAGACGGGAAAGAGGGACACTTATCTGCGTGAACATTCCGACATGTTGACACACAGCGAGACAATAACTCGCGCCCCATGTTCTGTTCCATTCATACCTCATTCGTTTACCAGGATGAGACAGGTAAGTGTTATTTATTTTTTGATAAACTCGGTTCAACATAAAGTCGTAAGGTAGAAAACATATGTATTTTTTTATGCTATTGGGTTTCCTCTTACAAATTATGTGTAAAATTAGTGGATACGTGGTCGTTTAAAGAGTGTGGCTATTTAACAAATAATAAATCAATCTATTTATTAATTTAAAAACCATTAAACCTCAATATTTTCTTTAAACAGGTATAGGTAAAAGTCCCGGGTACGGACCCAGATGCCCTGCATTCGAACTCGACATACAAATGGGCTTTGTTTTTTTCAAAAACACCGCGAGAGTTGATGTAGCCTCTGCTGTTGCCAGCCCTCTTAAAAAAATAATAATAATAAAAATAAACTTTCAATTAATTAAGGTTTTTAGTTGAGATAAAAAAGTCAATATCACGAGCGGGATTCAACCCACGACCTTCGGCTAGATACGCCGCTGCTCTACCACTTGAGCTAGCGTGACCTCGATCCACTCGGACACTAACTTCCCATCTCAACCCCACCTTTTGAATTTGAATTGAAAAATGGCAAAAAGGAGGGAAAATTCAAAAGGTGCGGTTGAGATAGGAAATTGGTGCCCGAATGGATCGAAGTCACGATAGCTCAAGTGGTAGAGTAACGGCGTATCTAGCCGAAGGTCGTGGGTTCGAATCCCGCTCGTGACATTGACTTTTTTTATCTCAACTAAAAACCTTAATTAATTGAAAGACATTAATTGGTCAAGCGGACCACGAAAACTAGTGAATTTAATAAAAATAAAAATATTCATGCGTCAGTCCTAACTCAATTTCAATATTTATTACTAATAATATTTTCTTCACTTTCCTGTTTAGATCAGACTTCCTCAAAAATGTGGGCATCATTCTGTTTTAGATCGGCTTAACTGCCATTTCAAAAATTAAAAAGATTTATTTATTTGAAGAGTATGCCTTTTTTTAAATTTTTATCTCGCCAAAGGTTTATACGTTCCCAATCGACTTCCATCATATCAAACCATCACCAAACACTAAACAAGTACAGAAAATTTCATTAAATTTGATCAAGTGGTTTTGAAGATAATCGTACCGAAAAGAGGCCAATTATCCCATTTGATAAGGTCGAGGTAGTGACGCCCGAAGCCAATCCGCTGTTGTAAATTATTAAAAGAAAAATTGAGAATTTGTAAATTAACAACTAAAATTAATTTTTACTATGTGCTAAAACCATAAAGCGGCATCGGGTATAAAAATCTAAACAGTACCACATATGAATTTGTTGACTAGATTTAAATTGAAATGACCAATTTTTTTTAAGTTACACAGCAAGCCAAAAGCTTGAAGATCATCGTTCGTTAAATATTTATATTTCATATATGTCAACTGCGCAGCGATATCGTAAGAAGTTAAATAAAAAACCCATGAAAAGGGAAAATAGTTGAGGGCTGAGATTTTCTCCTTGCAAGGCACCCTTGGAAAGCCTTTTTATTTTTGCTTTAAAATATTGTTAAATGTGAACTTCAACTTTACAATACATGCCTAATGTAAATTCGGAAAATGACACCTCATTTGTGAAGAATGAAAACAGAACTCTTCATTCAATTTGTTCACATTTTTTCAATATTGAAACGATCGGTAAAAAGTTTTGTTAATTGATAAATTTTCAGTTTTTCTAAAAAATTGTTCTAGTCAAACTCCTTAAAATTTACTTGTTTTTTTCTCCTACGGACACTACAAGTCTAGCTAAATTTATTAACGAGCTTTGAAAATAGTTATAATTTTGTTCCCTTTAAAAAGCAACATCAATACTTCGTCTTATTTCAACTCTTAAATAATACGCAGTTTTAGCTAGTTATAAAATTACGATAAATCAATTTTGAACAAGTTGGTCTCTTCATATGGAAAACACATGGTTTAAAAATTGAAATTTCTGCCAAGTTGGGATATCTTAGATCCGAGAGGATTATGCCGATTTCGCCGGCTTAACGTCGATTGAAATGAATTGCGTACGAGCGAATTATCTATGCTGGTAGCATCAACGATGAAAACTTGTTTTTAGGTGAGACCCATTTATATTTTTATTTTATACCGTTCGGTTCATTATTTGTCGTTTTTGGGTACCGAACAATATCGGTTGACAGTTGAAATAGTAAACTATCTTGCTTATTATGACAAAAAAAAGTAAAATAAAACAAATATATTTGGCTGTAGAAATTTTAAGAAATTTATAACAATACTATACGCAACAATACAACTAAAGAAATTTTGTACTGTTTTTTTTCTTCTTCTGTCTAAAGGTACCATTTATACCAAACATAGTTGATTTATCGATCTTTCTGCCAGTTGCAGAAGCTGTTCACTAAAGTCGTATTTTAAAAACGATTTTGGACCATTTCGACAACCATTGTACTGAAAAATACCCAATATTGAATGAATATTCATATCCCTGATGTAGTTTTTGAAGGTATTTTTTTATCGAATCGAAATACAGTCGATAATGTCTTACCAAAGATTCAAAATTTCATGTCATGTATCATTCAACGAACTTATTCTACGCAATATTACTGTTTAATGTGAGTTCAACTGTCGTAAAATCGCAAAAATACAAACACTTTTTTAATATTGTGGAATTGTTTGTTGAGGTCTTTGGAATGATCAACAAGTAGAACCATAAAAATTACAATTGTAGAGGCTATGTTAAACGGGATCTAAAACAACCAGGTTTGGATGCCATGGCAATAAACAATAACAACACCTGGCTTAGAATTGGTCGTGCGAGGTTACTTATTTTTGGATCAAAACCAGCGTGTGTCCGACTCGCAGAATCCAACATAATTGAACTGTGTTATTTCTTGGCTCCTTACAGGGAGCAAGTAGGAACGACGCCCAATTTAAGAATAGTGCTCGAGCACCGAATCCTTGGGGTCCCCAATTCCAATTTTTGTAGGTAACAGGGTGTCCTTTTTAAAAAGCCCGACTAAATTTCTCCTAAACCAATGAAGCTATCAAAAAAAAGAAAAGTTTTTAATATTTTTTAGTCTTGTTTCACATTTTTGCCTTTTTTGGAGAAAAATTACACAGGGTTACTCAGGCCCAGATCAACTTCAAAATTTTAAATTCGGCCCTATACATCCTGACATCATTTTAAAGGATTTTAATCATCATTTTTTTATCATGATTTTAATCATTTTAAAGGAAAACAATGGTGCAATCGTATTTTAAATTCGTAAAAAAATGACAAAGTTATGGCAGGAAGTGTGAAAAAAACACTCATTTGATTTATTATTTATTAATAACAATTTCATGTTCGAATTGCCTGCCTTGCGTAAAGATGCAGAGATTTTTAACCACTCTTCATCGGTGCTCATAGCAATAGATTCAGAGATTCAGCGGAGATGTATTGGCAAGCATTTTCCATCCTTTGCCGCAGTTCTTGCTGGGTTATGATTGGCGTAATGTTTTTTAAATAGCCCCACAGAAAATAGTCAAGTAGAGTCAAATCGGGTGCCCGAGGATGCCAACAGCTCGGGCCATGAGGTCATATCCACCTACCGCGAACGATTCATATAACATCTCACCTAGAATTATGTGCATCAAGCTGGAGTCGTCGTTGAAAAGGAACATGTGGTGATAAAACCTCCCTCAAAAATTAAGGAACTGAGCAACATTTAAATTATTTTCGTAGAAATAAGGCCCAATTAATTTATTTCCGGAAGTTCACACCAAACGTTGATGGTGTGAACCACCTGAAGATGACAAGAGCACGAAATTCTCGGATTTTCCTCTGCCCACGTTCGAAAATTCCAACGGTTTAGTACGCCATCGGAGGTGAACTTGGATTCATCAGTCCATAGAATGGCAGGACGTTTTCTTCAGACGTCCGTCATAATCAGAGTCCTGAAGTCCCTGGACGAGATGAGAGCGGTACGGCTTAAAAGTCCGGCGTACATCTCTAATTTTATTTTTTGAAAAAGGCAATTCAACATTTCGGAAAGAGGAATCCGGATTTTCGCGAACACACAAGAAAATATTCTGTCCCTCGTGAAATCACGCTGTCGGTTTTTTTGCCATAACTTTGTCGTTTCATTGTACCATTGTTTTCTTTTTAAAATGGTGTGTCAGGATGTATAGGGGTGTATTTAAAGTTTTGAAGTTGAACTGGGGCCTGAGGTACCCTGCATAATTTTTCTCCAAAAAAAGGTAAAAATTTGCGTCTAGACTAAAAAAATTTTTTTTATAGCGTCATTGGTTCAAATGAAATTCAGCTGGGTCATCTAAAAAGGACACCCTGTATAGTGCAGTATAGTGAGTGTATCTTGCGTGGGTTGAGAGTGATTGTATTTATTGGCGTGAATGTCTAGTGTGAGGGCCAATGGAGAAATATCGAGTACTCCACTACAAATTAGCACTTTTCTAAAATAGTAAATGCTGTGATTATATAAGCTAGATTGCAGTATTCCTGAAAAGTAGGTAGATACTGGGTATTCTTTTGTACAAAAATCGAGAAGTGTTTTATTCTAAGTTGGCATGGGGCTTTGGCTTGATGTCTATCGGGGTTAGATATTAAGTTTCCAATACCGATTCTAAGGCATCTATTTTATACAATATCAAGACTTTTTAACGATATTTTACATGCTTGGGCGTAGAGAGCTACTGCGGTTTATTTAGTCATAAATTGTATAGCAGCTCACCTCAGAGTGGCAGAACGTAGAAAATGACTCGGCAAAACATTAATTAATGCTAAATAATGAACCGTCATATTACATCACACGAAAGATGGAAGATTAAAGTAACAGCCAAATAATATTGACGGTAAATGATTATTCGGAAATCGTGAGATGCGGTCTGGTGTGATGTAGTTTTCAGAAAAACATTTTCTTTATCGTGCCAACGTTGTGATCTTTATTGAGCTCTGAAGATGATCTCAATAAAGATCGAAACGTTGGCGCGATAAAGAAAATGTTTTTGTGAAACCTACGCATCCCACAATCTCCGAATAATCATCGTCTAACGGTCACTAATCACCTCACATTGACGGTAAAGGGGAAAAAAAATTAGTAGTCGGTGTCTCGGGGACCGAAGCCCAAGGAGATGGCTAGGTAAAAAGTCGGAGGTCATGGCTTCGAGTCCCTCTCTGAAAACTATTTTTTCTTCTCAACCTTCTTTGCACATAAAAAATTAAAATTAATAACAACTGGTAAGATAACTAATAAAAATAATACGCAGTACGTCAGATAGAAACAATTTTCTGAATTGACAAGTTGTATCGATTTCCGATTGTTTTGACAATAGCCTTTAATTGACCTCGAAAACATATTTCCAGACGTAAACTCTCTATGGAAAAACTTTTGAAAGTAAACACCAAACTAACGCATTCTTTATTTTTGTGTTGACCTATTTCGGCAAAGTCAACATCCGCTGTTTTCAACCAACGAATTTCTCCAAGTTAGCGGGATTCATTTCAAGTATGAAATCTCTTCGCGATGTACTTCGTATTACTTAGACAGAGTATGACATCGTTTATTTTGTAATTGTGATAACTTTGTAATATTAATAAAATGTGTACATGCGTCTTTTTCTTGCGTGCCAATCTCAAAATTCGACATAAAAGTCCACGTTGAAATGGTGTTATTGTTCATATTATCGATCTTCCCCCTCGTCCATACCAATTACAACGCGCATTTACGACCGCTATCTTTCAATCAATTATGATAGATCCGCTAAGTGCCATTCAATGCGGACGACCCTGGTAAAAATTCCGATAAACGATGTTAAAAAGTAATTGGTGTTCAATATAAATATTCATGAAGTTCTTAACATTCACTGTTAAGACATTTTGTATTTAGAATTCGTGAAGATTAACGCCACGAAATAAATATAATCAGAACAATATTGTACGCACTTCTGGGATAAAAATGGTTTTGTTTGTTGTTATATCGCCCAATATAAATTCGCGTTTCAAAATTTCGAAGCGAACCAACCAATTGGTCAACCATTCGAATGGAAAGGTCTTCCCTTGAGAGTAATGTTTTGATTCACAGTACATACTAATAATATTGGTATGGCCAATTTGAAAGAACAGAAAAACCTCTCAGTTCCTATAAAGTTTTCGAAGAATATTCCTCCTTCATCAGAACTTTGAAACTATTTTTAATATTTCACAAGGCTAGCAAATATGAACAAATTATGGGCTCAAGCATGTTAAATTTTTGAGTTGATGGTAGAAAGAACAACCCGTCATTCTATGTCAATTGAAATGGTGGGTCAGAATTACTAACAAAAAGTTGGTAAATAGCAATAATTCATTTTATGAATATAATTAACAGCCTACAAAATAAACAAGTTTCTCAATTAAAATTTAAAGAATTCTGTTTTATATTAAAAAAATGTTTTTTCAGTTTTTTAAAAATCGGTATGACTTCTTGTAAAATGAACACATCATGAATAAACTTTTACCTTCGTCAATTTTATATATAATAATTATATTATATATTTATAATAGGTCGATAATAATTAGCAAAATAATAATGAAAGGGGCCCCCCTCACCAAATTTGAGTCATTGTGTTGTCACGACTATCGATGGAACGGTATCGATTCGTGCGTGGCGCTCGACGCGGCCGTGGAACCAATCTGCCCCGGAAGGTTGTACCGCTGTAGACGAGTCAGCAATTCCCGGCCGCCCGTAGACCTCCCGTCTCCAATCTGAAATCCATTCTTCACAGTAGAAACAATAATCCGTTCTTCGTTCATCACCAGCACCGCACAGACTCCTTTCCACATTTTTATAGAGATGAGCCGATTCGCCGGATCGTATTGTGAGTATCCGAATCTTCGAACAATTGCAGTTCGTTGTGACATCATTTTCTTTGCTTTTCAAGTTTAAATTCATGTACAATTTTGCCTTTTTTTATTTTAAAACAATTGTGAACTTCCTGTACGACACATATTCAATTTATACGCATTCTTTATTATAAACGCTTCGGCAATTGTCGTTCATTAGCGATGCGTCTTGGGCTAACCTTGAACTACAAGCTAAGCCTTTATAAATATTACAAGTATTAAATGTGAAAACATGACATTTTGTCAATTTAAAATTGAATTTATTTATTCATAAAATCATTTTGTATGGTTTATGCGTATATAAAACAACTTTATCCGACCGTTAAGTGACGTTAAACTTTTTAATATCAAGCTTTTCTGTCTACCACCTAGTTCTACTGTCAACCTTCTAATATAGAATTTAAAAAAGTCCTGATTTTATACCCATAATTCATCATTTAAAATTCGACGCAATTAAAATTGGATGGATTAATGTTTTATTTTATTAACAATCAGCAAGATCTAACGGGAAGGTTATCAGCGATCAGGTTATTCCAGACATTGAAATCTTCTGGGTTCAATATACTGAATTTCATCTATTTATTTTTAAAACATATTTTGTCCAATATCACTCTGAAACTGAATTTAAAAAAATATTGAAAATATCACTTTGATAAGTATTTTCACTGTTAGTGGATTATGAGATTGGTTGCATGGTTGAAACTTGAACGGAGCGGCTTGAAAATTGAGATAAGACATGAGTTTTGTTCAACAATGACAATTCAAAGATAAAAAAAGATTGAAAAATCTTATCGATGAGATTGATATCAGACTAAATATTATAATTGTGTACACATTGCATAAATATAAACCATAATGAATTTATGAGTTTAGCATGGAATGGATGATACCTAACGCCACTCAATTCTGTTAATTTTTATTTCTTATTTTAATATTGTAATTAGAAGTGTAACCGTTTAAATCATCAGTGTATTGATGAAGGGGTGGTATTCATCGAAAGCTTGATTAAGAAACTTACCGTTCTTTCATTTATATTTGCCTTATTTCTAGTCCTTCTTTATATACAATTTGAAAGTCACTTAATATTTCATTGTAAATTTTATACTTGAAAATTGCCCATTTTTGAATTTAGTATATTCAAAATTTCCTAGAATTTTTTATCACTTTGGACTTAACTACAAATACTCTTTGACACAAGACAAAAGAGTCATAAGTTTTGTTTAAAAATGGCAAGGTGAAATAAACTAATTAATTTTATACCAACTAGATTCAAAAGTCATCTTGATGTGATTGATAAATTATATAAACATAATTTATAAGCTTAACTTAGTAGTATGGACAAGATCTACAACCCCTCAAGACTTTTTTTAATTTTTTTATTTCTTATTTTAAATTGTAAATAGATGTTGTAATTATAAACCAACCAGATTGAAAAGTCAACTTTAGTTGGCTTAGTTGAACAGAGTTTAGCTTAGTGGAAAAAGTCAAAATCCAGTTTATTCCAATTCACAGTTATAGATAAACAATATTTATTTTAACATTAAGTAGTACCTAGTAAGCAGTATTGTTGTATTAATCCATATATGTATTTAGTCGTAATTGACATTAATTATTTTAATTAATTATTGTTATACGTTATTTTCTACTCTACTGCCTTATCGCTTAAAATGGAATGTTTTTAATTTTATTGATTAGTATATACCGATATTTTATCCATGTGCTTAGAACAGTTTTCAGTTATTACGCTGTATCACTTTCAGTATCACTTTACAATTAAAAACCTGTACTAACTAAATTGTATCACCTGCCATATTTTTTTTTCTTCAGCCCAAATTAGTTGATAATAAAGTTAAAAATTAATTATTCTATTTGAAGTAGGTATCAAATTGCTTTTTAATGTTTGCCAGTTTATAAAAGATTTTCTTCATTTTAAAATAAGTTTTAAGCTGTATCCCAGTATATTATTACTTATTTGATTTGTAATGTATTAATGCAGTTTACTTCTGGGTCTAAGACCGCAATGGACCCTTAGACCACCCATTGACTTATGAGAACAATCCACCATTTGAAGTAATGGTGTAATGTAAGGAGAAGTAATATTTTCCTCCTTATTATTTTTTTAAATTAATTGATCCAATTTGTATTGATTTTATCCTTCAGTTTTCTAGATCGCTGTCTAACTGTGGCAATGTACAATATGTTTGGTATCGGTTAAGTGATATAAACTGGCAAATTGTATGTTACAGTCATTAGTGCTTACAAATTATGTATAGCAGCTAGGTTTTTAAATTTTGTTTCTATTAAAAAAAAAAATGGATTTTAGTCGTTTTTTATGTGTACAATCATAGAAACTGTGATTCATTTTTAATGTTGCACTCTACTAAACAAAATTAAATATTTATCCAATTAAACTTATATTTGTATATAATCATTAATGTAGAATAAGCACTTACTTGAAATTCTACTGCATCTGCTATAAAATAGTCCTTATTTGTGTAGCTTCTCCTTAAAATTATTTTAGTTTTTCTCATGTTAAGAATGAACAATATATTTTCTCTGGATATATGAGTTTTAAAGACAAAAAGGTTTATATTGGTTTTATTAAAATTTGGATTAAAAAACTAAAAACTTGTTGGACAATCAACACAAAACTTTGTTTTCCCATTGACATATATGATGAAGGATACTAGGAAGCTGGGTTTTGCTATTCCCCAAGTACTTAGCCTTTTTAGTTCAGTTCAATTGATTTGATGCTTCTTTTAAGAAGCAGTAGGTCATAGATCATTATAAAATCCCCTCGGTCTCCGTTGAGCATTCGAAGATAATAATGGAGACACTTCCTTCCTCTACATTGTATAACCTAAAATGTTGTTTTCTCAAATATCAGTGACCGGTGCACCATCATCCCTGAGCTTTACCTTGTAATATCTGTAGCAATTTGGTAGCCAGTTTAGGTTCTTTAAACATGATTTTTCTATGTCCGACACTTCTCTGTACATTGTCTGGCAGTTTGCTGCTTGTTCATACCCAGAACTCCTTTGTGCCATGATACCCAAAATTCAGGTGTTTTCCCCTGGTTTTGGAGATTTTGGTTGCATTCCCTGGCTATTTTGGATGTGACCGTTTTACGAACTAATGATTTTAGGGCTGTTTGTCAGTGAAACCTGTTTTAATATTTCTAAAGGCCCTGTTGATAAAACAAACACAAAGATCACATGCAAAGATATTCAACTGCATATAAGAACTTTTAGCTTTTGAAAATAATAATAATAGTCGGTTGGATTAAAGATTACACTAATCCAAAACAAAGCCTATATAAGATGGCTGGCGCCATTCGGTCATAAATAGTCAAACTGCAGAGTAACGAACAAATAAATATGTAACACCGAAGACTTCCATAGGGGGAAAACTGGCTGCGTTTACGCCGGCCGACACAATAGCGGTGCAGATTGATGTATGGAGGTATAGAAATGGCCAGGACATGTATGTGACTTCTCTCTCTAAAAGGTCAACCTTCTATCACAAGTCCTATCCGCGGGAGATAAAATCTAGATTCCAATAGCTCTCCAACGGTTACGCTTGTTTGCGCAAGAGAGGTTTTTTTTGAACATTTCCGTATCACCGTAACGCCCGGGAGTGCCTTTTTTGGTTCGACCTTCCTACGCGACTTCTATATCTAACCGCCTATCCATTACCGTATAGATATCAATAAATTTTAAATAACATCCAAGATATTTTTAATTCTATTGTGTATAATATAATTATTTTAACAAAATAAATAAGATTGAAAATAGAAAAACAATGGCAAATAATAAACATATTTTATTAACTTATTTTTATTTTGTATTTTTATTCTTGTGAATTGTTGCATTTTCAAAACAAACAAAATTTATGACCGGATGAATTACTGCCCATTAAAAAAAAGACCAACTGGTTTTTGCAGTAAAAAATTGCCAACTTTGGAAATGCATATTAGCTTCAGTAAATTCAAAAATTCGGGAAAATATTAAATTTTGTACTTTTTACAAAAACTTCAAATTAAGCTGTGGTGGCAGGAAATCGACCTCGAGCGGCGCCTACAGCAATCGATAGGAAATTTTAACTTTCAAATGGTCATGTTTCACTTTGCCCGATTTCACAACAGTTTTCGAGTTATTCGCGATTTTTGGTCAAAAAACGTAGTTTTTCAATACTCATGGAAAAAACCGATCACTCTCTCGCGATTTTCACGAATGCATAAATGTTGAACCGCCATATTTTCGCAAATTTTACATTTTACAACTTTTATTTCGAGGATTTTTTTCAAAAAATTAAACGGGGAAGCGACCATTTTTCTACTTTGTCGTAATTTGCCCTCTTGGGGTGCGAAATGCTATTGTCGATCGATTGATGTTTACCTCATCACAGAAATTCAACTTTTCCTTCCAATTTCACAGGTCTTTCAGGTGGCAGTTTCGCTTCGAAAAACGAATTGAAACAGTAGGTTAATGTATGGTAAAATCGGTTTTTTCCATGTGCCGTAAAAGACCACGTTTTTCGCCCAAAAATCGCAAATAAGTCGAAAACTGTGAGAAATCGGGCAAAGTGCGAGGTGGCCAATTGAAAGTTTAAAATTTTCTATCGATTTCTATCAAAAACGAATTCCTGGGTCCACAGCACAATTTGAAGTTCTCTAATTTTTGAATTTACTGATGAATGACAGAAGCTAGGAAAACATCTTAAAAAAGCCATCTTGCTCAGCGTCGGTTAAAATTTTCCAAAAAATGATATACCTAACGCCGCACCTCTCTGACTTAAGAGGCTGAGAAAATATGCATTGTTAAAATTGGCCTTTTTTCCTTTAAACCACCCCGTCTTTTTTTATGGGCAGTGTAGAAACAGATATTTTCAAAAATATTTGATAATTAACTGTTTAAATAAACTATTAACTATTTAACGTTAAATAAAATTTTTTAATTGTTTCAATTTGAAAAAACACTGGATTATTGGTTGGTTTCAAAATAGCTCAAATTCTAATGCACGGAGAGGAGGTATTTTTTTTAGATATTAGTTTTTTAATTTTATTTATGTACAATTTAGTTAAGTTAAATATAGGTTGAAATATATTTTGCGATTTTGTCTCGTTTGAGAATTTTTGCTCGAAATTTAAATAAGAAAAAGAGCGAGTATCATCATAAGATAAATTGGTCTGCCATCTACAATACTTGATTTTTTAGTGATGGTTCATTAGGAACAGATGTTTATCAACAGTTTTTATGGTCTTCATGGATTAAAATAATTAACTGTTGAAACAAAACAAAAAGTTTAATTTAAAAAAAATGGTTTCAATTTGAAAAACATTTGTTTTGTTGGATTATTGGTTGGTTTCAACATAGCTCAAATTCTTACTCACGGCAAGGAGTTATTTTTTAGATATTTAGTTTTTCAATTTTCAGTATTTACAATTTATGTAAGTTAAATTTATTTTAAATACATTTGCTTATTTTCCTCGTTTGAGAATATTTGCTTGAAATTTAAATAAGAAAAAGAAAGAGTATCATCATAAGATAAATTGGTCTGCCGTATACATTACTTGATTTGTTAGTGATGGTACATTTATAAGTAGAATGGAAATGTTGCACTCCTGTGGAAATACATATTTAGCATATATAACCTACTTGAAAGGAATTTTAAAATACAAGCTTTGTTGTTTTGTTTTTTTAATTCTAGGAGCGATGAATGAGAACGAAACAGTGCTAGCTGGATTTTGTGAAATTACTGGCGCAACATCCGAAGAAGCGACATTTTTTTTAGAATCCGCAGCTTGGGTACTGGAAGACGCTCTGATCACCTACTACCAGAGCTGGACACCGTCAGAGCCGACCGCCCCCGCACAGCCCACGCCCGAAACCCTCACGCCGCCGCCAATGGGCGACTCTGACAACGAAGCGCCTTCTGCCCCGAGAGGCAAGCCGAAATTTGGCACTCTTTCTAGTCTCAGGAAGGACTCCAGTTCCGACGAGGAAGAGGGTCAAAGGTTCTACGCGGGCGGATCCGTTCACAGCGGTCAGGAGGTGGTCGGCCCGGGTAAGCACAGCACAGACGTTATCAGCGACATGTTCAAGTCAGTGCGGGACCTCGGTGGGGTCGAAGCGGCCAGTACTTCCCGCGAGGGTAAAGCCAGGCCCATGTTCAAAGGCACAGGGTACCGGCTGGGCCAGACCCCGGACGACACGGAAGTCATCTCCTCCGGGCATCGCGAGCGCCGGAGGCGTGAAGTCACTCTAAGACTCTGGAGAAACGGCTTCAGCGTCAACGAAGGACCCCTCAGGTCCTACACGTCCCCGCAGGACAAAGAGTTTCTCGACAAGATCAGAACCGGCCAGGTCCCTCAGGAACTGGTCGAGGATTCGACGGAAGAGTCCGTCCATCTAAATATGGAAGACCACCGGCACGAAGAGTTCAACCGGCCCAAAGCGACCGCCCGGGCATTCACAGGCCAAGGGTTCATTCTGGGCAGTCTGACCCCGAACGTGACCACGCTGCCTAATCCGCAGCCACCGCAGACGAGCCCGGTGGAACCGCCTTCCACTGAGACCGCTCCGCCTTCGGTCGACGTCGACCCTTCCCAACCTACGACTGTCGTTCAAGTAAGGCTCAACGACGGTTCTCGTCTCCGGGCCGAACTCAATCACACTCATACGATCGGGGATCTGAGGAACTATCTAATCAGTTCGAGACCAGAGTATCGTCAGTCTCCCTTCATGTTACTGACAACCTATCCGAGCAAAGAGCTCACCGACAATAACCTGACCCTCGCAGAAGCAGGCATACTCAACGCGTCTATTCTCATGCGTATGAAGTAACTACACCATCGATTTTTTTTGTACCATATGCCTACTTTTGTATTTATTTTTACATACTTTTAAACAGTCCCTTTTACCACCGGAGCATTTTATTTTGTAGCACTTTTTCAGATAAAAATTTGTCGCTGACGAATTTCATGTGTAAATAAAGAATCAATTACAACATGTGGGATTTTCATTTTCTAAAGAATAATTTGTTTTTTATTTTAAGATTTGTTAGTGCAGTTATTTTTATGTCCAATTAATGATTATTTTCAAAATAGTTAATTTTTATAGTCTTGTGTTTTCAGCTTTCTTTCTCCTGTTCATTTTGCAATTTGTGTAATTGTAATGCGATAAATAAACTATATATTTACAAATTTTAAAACAATCGAAAACAAAATATACAGTTAATTTAATTTTTTTTTCAACTAACCTACTTGTTCCTTCTTACTAAAAGAAAAACGTACTTATATATTAATCCATTCATGTTTAGTGGTCCAATTACCAAATTACTTATTTCAATTAATTTTTCTTTTTATGTAAGATCTTGGTTTGAGATGAAAAGGTTAGTGTCACGAGCGGATTCGAACTCACGATCTTCGGTCAATACGCTGCTGCTCTGACCTCTTGAGATATCGTGACTTCGATCCACTCGGACACCAACTCCCATCTCAACCTATAACCTTTTGAATTTTCCATCTTTTTGCCATTTTTCAGATGTGTAATGAGGATTGGCATTTGAAATGGCAACAAGAAGGAAAATTAGAAAGGTTGTAGGCTGAGATGGGGAGTTGGTGTCCGAATGTATCGAAGTCAGTTAGCTCAAGTGGATAGAGGAGCGGCGTATTGAGCTGAAGGTCGTGGGTTCGAATCCCACTCGTGGTACTAACTTTTTCGTCTCGACCAAGACGTTACATAAAAAGAATAATTAATTGAAATAAGTACTGTATTATTTTCGCTCAATATTTCATCAGTAGAGTGATTAAAAGCATTTTAATTACATTTTCCCGTAATTTTTAAGAGTTCGTTGTCAGGGATTGGTGTTATTGAGGTTTCCGGTATGTCTGTTAAATTGACGGATTATTCTGTTTTGTCCGTTGCCCAATCAAACTGATTGGTCGTGACCCGTTTAGGAGCCATGTGTGAGGGGTTGATCCTAACCAAGTTATCCGTTTCACCAACACACCCATTTGAATCTGACGTTTTATCCCCATTTGTGAAAAATTTGGGTGAGCCGACGAAAAAAAATTATTCTCTGCCAAATTACGAGCTCTCGGCTTTTGTATAACAGTAATTTATATGAACCATCTACAAAGATGGAAATCTTTGCCAGATCATGAGTAGAGCATGGATTTACATGCAATATTCCATTTAATACACTAATAAAACCTCAAATATGCAGAATTACATGCACTAATATAACCCTCAAATTTGTGCTAGAAAAAAAGAAGCATGAATGATTCATTTGAAAGGATTTTTTTTTAAATGTATTTATTATAAAGGTGTTTTTTAGAACATGGAAATTTTTGAGACTTTTTAATAAAGAAGTCTGTGTTCTTTGTTAATAAAGAAGATATGTCACAATATCTCACTGGCACTCTCAACATGACACAAGAATGGCACATCTACACAGAAAACAAACACTTTGAGTGAGTACAATATTTCGATTAAATCTAAAATTTCTAGCATTGTATAAATTCATTTTTTGTTACATCGTACATGTATTTGTAAAATTTAAACGATGTTTATAAATCCCATGATCTGAAGATGATCTCAATGAAGATCGAAACGTTGGCACGATAAAGAAAATATTTTTCTAAAACCTACGTCACACCAGGCCGCATTGCACGATCTCCAAACAATCATTATTTATTATGATTTTTACGATTGCGATTTTTAGTCGCTATGAGCAAATGAGACAATAGAGATAGTGAGTCTAGCATGTTACACTTGAGAAGAAGTCGCCCATCGGTGACACTCCCACGTATTGAGTCAGTCAATCTCTGTAGAGATCCCTCGGCTGCTTTAAACGACGTGTGGGATTGCCAGGAATGCTGGGACAAGAAAGCTGTTGGACAAGTGGATTAGGGTGAAGGTTTGAATTTTTTTGAAGTTTTTGTATCGGGAATTTATGGTATTTGGAGGCCATTGTGGATTGTTAGGTTTGAAACGTATGGGACAGTTAAAAATTTTTCATAACATTTTTGATTTGGTTTTTTCGTTGATACCCAACACGCAATTCCGTCCATATCGGTCTCAGGTGTGTCTTGTAAATGGTTGGTTTGTTAGTAAGAACAAATGGATATTCGGGGTGTAAAGACATCACCTTTGAAAAATCAAACATGTTATTTGTACAAGAAGCTGAGTTCCAACTAACGACATTTTTTAGGTTTTCTTGGCTGAAAATATTGAAAGAGTACTGAGTCCTGGCAATTTTGGTTTTTCAAATGAGGCTCTTTTCCACAACCTGACTACTTCAGAAAAAGTAATTTTTCAAGAAAGGCAAAACACCACACTAACATGTTTTGGAAAATGGGAGACCTAAAAAAAGATACGGTTTATTTCAAGAGGATTACCACGGTTATCAGCAAGATATCAAATATGCGGTTGTTATACCGGTTCATAAAAAGAGGAACCTACCCGACATTAAAAATTACAGACCGGTATCATTACTTTCTATATTTTATAAAAAAATTTAAAAAACTAATACAAAAAGGTGATAACGATTTTTTTCAGGAAATAATATTTTAACTTGTCGAACTTGAAATAAACGTCAATTTATTGACCATGGTCTATAATGGTTTGAACAATGGTACGAAATCCATTATATGAAAAATGGCAAAAAGGAAGGAAAGTCGAAAGGTTGTAGGTTGAGATGGGGGAGTTGGCGTCCGAGTGGGTCGAAGTCACGATAGCTCAAGTGGTTAGAGCAGCGGCGTATTGAGCCGAAGGCCGTGGGTTCGAATCCCGCTCGTGACACTAGCTTTTTCATTTCAACCAAAACCTTACGTAAAAAGATTAATTAATTGAAAATGGTACGAAGGTTGCTGGTTTGTTCCTAGATATTACAAAAACTTTTGATACCCTATATCAGCACCAATTGTGTTCGCCGAAACATTAATGTCGAGGATTAGCCTGATCTATAAAGCTAATAGGTTAATCCTCTAACAAATAAATTCCTTGCTGATCATCAACCTTCTGAAGTGGTCAAGAATTCTGATCGGTTCTCTGTCGAGCATAAAAGCTAATAAGGCGTTATGTGGGTGAAGGAATGCTTGAAAACAATAAAAGTAAATATGAAGTACCAAATGACCAAGGCGTTTGACATTAATTTCATGAATCTTTTCTAGATCGAATTGGCTTTAAGGTTTCTACAAGAAAGTTAGGAAGATCGTGAAAGATTTCCAATGTGAGGACATTACAGTGTCAACCAACCTTCTAATGGCTTTGGGTAAAAGGTACGCCATAGATTTGCGATAATCCCTGACAGCAGGTTCAATAAAACATTTTCAAACATTATCCTGTGATCCGCCTATCTTCGCTTCCTTGAGCGAATCACGGAATACATCGAGCACCCGTACTAAGAAAGAATCTAAATTGGCCAGTTAAATTTTTATTCCCCCTTAGTGATTTTCTCTACTGCTCAATGACGTTCTGTATTTTTTCTTTGACCTAATTTCCTATTCGTGATTAATTTTTTAAGCGATGTTTATAAAATCTTCCCATTAGTATTAGGAGGCTTTTCTTGTTTGGTCGGATTGGTTTTTTTGTGAGGATAAAGACCCATTAGCGAATGCCCTTGTTTGGGACAGGCACTAATTGGAATCGATTAATAACTTTATATCCTAATTGGTGCCGATTTTGTGCACACGCCCCGTCAAATTTGTCCTTAGTTTAATTTTAAGAAAATTAAAGCAATGAAGTCCACCTTGAGTGAATGGTAATTCGCCCCCGTGATCGTTTTCGTGTTGGATGATGACGAGAACCAGGGTGGATGTTTTGCCGAAGCTTCGCCGGATTTTTTCCTCCCTGCAAAATATCTTCTAACGTTATCGAGCAATAGTGCATGAAAACGTAAGAAGCCAACTAATACTACTTTGTATTCATTTTGGATACGGTACATACATTTCTCTCACTCCGTCTTTTATCTCTATCTCCCTCACACACTCTTTCTCTCTAAAACTCTACCTTCCTCTCTCTTACTCTATCTATCGCTGTATCTGTTTTGATATTTTGGTCTTTTATTTTGTCCTGCGCTGTAATCTTTCTATTTCGTGTGCTCTCAGGGGTGCATGAGCGCATATTGCCCCGGGCAGTCGGGGGATGTAGAATTTTCCATAAAGTATTGTAAATTTACCCGTTCCCCTAAAACACTTAAAGGGGGCAAAAAAATAACGGAGTAATATTATAATAATATGTAAGGTATTGGTTGAAATGCAAAAGCTAGTGTCACAAGCGGGATTCGAACCCACGACCTTCGGCTCAATTCGCCCCTGCCCTAACCACTTGACCTATCGTGACTTCGATCCACTCGGATACCAACTTCCCATCTCAACCCCTCCTTTCGAATTTCCCCTCCTTTTTCCCATTTGTAGGTAATTACTAACTAGGGACTAGGTAACTTTTTTCATTTCAACCAATACCTTACATAAAGATTAGTTAATTGAAAGAAGTTATGTGGTCTATCGGACCAAAAAATATAATGGATTATAATATTATATTTATATTTAGAATATATATTATATTATTTTATATTATAATAATATATATTTAGAAACGTAGAACATAAAATTGGCAAAAATAACTGCGATCGAAGTCATCAGGAGTAAGACCGCCTGGTATGCCCACTGGCTTACGCTCTTTCAGAGATTTGAAGTAACCTGTCCCACCTAGGAAAACCTTGCTGATTGGCCAGCTTTTTTTTTAGATCTGCTATCAGATTCAAGAAACGGCATCGGGATGATTGCTTACTCCGAGCTCAGTCCTCGCTTAACTTTTCCTTATTCAAACACTTGTCTCACCCCCACACCTTATTTAATCTACAGAGAGAGAACCTTAATTCCCTTAGTCTTTCAAACTTAAGATGGCTACTAAAACCCCGCTGCGAGGCCCTTAACTTGAACTCTGCACTTTGGTTGAAGGGCAAGGAGGGGTTATGTGCCCTCTGCAATTCTCAATCGGTGGAAACAACTGCATTTTATGGCCGAATGTACAATATTGGGGGAGATAAGGTTGTTGCACTTGGGATCTTTTACCCTTAATAGAAGCACTCTGTTAAATCTGTTGGATGGCCCAGATCCACGGGCGCTCACGCAGTACGTCCGCCACGCCTGGAAATATAGGTTAGACCTAATTATGGAATTCAATTTCTGACCCCTCCAATTCATTCACTCAATTTCCTTTATACAATATATGGCTATTATATCCGATATATATNGATTTTTTGTCCCTTTACCATCAAGACTTTTCCCCTCTGTTTGTTTTCTATTAGAAGTAGTTTTACTATTATGTTTAACCTTTTTTGATGGTGTGCTAGCACGTAGCGAATAACGTTATAACCTCGCTTTAATTCTTCTTATTTTTTTTGTTTGTTTATTCTTTTTCTCTTAACAACGACCTCCGGCAGACGGATTGTGATCTATGCCTGTATTCGTAGAAGTAGAAAGTAATAATAAATCATAGTAATTACTCTGGACGATTGCCCTGGAACGAGTGCTTGCGGCGGCGCGGATCACAAACTTCAACTAGGCCTACTAGCTCTGCTTGGGGTGGGACCTAGTAGCTTATAGGACTATGCTTTTCCTTTGGCGTGCTACTAGTGCTTTGTGATTAGCTAGTATGTAAATTGCTATTAACATGTAATTGACTGAAACCTGATTGGAAACAACAAACCATAGCCGACCAATGTGTGGACACGTCACCTTTCTACTGCACACTTTGTTCCAGCATATTGGCCTCCTTTGATGTGGTTAGTGAGACCGCTTCAAAAGCCATTGTTCCTCATCAGTCATCACGTTTGGCCACTACACCCACCAATATGGGCCACTACAGGCCTTCCCCCTCTACACAACTGTGATGGCCCAGTTTTTGTGCCATCCTGAAGAGGGGTCGTAAGGGGTTGTCCTATGCCGACGAGCAAAGCCAAAAAATAACGGAGTAATGTTATAATAATAAATAATATTACTCTGGACGGCTGCAGTGGGACGAGTGCTTGCGCCGGAGGGTGATCACACACTTCTCCCAGGCCTAATGGCCCTGCTTGATATGGTCCAAGACAGGCCAATGCATTGCAACCAAGATGGGCACCCTGCCACCCTGACCATGGGTTTGGCTCCACACACTGATAGATGGTCCAATCTTGATAGCCTATAGTAGGACTATACTTTTCCTTTGGCGTGATGTGAGCTTTGTGTTTACCTAGGGTGTATAATTTGCTATCTACATGTAATTGACTGAAACCTGATTGAAAACAACAAACAATAGCCTACCAATCTGTGGGCACGTCACCTATCTACTGCACAGATTGTTCCAGCATATTGGCCTCCTTTGATGTGTTTAGTGAGACCGCTCCAAAAGCCATTGTTCCTCATCAGTCATCCCATTAGCCATTAATATGGGCCACTACAAAAGCCTTCCCCCTCTACACAACTGTGATGGTTCAATTTTTGGGCCGTCGTGAATAGGGGTCTTAAGTATGTCCAATGCCGACGAGTAAAGCAAAAAAACGTTTAAATAACATTATGTTTTAACATAAATACCATAAATACAAGTTCCTGGAATATAGACGGTTATCCTGGGCAGTAATTTGATCAAAATATGTGTGGTCCGTCGGTCGTCGCTTTCAAAAATTCGCTGTTGAACCGCTCTTCCATTTCAGAGTTAGCCAAAATGTCAGGTTTTTATACATTTTATTTGATACAGAAGAGTTGGAAAGTTACGAAATTCAGTTATTACATTCAGGATCTCGCCGAACAAAGCGAAAGCGGTCAGTTCCTCAGGTTGAATTGTTATCAATAAAAAACAGCGAACTTAGGCGGACCTTGCATAATATGTCCCCTCTGCTGTTCAACAATTCTACTTGTCGACCACTTAACAGGTTTACTCAGTGGGCTTTTTTTTCAGGTTTAAAGGCAGTCAATAAAAATTACTCCATTGGCATTTTAAGTGCATTACTTTCAATGATTCTGAAACGGTTTCCCCCCTATCGGTCATCTCGTATTTCCTCTCGGATAAAGTGGATAGCGCTCGCCGGTTGGCACAATTCATCATCGGAGATACACATCTTTATGATGAGAGCCGCCGCAATTTATTCTTCCACTGTTTATATTTAGACCCACCGCAACCGTTGTCCGGTTAAAAACGTACAAGATTAACGCGATACAATTTGATACTTAGAAAGATCAAACTTAATTTTTATTTTGTCACCCGCTTATAAAAGTGCGAGTGTTAAAATAAACTAGGCAAATTTATTCATCGACTATACGTAAAGAAACTCAATTTGAAATTTAAATAAAAGTAACAGGGCACTGTATATCCTTATAGTTAAAAGGAGAAATTTTTACCTTACAATTAAATAATCTTTTTACGTAAGGTTTTGGTTGAAATGAAAAAGTTAGTGTCACGAGCGGGATTCGAACCCCCGACCTTCGGCTAAATACGCCGCTGCTCTACCACGCTATCGTGACTTCGATCCACTCGGACACCAAGTGCCCATCTCAACCTACAACCTTTCGAATTTTCCCACCTTTTTGCCATTTTTCAACCTTTTCATTTCAACCAAAACCTTACAGAAAAAGATTAACTATTTGAAAGAACTAATTTGGTCAATAGACCACTAAATATAATGGACATACTATTAATTAGAGTTACACCATCTCTAGATTATTGTAGAAAAAATAATCACTACATAACTGTAAAATTTTATTTTCATTTGCAATATTATACTTTAAATATCAACCAGGCCATGTTAAAAGTGTTATTGCTGCAGGAGACACGCGAAATAGAAGATGCCATGTCAACCCACGCTGGCCAGAGCTGTTTTTATATTAAAAAAGAAATGGGGTTGCCAGTTCAAAATCTCGCCCTATTGAAATAATTCGCTGAGTTTCGAACCGAGAACCGTAAGCGTGCAAATACAATTTGTCCCCTAACATAGCAACGTACCACTAGGTACTAGGTAATAGCATTACCTAGTGTTAGTTTATTATTATCACTAATAGTACATTTTATTATTATTGATAATCTGTTTGGGATCTGGTTTCTGGTCAGGTAGAGAAAGAAGTAGACTCTGTGATCACTTGTCAAGCTTTCGGCCTTTATAAGACCATCATCAGGGCAGCATCCTATTTCTCGACTACGAGGTCTCAAAGTACATGTGGTTGGTTAAGTTTTTTCAGTTTTTTCAAGGATAGTGGTCTCCCCAAAATGCAGGTCCAGTCGATTAAGAAAATGCTATGGCGTAGGACTTTATCTTTATCGACTGGGCCTGCATTTTGGGAGACAACTATCCTTGAAAAAACTGAAAAAACTTGTCTTAATTTCAACTTAACCAACTTCATGTTCTTCGAGACCTCGTAGTCGATGTCGTCGGTTCTTTTTCAGTCATTCTGTAATGTTAATATGAGAAATAGGATGCTGCCCTGATGACGGTCTTATAAAGGCCGAAAGCTTGGCAAGTGATCATAGAGTCTAATTCTTTCTCTATCTGACCTGAAACCAGATCGCAAACACATTAATCGTCATGGTCAATTTCTTCTTCATCAGCATTATTGATGATGTATTACCTTGGCTGGAGCATTTGAATCGTATTTGCCACGCTAGCGGTTCTCGGTTCGAAACCTGGAATAGGCCATATTTTTTCTTTAATTTTAATTTTAACAATATATGAAAAAAAATTATAAAGTGGTTTGACCCCCTTGCCATTACTTCACATTTTTATTTTTCCACGCTTTCATCGATGTGTTTTAGTAGAACTTGCCAGTAAAAACGCTCGGTTTCTCAAATGCGAAAATATTTGTTCAAAAATAATCAAAAATCGATAAATCCCTCAGTTCAATTCAGTAGGACTGCCTGTCAGTCGATAAGACTAGTTACGTCGATTCGTCGAGACCGGTTTTCAGCTCGGAATACTACAAGCAGGCTGAAACAGATTTGTATCTGGATCCAAAGAGAATACAATTTGCTAATGGTCTGTCAAATGTTAATATAAAAAATATACACACAAAGGAGAATATATGTAAATATAAACATACCTCCTTGACAGTGCGAATATTTCTTTTTACCACGCCCACGCCTTTTTAAATCTAAATTTGAAAAGATAAATTCGCATTCAATTGTGAAAACGCGGTAATAGTGAATTATTAAAAACTAAAGTTACCACGTTTAAAGTATGTAACTGCATATTTCAGACTTGAAAAGTTAAATTATTTAAAAAAATTACCATTTGTACATTCGCCAAATTTGACAACGTTCTCATCATAAAGTAATCACCGAAGAATTACTCAACTCTGCCAAAACTATGTATTTTGGATCAATGTAAATTATTATCTGCTACTACTGCATGTCACTATGCAAAGAAATGGCCATCTTGTCGTCTAAGAGATGGTTTATTTTTGGAATATAAGTAGTTAATAGTATATCAAATCCATATATGTTTAGCGGCCATAATTGACAATGTTAATTATTTCAATTAATTATTCTTTTTATCTATCGTCTCGGTTGAGATGAAAAAGCTTGTGGCACGAGCGGGATTCGAACCCACGACCTTCAGCTCATTACGCCGCTACTCAAACCACTTGAGTTATCGTGTCTTCGAAGGTCATGGGTTCGAATCCCTCTCGTGACACTAGCTTGTTCATCTCAAACAAGATCTTAGATAAAAAGAACAATTAATTGAAGCATATCAAATTGTAAAATTAAGTCTTTGAAATCTGTATCAATTATTTGGTGTACTGCTCCATTATCTCGTTATCTTCATTTACTTTGTTCTGAGAGAGTAAGCTGATTAAAACTTTCGGGGAATCTTAAATTTCCAATCCATACAGCACTGTTTAGAAAACTTTAAACATTTGAAAAGCAAATCTCCCGACCGCGTATTCTCCTCCTGTCCCATCAGATTTCTTCCTTTGATGTCCAAAATCCAGGAAAAGCTCATAGAAACATTCCTTCTTACCAATTCGGCTTTTCCTTATACTCGGTCGTCCTTAAAAGGACAATGAGGATCTTTAACGTCCGCACCTAGCCTTCCGGCCTTATAGGACGTTTTGATTCTCAAGATGAGAGCTGATGCACCTCCGCATACGACAGAAGTGTGCTACTGCCGCAGTGGTGTAGAGGCAGCTCGGCCCTGAGGGGCCAAGACAACCTCGCTCCCCGCTTGACCATTCCGAATGTCGGGTCCGTATTAAGCATCGAACCGTATGCCGCGCTCAAAGGGCTGCCTAAGCCAAAATACATCAGCCTGGTCTCCCGCGCACTCCTTAGATAGAGAAGGCCACTCTATCTCCCAGATTATTGGGGCTTCCCTAGCGTAGAAACTACCGGATCCGCTCCGGCCGCGTTCGTTTAAAGTGGAATTGCTAACCAGTAACCACTTCCTAGAGGAGACTGGCTAAGGTAAAAGCCGTCAATCGAGCACATTACGTACACCTGCGTGCAACGCGCATTCGAATAGGAGCAACCGATTCACTACCATTTCCATCTGCCACTACTCACGCATTCGCGGGACTCCGTCAGCTTGGTCTGAGCGTCCTCAACGCTATACGCTTCGATTGTCCGAACCTTCTTACCCGTGTGGCCGGGTGAATAAGAATGGTCATACGCAAGTCTCGTGCGAAGGTCACAGATAGAAGACAGCCTCTTTTCCAGGTTCAACCTGCCAGGGGTGTCACTACGGCCAACTACGAGTCCATTCCCAGTGTAACAGGGGCTGAACCTTGCAACATTTCTGTTTCCCCGTAGTACAGATGGTTGTACACCCTCCCCCGCCTATGCAGACAGGATTTGGTACCCTAACCCACGTGTGCCTCTGATAAAGCACCCGCCGTCTCATGCCGACACGAGTACAGCTTGTGCTTTAGAGAGGTTGCCACGCCCTCAGGACTACACCATTATGTTGCGCACGGCACCCCCTAGTAACCTAGGGTTGGGGGAGGTCGCAGGGAAGAATGAAGGAACCTGGGTTGAGAAAGGAACGTGGATGAGGACACGAGGTACACCTTTCTTGGGCTCCGAGCCTTAACGACATTGCACCACTCGTCGTAGTTGTAGTTCCACATTAAGTGGGCTCTAACTCCCTGGGTAGATGATACCAATTCGGCTGCCATCTCCTTAGTAAATCCTTATCTTCTGACACCGCTGCTTCATAGTGGTGTGCGGACAAGAATATTCATACATTCATTCATTCGAATCCCGCTCGTGTATTGACTTTTTTTATCTCAACTGAAAACCTTAATCAATTGTAAAACATTCATACATCAGACACAAACCGGCGTCCCACAAGGGTGCATTCTTCGTCCTGTATATCATTTACACTGTTGACTTTCCTTCGAATCGCAACATCATTACACCCGCCGTATTTTTGTCTTGAACCCGAATCCTATCAAGCAACTCCCAACATCCAACAGCACATCTTATTTACCAAAGATTGGTGCAGAAAGTGGAAGACAGGACCAAATGAAATGTGACGAAAAACAAAAGCATTCTTGCTCTCCACTGTACGTCAACAACAAAGACGCCAACAATCAACTCACATACTTGAGATCATACATAGTATTACGTCGAACCCCGAAACGTAAGAGACCATCGAAACTCAACTCTATTACAAGGCTTTACTGCTACTACTCAGGAAAGACTAAAGCTGTGTGGTTCCAGGAAATCTTTCCTATCAAAAGTCCAGACAAATTGCCAAAGCTCATTACTACGTCACTAACCTCACTATCAACAACAACCTTGTTTTCTTTTCATTCTTTTTGTCGGCGAACACCCTTGGGGGAACCCTTGTCACTTTCCCAAACCGAGAACCTGCCACGACACTTTAAATGACGATTGTCATGAGACATCCTCGCCTTTTAATCCGTTATATTGACTGCTTGTTGGTTTCTCTTGACCTGTATCCTCTGAGTCCACTTTTATCCATAGTGGCAGTGCTGTGACCAACAAAAAAAAATAACCACGCATATGTTTGTAGTATATATTTTTATATTTACAAGGTACAAATAAGTTATTTATAAAAAAAATTGGTAGTGTGTATTTTTTGTTGAATTTTATTTTCAATTTCCACTTATTTGATCCACCTTTCACCAAAATATTGTTCAATCAAAATATTACTAGACTTAAACATAAAAAAATGCTTTTACATTTTAAGGCCTACAAAAGCGTGATTTTGGATGTCTTGAAAGAGTTTTACGTTGCTTGAGTTGATGATATTTTAAAAATTTATTGGTTTATTCATGAACTTTTCATTTTCTTTTATGAGTCTGGCGGACTTTTTGCAATTTGCATTTTTTCGAGCCGTCCTGAATTTGTTTGATGTTAGTGAAAAAAAAAATGATCAAACTTCGGGTCTTGCTGTGTACTTTAGAATACAATCAATGAATTGTATTCTATTAATTGTTCACAAAGTAAAAGAAAAAATCTTGAAAGTAAAGCTTTTTGCAATCCTGTAGAACGCGTCTTTTTATTCAGAATCGATTCTTTCGGCCTTTATCTAACCGATTGGCGATTGGACGCAATCCCTTCGTGCGACTGTGGGAAAAAGGTTTTTTCCAGCCCCGTTTCGATAAGGATCTCGTTCGGTCTAATTAGAAAGCCGAGACCGACACGAAAAGTTCGATTTCGGACGAACTCGGTCGGCTTTTACCGTGGACACCTACAGCCGAAGAATCCCACTGCTTCAACGGCAGCGTCTAATTGGTAGAAAGTCAAATTTGAAAGCCCTCCCAAAAAAAAGCCAAAGACCATAAGAATCGAATGACAAACGTGTATTTTTATCCAGAATGCCGTTGTATCATCTTGTAGAATTTCGAAATGCTATTTTCCTTGAAATATTCCCCGTTTATTTTGGATAAAGGTGTTGATAACGATAACAACATATCGGATAATTATGTTTTCTCAGAATTTAGTCTTTATTTGTTGAAATTGTATGTTAGAAATGGTTATAGATGGAACTATCTCTTTCATGACAATCACTGATTATTCTTGAACTTCATTGTTGTGCTCTTACATTTAACCTTTATTATTTGAACTAACAGTACTAACAAATGACTAAGAACAAAGTCATTTTTCCCTAAAATTCCATAAACAACTCATCTGGAGCCACGTTTGAGCGAAATTTGAAAATTATACCGCTAATAAAAAAAAATTGTGAACCCTGTGACTTTCTTGAAAAAGCTCACTCATACATCTGCCCCGCTGGACAGTTGAATAATGTTCTCCTTTTTTGGAAGGTCGCAAAATCAACAATGTCAAAACTCAGATATTTTACTGTATAAAGAAGATGAGTTGAGCTGTGAATAATTCATAGAGTCGAGATCCATTCGTCAGATCTCATTTGTAACGAATCCTTTGAACATAACAATATCTCAAAGACGAAAAACCGGACACTTATTTTATGTTGTTTATTCCAAACTATTTTTTATCTTTATATTAATTACAATATAATTATTATAAAGTAAACCAAATTAACCGAAATCGGAAATTAATGAGTTTTTAATTTAAAAAAATCTATTAGATTTTGTGGTTCGATTGACCAGATACCTTCTTTCAATCAATTAATCTTTATGTAAGGTATTGGTTGACATAAAAAAGCCAGTGTCACGAGCGGGATTCGAACCCACGACCTTGCTCTACTACTTGAGCTATCGTGAATCGATCCACTCGGACACTAACTTCCCACCTCAACCCACCTTCAATTTTCTTTCTGTTGTCTGACAAGGTTATTCCAGATATCCACTTTTAAACTTACAACTATGTAACAAACAAACTACTGTATTTTTAAAAAAGTCACTGAAGATGATCTATATTAGACCGAAACGCCGTCTGACAAAATAAACGCCTAGTGCAGATGAGACAATTTATTTCCCACCATCAACTTACGGAGTTCCATAAAATTAGGATGAACACTATCAAAAAAGTAGAAGAGAAGGCCATGGGCCTATAGGCGAGAATTTCTGCTTCTTGCTTGAAATTTGCTCATGGCCTGGGATCCACATCCAACGTTTGCTATTTGTAATTATTTTTGTTTTTCATTTACACAGTTCAAGACAACTTTTTAGTTGATCTCGTAAGCCTGGAGAGCTTTTGAGCTACCCAGGCTATCTGATAGTATTATTGAACCTTGAGATGTTTGCCCTCTTTATGCCCATAACAATACCAATTTCTTATTTTTTCATTTTCCCTTTTTGCGATAATTATTGAACGGTTTTCCAAAGTCTAATGTTTTCTCTGATAACGCTGATATTTTTACCTAACTGAGAGGCAAAAAAGAGGCCACCCTTATTATTTTTAATTATAACTTAGACAGTCTTCCATTAAGATTATCTTACAACAATATTTGGTCCGTTTTAAAAGGTCTGAGGTAAATAAAACTCAGATAAAATCTACCACTTGTGTTTACAATTGGATTTTGTAAATAAATCTTTGAATAGTCTCTTCTTTGTTCATTTTTCTGTAAAGCTTTTTTCTAACTTTTTAAAAAGTTGTTTAATTTTTAAGTATTTCACAAACATTCACTCATAAACTAACCTATCCTATTTCCATCGAAAGCTTTAATTTGTCCGTTTAAAATTCTTAATTTGGAAGGCCAAATGTCTGGAAAAATCCTATTTTAAATTATAAAATTTATTCCTGTTTTTTAATTAGAATTTCAAATTTTTGTTCTTTAATTTAAACATTTCCCATTGGCTTGTATGGCCGATAATAATAATAATGGAGTCAGATTAGCAACAGTCTCAGCATGAGTCATCATCATCATTATTATTATTCAATTAATTAATCTTTATATAAGGGATTGGTTGAGATAATAAAAGTCAGTGTCACGAGCGGGATTCGAACCCACGACCTTCCGCTTGATACGCCGCTGCTCTACCACTTAAGCTAACGTGAATTCGATCCACTCGGACACCAACTTTGCATCAATTTTCCCTCTGTAGTCTGACAAGTAGTCATTCCAGATCTCCACTTTTAAACTTACAACTATGTAACAAACTACTTTATTTTTTAAAAAAGTCACTGAAGACCGAAACGCCGTCTGACAAAATGAACGCCTAGTGCAAAAGAGACTATTTATTTCCCACCATCAACTTACGGCGTTCCACAAAATTAGGATGAACATTGTCAAAAAAGTAGTAGAGAAGGCTATCAGAGGGCGAGAATTTCATAAAAATGTGATATGTGCAGAGGTTAAAAAATTTCTGTCACAGGTGATAAATATTCCAAGTGAAGGCTTCTCACCCGCGATTTTCAACTTAAGGCTTAATGTCAAACCTTGCGATTTAAACACGCCTCGTTTCCAGTTCATGACAGAAGATAAAAAAAATCAAAGGAAAAGACAAATCCGATCCGGCCGAGATTTAACGAGTTGTGAACGCGTGCCACTTTCCTTACTTGTTCGAAGACCGTGGACAATTTGTCGATCTTGAACGTAGGTTGAGCTCATTTTCCTCGGATTTGTGTTGCGCTTTAAAATCGGGCAAACCTGGTTGATTTTAATCCGAGACGTTATCTTCGCCGTCATGAGGATGAGGGAGAGTATGGATGTCAGCTCAGAACGAAAATTTGCATTTTCAGCCTACTCTCGAAGGCATAAATTGAAAATGACAAGAAAGGGGATTAATTTTTTTTTTAAATTCACAAATCTGCTTAAATTATTAATGACGTTTAATCGAACTGTTTTATTCGTCGTTTAATCCTCAACTGGCCAAATTTGGTGTTTGATAATTAATTTGATTAAAATCCTACTGGCCTTTTTGGATTTTTAACCATTCAGGCAGAAACGCGAGATGTCGATCAAAAGTACACCGACTAAAATTTCTTTTTTTTTCAAATTTACATTATCAAGTTATATTGTTCCATTAAATAAGCTTTATAGGTTTGTGTTTGAAGACTACTGGGGAAAAATAGGATAACCCACTTTTTGATCAAAACTGAGCCGAATGTCTTGGAGGCATCGGTTGCCACAACGGATTAGGTGTTGACACGGTGTTCATCACTTCAACGTAAATGTCCCGGGTTCTAATCCAGGACAGAATCGGGGAAAAAGTGTTCTAACAGCTGTAATAAACGGTAAGAGTTCAACCATACAGAGGAAGTAATGTTCTACAGACTTCGCAGCACTGTTGGCTCTAGAACTTTTTCACATTTTTGAACGTTTATTTTCATTTTTTCCTGATTGAACTATTGCTTAAGGGATGTCACATGGGTTTGCAGGTTTCATGTGGGATAGAGAACAGGGTTAATAAAGGCGGCCACATGGCCTTCTGCACCTCGACCTGAGTAAATCTATTTGGCCCATCTGGTTCTGTATAACTCAATGGCCAGCTTTAGGTTGATAAAGAAGGAACTTGCTTGCGGCTTTTCCTCTTCTATTTGCAAGAATCTGCACCTGCATCTTCACAAGAACATAAAATGTGTTCTGCGGTCACGTCTTCTTCCTGGCAGTATCTGCGCAGTTCTTCTATCTGTAATCCTATCCAGTGCATGTGCTTTCTGAGGCGGCAGTGACCAGTCAGTATCCTTTCTGTTGCGGTTGGCCTTTCTATCTACCTCATGCCTGGAGTACTGGTTTGGACAGGTTTTTGACTCATTAAGGATCCATTTTTGGATGTGTCCTTTTTTATGGCAGGATGCTAGGCCAGAGTAGGGTTCGTGGCGTAGAAAAAACCATATTGACTTATTTTTTGGCCAACTTACCCATCTACTCATGCCTCTATGTCCCAGATGCCCAGGGACCCATGCCAGAGTCAGGTCATTGATGTTACTGACTTCTGCCAGGGCTTCTATATTGTGCTTTTTTTCTCGGATGAGTGCTGCCAGACTGTCAGAGAAGGTGGCTATCTTCCGGGAATGTGCCCTCGCATTTTTACTTCTCTGGCTCAGGGTTCAATTGCTATGCTTTCTTATTGAAAAACTGAAGCTTATTTACCTACGTTTAAAGGCAGTTTGGTCTTCGGATTCATCCCGAAGTCTCCTGCGCCCGTACTTTTATCAGTTTTTGAGCCGTAGCAAAGGAAGGTGGTATCATACGTTTAGGTTGAGTAGGAATGTCTGCGTCATATGAGATGGTTTCTAAATATTCAATAGTCAATGTGGAGTTCAAATCTTCTTTAAGGTCTTTACTAGGTGAAAGAAAGACAAAAGTGTTGGGATCACCACGCTTTCGGCAACATTATGTTGCCATCATCAGGGCCTATTTATTAAGAAAAATGTACATAATTAATATAAATTCAACAATCAATTAAAGCAATAATGCATACTTTCCCAAGAGAGAAGAGATTATTAGATATTATACAGAAAGGGATAAATATTTATATATATGAATATATATAAAAAAAATATATTTTGCATTGTATAAATTGACTTTTCCACATCCAAAATGTAATTGTTATATGTAAACAATGTTTGTAAATCCCAGGCCCTGAAGATGATCTCAATAAAGATCGAAACGTTGGCACGATAAAGAAAATGTTTTTCTGAAACCTGCATCACACAAGACCGTATCTCACGATTTCTAAATAAATATTTAATTTAAAAGTCAAATTTATATAATGAAGAGTGATAATCGACATGATTTTGTAAAATGAGGGGCATTTTTGGTCAGGGTGTGGTCAAAAATTTTCTTTGTTGAGCAAAAGCGTCTGCATTCAAATTGCTGAAGGAAGTTAAAATATGCCACTAATAATTTTTTGTTTTTATTTTATATAGTAGAATGTTTCACAGTTTAATTACCTTTGCATTTAACGCAGATTTTTTAAGGCTTTTCGAAAATTATTTGACTGCTTTAAATAAATTCGGGCGTTTGAATTCTTGTAACTCAATAGGCTAGTAAATTGGCTTGAGGAGTGAAAAAAGCCGTTTAATTGCGTTTTTAACCTTTCACTCATTAAATGGGCAAGAAGGCGTTAAAATTGAGGGTTTCCTCGTCAGCATCCGGGTTGAAAGTCTCCATCCGTCGGGATATAAAACGAAACGGCTTATCCGGCCCAGCGTTCTATAATAAATCACTCCAGTTTAGAAACTAGCATTGCTAATACTATAGTTTTTCGTCGAAGAGATCCCGATCAAAAAACCATGACTGACCCGAGGGGTATTTGTCTGTGTTGACCTTTGGTTAAGTCATCGTCCGGATGCTTGATTGGAAACACTTTCTTAACGCTTCCAAGCGAAACTTCCACCCGATTCTAGCCGGCTCGATTGATTTACTGCTTAAAACCTTGCCGGATTAGCATAATCCGATATTCATTTTTTTCGTTTCCGAAACACGGGCTGTACGATAATTTCAGGTCTTTGGATTTGGATTTATATAGTCATACATACAAACATGTGCCGATTTAAGCCTATTGGTTTCTCTTAGTCCCCTGGCAATTCCATGTTTTCCCATTTGCAGTAAATTGCCGGCATATTCGAGAATCACCCACTCCGGGTGTTGGCAGTCCGAGGGCAGAGTTTTATCCGTCCAGCCACCGAGGTTAGTCTCCGAGGGTGCTGTAAACAGCTTCAATTCAATACCCAAAGCATGAAGTTCCAAACTCAAGTGCATTATTAAATAATTTTACATTCATTCTTATTCAGTTGGGGTTGATGGAGTAGTCGATATTCATCTATCACTCCTTACAGATATTATATAACTAGGTTAATTAAGGGTCGATGGGGTGCTTGACATAAAGCCATGGACCCTCTCACATCACACATTCACGCTAATAAAGATATTCACTTTCAACACAACCTTTACACATACTGTACAACTAGCCTATTCAATTTAACCAAGTCCATAAAGGACAATGAGATAGCTGTTACACTTTATATGGTTATAGAGGGAGCTTTCAACAATGCAACAACATCCTCTGAACATAGAACTATTAAAAATAGGGGAGTTTCGGAGAAGATGTGCCAATTAATTGAAGATAGCCTAATCACATCCACCTTGGGCGGAGCGACCATCCGGACAAAGACAGCCAGGGGATGCCCGCAAGGAGGTTTTCTCTCACCTCTACTGTGGACGACGTAGACGAACTCTTACCAACATTGGAACAAGAAGGATTTTACCTAGGCTAAGCGGACGACCTTGCCGTAGAAGTAAAAGGCCGTCAAGCAAACACTGTGATGGATCGTATACAACGAGACCTCAATCTGGTCGACAGGTGGTGCAAAATGGAGGAGCTATCTATCAATTTCCACAAAACCGCTATGGAGGCTGATTATAACCTGAAGCTGGCCAGTGAGTTATAAAAAACAGGGGAGCATAATACATCTACTCAGGTCGAAGAGCAGTAGGCCTTGTGACCGCATCTTTTATCCCTATCCCATTCATTGAGATGGTCTTGATTCCGTGCTAGACGTCGCAACCCACGGACTTAACACCGCGATTTGACAACTGTGCTTGAGCATGGCAGCGAATATCGGGTCCCCTGTTACAATTCTTGGAGGAAATAGGGTTGTTCTATTGTATATAGTAATAATAGTTGTGGTTGCCTGGTTTGTGTTGAGAGTGAATGCATTTATTAGCGCGAATGTGTGATGTGAAAGGAAAGAAGAAAAAATTGAACGGGGTCCGGCAAAGCAGCTCTCTCGTAGCAAGAACACTGTTGATGGGTGACCCTCGGAGGATCTGATCCGTTGATATTTGGCCTCTTTGGAAAATGGGATCTGGGTTCCGTTTAGACTTGGTGTTTTTAAGCTTCGTATTGACCTCTTCCTCGTGAATGGAATCATTATGGTTTTGTGGCGGTTGATAGATATCTCCTCCATTTTGCACCACCTGTCAACCAGATTGAGGCTCGTTGTATACGATCTATCACGGTATATGATTGACGGCCTTTTACTACTCGGCAAGGTCGTGGAGCTGACACAATGCTGGCACAAAGAAATGTGCTAAATTAAATAGAAGGGAGGGAAATTAGCAGAAATTAAATACCGAAATAACCGAAAATTTTTTAAATTAAAAACAATTTTTTTTTTTAAAGATAGTTCCAACTCACAGTAAGTTGTTTTGCAACGATCCGGATTTCGAGCCTTTTAGCTCATCATCAGGTTGAAGGGCTTCTACAACCACGTCTCTCGACATGAATTGCCAAAGTGAACCCGCTGATACCTCCGCCAACGCGACGTTCAAATGAGCAGCTGATTTTTTTTAATTGCGCTCAATTTGAACGTGCGAAACGCGGAAATTATAACACAAATAAATATTATACTAGTAAATACTTAATATTATTAAATTACTATAAAAATAATAACAATTAAAATAATTAGTTTAATTATTTGGATGTTTGATATTATTTATGTACATATTTAAAATGGGAGGTAGATCAAAATCTGTTATATTATTAATGCATTTATCACCATGTTCAATTTTACATTTTTTAATTTCAAATTTCTCAAACCAATCTAGTTCTTTCCCTTTGTTGAAACTATGTAACACTCTTGTATTTAAATTTGAATTGAAATTATGTTTTGTTTCTTTTAGATGGTCCTTAAATTCCGAAAATTTGCTCGATTTAGGCAAGTGTTCTTTTACTCTTGTTTTTATTTCTCTACCGCTTTGTCCTATATATTTAATATCACAATCATTACAATTGAGTTGGTAAACCCCACTTTTTGCCAAGTTGTCTACTTTGTCTTTAGGTTTTGAGAGGATGTTTTTAAGTGAACCCGTACTTCTAAAAGCTATTCTAAAACCTTCTTGTTTAAAAATTTTACTAACTTTTTCCGATAATTCACCAATGTATGGCATACAACGGAAACCTAATGATTCATTAGTGGTGGGGTGGCTGAGTCCTATTGTTGATTCGTTTAAAGTTAATTTTTTTATTCTTTTAACTAGCAACCTATCAATAAATATTTCTTGATACCCGTTTTTTTGCTAAGGTTTTAATAGTTTTTAATTATTTTTTATAGTTTTCAGGTGTTAGCGGAAGTTTTAACATCCGGTCTATGAGCCAAATGAAACCAACAGCCTTTTGGGACCATGGGTGGGAAGAATCCGCTGGTATCATAGTGTCTGTAGTTGTGGGTTTTCTATATACGTCTATTTCTATTAGGTTGTTTATTATGGACAGTTTTAGGTCTAAAAAGTTCAAACAACCATCTTTGCCAATTTCCAATGTAAAATTTATATTACGGTGTAGAGAATTAATTAGTTGGAGGAATTCTTTGAGAGCCTCCAATGTTCCCGACCATATGCATAAAATATCGTCTACATAGCGTTTCCAGAAATGATCAGATTTAATTAATTTGTTCTTTGATTTGAAAAGATTTTTTTCCGAAATTATTCATGAATATTTCAGCACAAAGTGGGGATAATGGAGACCCCATTGGTAACCCTTTCATTTCGTAAAATTTATTATTGAATTTACAATAATTAGATAGTAGGCATATATTTAAGAGGTCTATTATATCATTTTTTACAAATTCGTTAATAGAATTCTCGGCAAGTTTTTCCTTTATGAGTTTAGTACATTCTTCAACGGGGATATTTGTGAATAAATTAGTAACGTCAAATGATACTAAAACACAGTTGTTGGGTACATTGATGTTAGTTAATTCTTTTATCAGTTCTAAAGAATTGATAGCGAATGTAGGTTTGAATTTGGTGTGGGTTTTAATTATTTTGTCAATTGTACTTGCAAGTTTATGGCATGGGGAATTATAAAAGGATACTACTGGTCTTATAGGTTTGTTTTCCTTATGAATTTTGACTGTATCGTATTACATTGGAGGTTTCGGGTTCATTGGTATTAGTTTTTTAACTGCATATTGGTCATCTGAGAATAAAAAATCACTATTTTTTATGGCTGTTTGAACTCGAGTTTTTAGTTTTAAGGTGGGATCTTTTTGTATTTCTTTACACTCATTATTATTTAGGAATTCTTCAACTTTAGAAACGTAATTTTGATGTTCAATTATAACTATACTATTTCCTTTATCGGCTTTTAAAATAACGTTGTTGTTACAGTTTAACTTTTTATCAATAGACCTAATTGTACGTGGGATATTTAATTTATTTACGTTTAGGTTTACCAAGTTTTGTTTAATTATTTCAGCACATTTATATTTTATATTTGTATTTATGTTACTACAACTGATGAACCAAGGGATAGTAGTTTTTTGCATCTAATTCTGTTTTAGGGACAAATTTTAAGCCTTTGTTTAATAAATTGGTTTCTTCTTTATTTAGTACCATGTTTGTTAAGTTGATAACCCTTGGGTAAAATTTAACTGGAATTTTTGGATCTTTATGGGTATTTTTATTTTTAAGTGAACCGTACTTTAAGCTTCTGATTTTTTTAATCGAATATACTTTGTTTTTTTTATCAGTGATAAATTTAATTTTTGATCGCGTATCATAATCGAACTCATCCCATTCTACTGGAGACAATAATGACGCACTTTTTTGACTGTACAATTTATGTAATTCATTCGCACGTTCAAATTGTGCGCCATTAAAGAAATCAGCTGCTAATTGGAACGTCGCGTTGGCGGAGGTATCAGCGGGTTCACTTTGGCAATTCATGTCGAGAGACGTGGTCGTAGAAGTCCTTCAAACTGATGATGAGCTAAAAGGCTCGAAATCCGGATCGTTGCAAAACAACTTATTGTGAGGAGGAACTATCTTTTTAAAAAGGATTGAATACCACACTCACTCCATCATTTGTCATTTCTATTAACCGAAAATTAACCGTCCTCTATGACAAATTGTGGGACAGTAATCAAAAAGACGAGACTAAATAAAGGTGGAAAGGTTGAAGCACGGCGAATGGAGTGAGAGAAGTTATGCCAGAGGTTGTATGAACGGTTAAGGAAGGTGAGGTCAAAAGCGGTGGATTTGTACGCCGGGGGTGGGAACGAATCTGGCGAGTGTCTACAGAAGACATAAATGTTAAAAGATAATAAATATAGAATGGGAAATTGTAAGAAGTTGTTTGATATAAAGAGCCAAGAAAGTATATCCTGCGGAGGGGTACAGCTATTTCAACCCCCGATTCACTGTCATCCTCACCTTGTCCGGTCGTCTCCTTCCAGGTTTGTAGCCTTAATCTCCGTTACACCCTGGACCGTTTAACCACCGGAATTGTAATTTAAGTTGTTCGTTTAATTTCGACCGCCCTCGCTTTCCCCCAATGTAAATCTCGGGACAATACCTAGCCTCACAAAAGGTTGCGTTCGACAGATTGTTGATCGAGTGGCGAGCCTGGGTACCTTTTCATACAGGTCAAGCTAGATTTGTCCTGAGTAAATTTTCACCCAATGAGCGACTCTCGACGATGTCATCAAACCAATTATTAAACTGACAACTAATTCAAAAATGATTAAATTTCAATATCTACTTTTCATGTTTTTTTATTTTACAACATAAAATCAATTTAACACATGGTAACGATACATGCCAGGCATAAAAAGGCTCTTCAGCTTTTGAAAGATCCAAGGTGAAAACATCAAAGATTCATTATCTCATCTTGACTAGAAAATCACTGAGGTGCACCTCTAACCCTTCGGAAGGTGGTTAATTAACCACCTCTGGCCTGCGGTGTGAGATTGAAATTGACTACCCATTGACTTTGATCTCTCACAGTCTTCATTACTATTCATTAACTCCCCAGACTCAGGCAGGTCGTGACGTGTAAAAATCAGATTGATCGTACTATTGTATCGCCGAACGTTTTTTCATGACGGATCATGAACATTTTAACCGAATCATCTAGAATAATTGAATACAGGAATGGGATATGGCGGTGATTTTAGATAACCACGCCATTCATCAGTGAGGAAAATACAAAGAAATACAGTGATTACATCATATTATAAATAGTTTCATAAGTTGCTTATAGATCAAACAAATCGACTATGATGTTTTTTTTTTAATTCTTCAAGTTTCTTCATTTAAATTAATCATAATAAGTACGACATTAATAAATTAGTCAGTTCTGGCTATTTTCCAGATTTTATTCATATGTTACTTTAAAATCTTCAAGAATAATTAATTAGCTATTAAATTGGACCATATTCAACGGAATAAGCCCACAAGGTCAAAAAGATCGTTTTCTGTTTCTATTTTAAATCTTTTGTTTGTATACAAAATCAATCATTATAGATGTTAAACTCTAGGTTTAGATTTAAGTCAAATTTTTGACTTTGTTTTCAGTGAACAACTGCTGGAAGATCAGAGACAAACAACCGCCAACTTGAATCATTGCATATTTTTGCAAGTTTTCTTAGAAATATTGATTTTCATGATGTGAATCTAAAAAAATATTCTCTAGTTTCTAATTAATCTCTTTCAACACGACAAGCAAGAATGGCACAATTACACAGAAGACAGACACTTTGAGCCTTGAAGATGATCTCAATAAAGATCGAAACGTTGGCACGATAAAAAAATATGTTTTTTTGAAACCTACATCACACCAGACAGCATCTCACGATTTCTGAATAATTTTCTAATTAATTTTATTTTGACATGGGTGTTTGAATTCAAGTAGAGATCAAAAACAAAAAAGTGTAGGGAAGTCACGTTGAGGACGGCACCATCTGCACTGATGTATCTAGAAAGCAAAACGGTACATGGGCGCAAGGGTTCGGTCATGGAACCAAATCAGAATCAATGGTAAAAATCCAACATATCTTCCAGGCTGAAGTCCATGCAATTGAGAAATGTTCTCAGTTACTCACAGAGGGTTTAAAAACAAAAATATACCCATCACGTCAGCCAAGCTTTCAAAGTACTAAGCTCAAGCATCATTAGCTCAAAGATGGTGCTGAATTGCAAACTAAACAAATTATGTATGGAATATAAAGATTGACTCTTCTGGATCCCAGGACATGTAGGAGTAGAGGAAATCGAGAGAGCAAACCATATCGCTGATAGGTGAACAGTACTTTTGGTACTATATTTTTGACTGGATTTGTCAGGGGCATTTTATTTTCTACGATGTCCTTAAAAATTCATGTCATATGGAATTGATCAAACGTCTACGGTATAACTGTTTGAAAACTCCCATTTCATTCTTTGAGCCTGTATAAACAACCTTTGGTTAGGAAAATAAGAACGAAATCAGCCAAAAATTTCCCAAATTTTTAATTTTATATATCCTGATCTGATTTACTTAAGAAGTCCAGGTTTTTGAACCATTAAGTGCAGATTATTAGATTTTCTTGTCCTTGCAAAGTTCTTACCATTTTGGCGATTTTCGAAAAAAAAAATCGGAGATATTCATCTTAACTATACTTTCTGCTCTTCCCTTCGAATAATATCGATGTCGGTATGGTAGAAAAAAACAACTAACATTTCATCCAAGCTTTCGACCTGTTTTAAGGTAATAATTAGCACAAAACAATCTTAAAGATGTTCAGTTACAACATTAACACAATTGACTTAATTTTTTATATGCAAACATTAATTCTTCGAATTGTTTATGGACTTGTATAATATGACGTGAAATGGCCATGACTCTTGTTGCCTCGCAGTTTTTGTTTGAAGCATTAGATGAATCGACTTTTTTTTACTCACGAATAATCTGGTTCTCGGTATTGTCTTGATGAAAAAGAAATTGAATGATCTGAAAAGTTTTTGGCCAATTTTAGGGCAGTAGAGGCAAAAACTCTTTAAAGATGTTCAGTTACAACATTAACACTATTGACTTAATTTTTTATGTACAGACATTCATTTATCGAATTGTTTATGAACTGAACGTCCATCAACTTGTTTAATATGACTTGAAATGGCCATGGGGTATGTTATCTTACCAAGTTTCTATTTAAAAGGTTAGATGTATCGACCACTTTTTCACTCACGAATAATCTGGATCTCTGTATAGTCTGGATGAAATAAACAAATTCAATCGTTATCTGACAAGCTTTCGACCAATTTTAACGTCATAAACAGGGCAAAATAATCTTAAATATGTGTATAAATTGACATAATTATGCGGCCAGGTCTATAAACTATTGACTTAATTTTCTACATAAAGACATTAATTATTCCAGCTGTTGGATCGTAATACCATACTGAGATCCAGATTATAACTTGGGAAAAAAAGCGGTCGATATGACTAACACTTCAAACAGAAACTTTCTTTTCTTGACTTTTAAGTCAATTTATTTGCATTTTATTCGTTCTAGTAAGCACCCACACATGCACAGTATGAACGGAAAATGTGACGGATGGGAAGAAAGATAGTTGCCAGTTGTCTGTGTATAATAAGCTTTAATTATATTATGTAAAGTAATTTGCATTTTCTATTCGCCTGGTCTACAGCATTGGATAGAGTAGACCAGGGCTTCCCAAAATATTTAGCAAGCAGACCCCTTTCACAGAACAAAATCCAGGGCGAATGTAGTAAATTAAAGTTTTCTAACTTAGCCAGTTCATTCCTAATTAGATGATGAGGGGATACCACCATGAAAACAACAAATTGATTGACATACTTAATTGTATATACCGAATCCGGAACATAACACTCAAATTGGACAGAACAGAGTCAATAAGCGTGTAAAACTCGAGCCAAATTCAAAAATAATAATTTTGAACATTAATGATTAATGTGTGATGTTTAGGAAGTTTCTTAATGATTATTTGGAGGTCGTGAGATGCGGTCTGGTGGGACGTAAGTTTTAGAAAAACAGTTTCTTTACCGTGCCAACGTTTCGATCTTTATTGAGATCATCTTCAGGGCCTGGGACTTATAAACATTGTTTAAATGTTACAAATATATGTAGGATGTGAAAAAAATGATTTTTTTAAATTTACTAACATTGTATAAATTCGTTTTTTATTTTTTCATCCAAAATTTTCTACCATTGTACAAATTCATTTTTTTAATCCAAAATTTTCTACCACTGTATAAATTCATTTTTTTTAATCCAAAATTTTCTAGCATTGTACAAATTCAATTTTTTTAATCCAAAATTTTCTACCATTGAATAAATTCATTTTTTTAAATTTTATTTTTGAAATCTAAAATTTTCTAGCATTGTACAATTCATTTTTTTTAATCCAAAATTTCCTAGCATTTTATAAATTCATTTTTTAATCCAAATTTTCTAGCAATGTATAAATTCATTTTTTTAATCCAAAATTTTTTAGCATTGTATAAATTCGTTTTTGTAATCCAAAATTTTTTAGCATTGTATAAATTCGTGTTATTTTTTTAATCCAAAATTTTCTAGCATTGTATAAATTCGTTTTTTATTTTTTTTTAATCCAAAATTTTCTAGCATTGTATCAATTCATTTTTTTATCCAAAATTTTCTAGCATTGTATAAATATATTTTTTTAATCCAAAATTTTCTAGCATTGTATAAATTCATTATTTAATCCAAAATTTTCTAGCATTGTATAAATTCGTTTTTTATTTTTTTTAATCCAAAATTTTCTTGCATTTTATAAATTAATTTTTTTAATCTAAAATTTTCTAGCATTCAGGCCCTGAAGATGATCTCAATAAAGATCGAAACGTTGACACGATAAAGAAAATGTTTTTCTAAAACCTACGTCACATCAGACCGCATCTCTCGATCTAATAATTTGTCTAACTGTCACTAAACACCACACATTTGTAATCATTAATTTTTCTTGAAGTTCACCGCGGACTTCCAAGTGGTCCACGGACCACAGTTTGGGCATCCCCGGAGCAGGCAAACAGGCTCTATTTCCCCCTTTTTTTCTAAACGAATTATACTTATCATGTCCACACCCCTTTATATTTATATTACAGAATTACCCTCTATAAATTAAGAAAACGGAGATGATTTTTTTCTGGCTTGTTATACTAAGGTGTCGTATAACGATAATGTGCCTTATCAAGTAATTTCAGCTTTTTGAAAATGTTAATTCTTTACAGCCATTAAGTGTGTTATCGTTATGATTTGTTTACAATTTGTATCTATATGGCAGAAGATTTAAAATACTCTTTAATCCGTCGAAAGGGAAAACAGATACAAACTTCCACTTTTTTTATAAAAAAAAACAAAAACAAATATCTGGCCTTTTACGGTTTATAGGAGGAATTAGCCGAACATCGATGGTTCGATGTTAATGAAAAATTCCAAAGCCGCATGCTTTTCATTTTTCATTCATTCAACTTCGTACCCAGTCAGCGGAAAGATTTATTTAGCGGGTGGAAACAAAAAACCTCTTCAGACGATTCAATGGTAATTTCCTGCTTGACTTGACGTCCTCCTTTCCGGGGTCGTTCACCGCGACAAAGCGAGACGCAACGACGTTCACAGAGCCGTTTAGCTTATAAAAGCGCCGAAGGATAACAATTGGACTGAAGTAGCAAAAGGTTTCTACTTAAAAAACAGTTCAGAAATCCTATTCAATAAGGTTTGTTATTGAGCAATTTTTTTCCTTTTTCGCTTCTTGTTCACCTCCGCCATCTCACATCGTTAATCACCGGAAGGTCTCCCTGAGCAGCGATTCACTGCTAAGTGTTTTTGATTTATCTTTTAACTAAATAAACCGCTTAAGGGAACGCTTTTTATAAATTATAAATTATATCTTTGATAATCATCGATAACACGTGAAATGACCTTTTCTGAGGCGAAACAGCCATGGTTTGAAAGACCAGTTTGTCCGGTCAAATTTTGTCAAAGTGATAAGGCTGTTTTTTCTGCACGTGCAAAAAAGGCTTAACATACTTTTTGGCATGTTTATTGTTTTTTTGATCAATTAATTGTTGAAATAATCTATATTATTTTATTTTTTGTTCCAGGTAACTCACAGAGCTGATGCGGCATAAGAAAAGTGTGTCAACTGGAAGTGAAGTTTTTCTACAAACTTAAAATATAATAAATTTATAAAGAGTTTTACTTTACTAGCCTTTGTAAATCAAAATTGCAGATAAATCGAAAAAAAAATGATATTCTTATATTAAAATATTCTTATACATATTTCTTATACGAACAGTTGCATTTTTTCACTCACTAATCAACCGTCCATTTGTGTCATGATATTCCAAATATTATTATACACTGCCCATTAAAAAAATAATAATAAAATTACAAAAAAAATAAAAGAACGACCACTTGGTTTTAACAGTAAAAAATGGCCAATTTTTGGCAATGCATAATATTTTTTCAGCCCATGTCGTAATTAACGACAACGTTGTGAAATGCAAAAAAATTCGCCGTTTTGTCAAAATAAACTAATTTTTTTCTTTATTGTTGTAATTATCTATTTTTGTTATAATTTTTCAAGATAGGCATTTTTTTTTCAAGTAATTATAAACGATATTTTACCTTTGGGTAATTAACTACAACGTAGTGAAATGCAAAAAAAAAAAAAATCGCCGTTTTGTCAAAAAAACTAATTTTTTTCAGTATTGTAATTATCTATCTTTGTTATAATTTTTCAAGATAGGCATTTATTTCAAGTAATTAAAAACGATATTTTACCTTTGGGTAATTAACGACAACGTTGTGAAATGCAAAAAGTTGGCAGTTTTGTCAAAAAAACTAACTTTTTTCTTTATTGTAATTATCTATATTTGTTATAATTTTTTAAGATAGGCTTTATTTCAAGTAATTAAAAACGATATTTTACCTTTGGGTAATTAACGACAACGTTGTGAAATGCAAAAAGTTGGCAGTTTTGTCAAAAAAACTAATTTTTTTCTTTATTGTAATTATCTATATTTGTTATCATTTTTCAAGATAGGCATTTTTTTCAAGTAATTAAAAACGATATTTTACCTTTGGGTAATTAACGGCAACGTAGTGAAATGCAAAAAAATCGCCATTTTGTCAAAAAAAACTAATTTTTTTTAGTATTGTAATTATCTATCTTTGTTATAATTTTTCAAGATAGGCATTTTTTTCAAGTAATTAAAAACGATATTTTACCGTTGGTTAATTAATGGCAGCTCCTGGTCGCTTTTAATTTTGCTTGGGCCGATGAAAACTTTGGCAGAACTGACGATTATCATCTTTGTTCACAGTTTGGAGTAAATTACGATCCAATTAATAATTTTATTTTACAGCGCGATCATTTATTAATTACTTTGATTGATTATGCACCGGATTTGCTCAGTGGCCAAGATGATTTTGTCAGTTTATAATTTATCTCTGTTTTGAAATACACTGTTTGACCCAAGATTTTTGCCCGATCGATTTTATTTCCATTTATATCAACTTGGATCATTCAAAGTACAATTATTACGGATTCTTACAGCCTCGATTCATTCGTTTCAGCACTTCTTTCACCAGAGAAGCTTTTCCACTTGAAATCACCGGAAGAATTACTTCTTAAAGGACATTTACCGGTGACGGGGCTTTAATTTAGAGAATGCAAATTGCCTTGTAAAAGGCCGGCATTGATTAAATATTTCATAAAGCTGCGTTCAATTTTGATCGAACTATTCAAATAAACCAAACAGCTACGAACTTTATTAATTAAAATTGGGCCAGTTTGTTTGTCAAAAATTATGTTCCCGGCCGGCCTCCTCGGTCAAAAGCTAAAATACGCAGCCTCCATTATGAATGACAATTATCCAATAAAATAAAAAGAAGGTTGGTATAGAATTTTAAATATTAGTTTTAAATTCTACACGACTGGGCTGACGCAAGACCATTGTCCTCGAGTCCATCTTTGGAATATAAATTGTTTCGAAATTTGTTTTTAAAGGGGAGAAAGAAGAATAATTGATAGTTCCTGATTGTGATGATTCCTTCCTTCTACTTTATAATTTTTTTCCAATTGTTTTTATATTTTTAAACGGGGCGTTTAGAATTTAATGATAAGCTAGGGCAAAACAATACGACTCTTTTAGCATAATTACCTGAGAGCAATACCGAAGGGAAATTACACAAGCGATGCCCTAATGGATTTATTCATCATGGTAAATTATTTCTTCTTCGCTATTTTGAAAAGCTTTTATAACAGTTTATTAAGCTTTGAAAATAAAACAAATTTCAATAATTCAGCTGGTGTAGTTGCAGAGTATTGTTCAGTTGTCGGTAGACACCTGGACCAGTGAAATTCCATACCCACTGTTTTGTTGATAATAACAGATAAAAAATGATTTGCAAAGTACTTAGTGATTAAATGTGTGGTGTTCAGTGACCGTTACTTGATGATCATTCGCATATCGTGAGATGCGGTCTGGTGTGACGTAGGTTTTAGAAAAACATTTTATTTATCGTGCCAACGTTTCGATCTTTATTCAGATCATCTTCAGAGCCTGGGATTTATAAACATTGTTTAAATTTACAAACATATGTAGGATGTGAAAAAAATGTGAATTTTACAGTGCTAGAAAATTTTAGATTAAAAAAATAAATTTGTACAATGTTAGAAAATTTTGGATTAAAAAAAAAATGAATTTATATAATGCTAGAAAATTTTGGATTAAAAAAAAAAAAAATGAATTTAGGCAATGTTAGAAAATTTTAGATTAAAAAAATAATAAAAAAATGAATTTGTACAATGTTAGAAAATTTTAGATTTAAATAAATGAATTTATACAATGCTAGAATGTTTTAGATTAAAAAAAAATTGAATTTATACAATGCTAGGAAATTTTAGATTAAAAACAGACAACACGACAGACAAGAATGACACATCTAGCCGGAAAACAAACATTTTGAGTGAGTACAAATACTTTGATTGAATCTAAAATTGTCTAGCATTGTATACATTCATTTTTCATCAATCTTTTTTTTTATCATTTTTTTATCTAAATTTTTTTAGCGTTGTATAAATTCATTTTTTTAATCTAAAATTTTCTAGCATTGAACAAATTCATTTTTTTTAATCTAAAATTTTCTAGCATTGTATAATTTCAATGTTTTTAATCTAAAATTTTCTAGCACTGTATAAATTCAATTTTTTTAATCTAAAATTTTCTAGCATTGCATAAATTCCATTTTTTTAAACTAAAATTTTCTAGCATTGTATAAATTCACATATATATTTTTTTCACATCCTACATGTATTTGTAAAATTAAACAATGTTTATAAATCCCAGGCCCTGAAGATGATCTGAATAAAGATCGAAACGTTGGCACGATAAAGAAAATGTTTTTCTAAAACCTACGTCACACCAGAACGCATCTCACGACCTCCAAATTTAGTAATTAAATTCAAGTTTTCTTGAGTTTCCTGGAAGGTGAAAGAACACGTCAGCGTTCATCAATGTAAATCTTTGCCCCTATATAATGATAATAGAACAGAGTTTGTGAAAAGTTGAACGGACAAGAATATAGAAAATAATAAGGGACGCCCTTAAGTCGGTGGCCGCAATGGTTTGGGAGTTGACACGGCACTCATCACTGTAAGGTGGGCTTTTTTTCAAAAACACTGGCACCCTGAGGGTTTATTTGACTTCTGCTGTTCCAAACCCTCGTAAAAAAATAAATAAGGGATTTAAAACTTCACCATGTAACACCACTTCAGATACCGAAATTCCTTGGTACGAAAGGGACTCTCCGTGTACGAATTATCAGATTTATTTTAACGATAGGTGATAAATTCAATAAATGCAAATGCTTCTTGCAATCTTTCTATTCAGTAGAACTAAGTGCACTTAAAAATAGATGTTTTTGTCTATTGTGATCGTCTAATTTACAATCTCTAAACTTGTTTTCGCTCTTAAGAAAATTCCTCTTTTCTATGAAATATTCGATTATGTAAAATCTAATTATCAACAATTTGTTTATTAGACTGCTCACTGGCATTATCGAGGTCATAGAAACTTTCATTATATTGGAATTCGTCTAAGTGCAAATGTTGTTAAGATCCTGAACCTAAACCGTCTGTACACGATATCAAAGGGCAAAGCCCCCCCCCACCAAAAAAAAGTCTGACACGTTAAGTGCATTTTTTAACTGTTTAAGCCCAGTTGGTCGACCAGTTGCGACCGGCTTAGGCCTCCCTATACGAAGGGAATTTGGTCGACGTCCAATTTTTTTGGCTCGTGCCAACGGTGAAGCGGGCCAATCCGTGAATTATAGATAAGTCGAGAATCAAAAATCTGGACGGTCTGGCCTATGAAAATTAGAATGTAAACAAAACGCAATTGACAGTGGTTTACTTACCTGACAAGAATGAAGGAATAGGTAAACAAAAAATTTACTTCAATCAACACGAATAAGTACAAACATACAAGTGAATATTTTCTTTCCTGAACGTTCCCGTTTAATAAAATCTTTTCGGATTTTCAATTTTCTGAAAAATCTGACTAAAACAGACGTTTATATGAATTTCACTAACTAGAGTCTCATTCAATTCATTCTGTTACAAATTCTGATGATAAAATTCAATTACACTTAGACTCATTACACTTGAGCAATAAATTTATAAAATCTCTCAGCGTTTAGGATTTAATAACAGTTATAAATGTACCCTAGAGACCTAAAAAAAGACCTAAAATGGAAAAGGTTAATAATCCCAATATAGCCTCTGTTTATGACTTCGTTATAAACAAGATTAATAGTGGCGTAAAAACTTGTAATTTTATTCAAAAGTGCTTAAGCAGAATGGAATGTGAACGAGGACGTTTTGAAAATTAAATTCCACCTTTTATTACAATCCTAGAAAAAGGGAGGATTTTTATGTCCTCTTTAATATCCTTTTCGTTGAATTATCTCCCGTTTAGTCAACACGGCGGATGTTTATTGTAAAATATGGACTAAAATGGTTTATTTAGTATCAATGAAAATGTTTGAAAAAAAAAAAAAAAAATAGAAAGGCTTTGTTACAGTGTAACTTGACCTAGCGAAACCTCTAGCCCCACATTTGCCAGCTGAAATCCACGCAATATAATTCAATGCATAAGAAATATTTTTAAAAAGATTAAAGGGTGCACTCTACATAATCTGCAGATGAGATCATCGTTGTATGTTTTCTCAGATGCCAGTGAACTCACAGACTGCGCAGAACCACTAAAGATTTTGAGATTCCTTCACCTTCAAATCAAAGCCGGCACGGGAACATCTAACATTTATCCAACTTTTTGGAAAATGGAATCAAGTAACTGATGTTAAGGCGTAACATGTTAAGCCAGGAGCTGAGAGGATATCAACGTACAGGCTGAAAGACTAGTGAAAGCAGGAGCACGACCCCAAAGCGGAATTGCTGGAAAAAGACATGACTACCTGATTAATTCGCAACATGCAAAACAGTCAAAGCGGCTCTTCAACATCTTTCTCAGAATGAATAAGTTCAGAAATTAGTAGGCGTTGCAAGAACTATTTACTTAACACCTTACAATATGGAAAAACTGAGATACAAACTTGCATCTATCATGGCAGAGACATCGGACCATTTCCTATGTGGTATGGTATGGAACGGTGATAAGGAAACTAGGAAGCGGGTTTTGTGCTCCCCAGGCACTGCAGCCTTCTGGCTTATGTACCTTCCTAATTCCTTAGTTCAGTGCAATAGACTCAGTCCTTCTCCTTAGAAGTATCAGGTCATTGACTGTCGCTGCTACAATTCCATTCCCTAGGTTTTTTCGCATGTTAGGTTGTCCATTGAACTTCGCATTCGAAGATGATATGGTTGGCTGTTTCCTCCTCTTCAATACATAATCTGCAAATGGAATGGTTGTTGTATATACCCATGTTGTGTAGATGTTTTCTCAGATGCCAGTGTCTACTCTGAATCATACGTGGATTAGGGTACCAGATCCTGTCTGCATAGACTGGGGAGGGTGCATAACCATATGTGCTAAGGGGTAACAGAAATGTTACAAGGTTCAGCCCCTGTTACACTGGGCATGGAATCGTAGTTGGCCGTGGTGAGACCCCTGGTGGGTACTTAGAGAAGAGGCTGTCTTGTTTCTTCGAGCGAAACTTGCGTATGACCACCGTTATTCACCCGGCCTCACGGGATACGACGGATTGGACCGGAGCGTATAGAGTTGAGGACGGTCAGAATACGCTGACGGAGCCCTCGAATTCGTGAGACGTGGCGGATGGAAATGGGTAGTGAATCGGTTGCACCTATTCCAGTGCGCTGTGCACGCAGGTGTACGTAATGTCGATCGGCGGCTTTTACCGTAGGCAGTCTCCTCTAGGGGGTGGTTAGCAATTTCACTTTAAACGAAACCGCGGCCGGAGCGGATCCGGTAGTTTCTACGCTAGGGAAGCACCAATAATCTGGGAGATAGAGTGGCCTTCTCTATCTAAGGAGTGCGCGGGAGACCAGGCTGATGTATTTCGGCCTAGGTAGCCCTTTGAGCGCGGCATACGGTTCGATGCTTAATGCGGACCCGGCCACTCGGAATGGGCAAGCGGGGAGCGAGGTTGTCTTGGCCCCTCGGTGCTGAGCTGCCTCTACACCAATGCTGCGGCTGTAACACACTTCTGTCTTATGCGGAGGTGCGTCAGCTCTCATCTTGAGAATCAAAACGTCCGATAAGGCCGGAAGGATCCTCATCCTTTTAAGGACGACCGAGTATACGGTAAAGCAATGTCTTCTCTGAGTTTGGCCCTCTCCAGTTGCAGCAGTGATTTTGCCAGTGTTTGGTGAGGTTTCATCATGGTTACTGTGTCTAGCGCCGCTAGAGTTTATCCACTTCTCCTTTTGTTTTGGTTAGATCCATTCTGCGATGGAGGATTCTATATTTGTTTTTGCCCCAAGTATAGGTCCTGGGCCTTTGTATGGTTTTGCAGATCCTCCTCTGGCCAGTCTGTCTGCTTTCTCGACACCCAAAATTCCTCTGTGCCCTGTCACCCAACATATCAGGTTATTGTGTTTCCCCAGGTTTTGGAGATTTTGGTTGCATTCACTGACTAATTTTGATGTGATTCTTTTACATACTAATGTTTCGGTTGTTGGGTATAAGATCTTATGAGGTTTTTTTGCCAGTTTAACCTCTTTTAAGGTTTTCAAGGGCACAAGGGTGATGGCAAGTATTTCTGCTTGAAAGACCGAAATATACTTCCCTAATGAGTTTGATTGCTCATGTTTTGGGCTTGTACAGAAAATGCCCGATCCGATAAGAAAGAGAGAATATAGCCACGCCATAAAAAATAATCAGTAAAAATAACAAATTGTTAACTACTAAATTATACAATCTCTAGTACATTCTAGTTGCACAAAAAATTATAAGAATTTCTATCGGCTTTCGATTTATTTACAATTCTCCTAGGTCGAGAAGGCTAATTTCTTTATAACCTACTTAATACAAGATATACGCCTGATGCGATTTAAAAGTTAATTGATTAAATAAATAACTTGGGCAGTTATACGATAAGGCCTCGAGAAATCGAGGACGTTAAAGGTCACATGCTGAATCAAAGCAGTAGAATAATGAGAAAAAGTTCAAGTCTACGGGACACCGAGTAATTAAAGAAAAAGATAATATAAAGAATTTTATCTAGAGAGATAAATTTAGAATAAATTGGGTTCGTGTCAATAAAGAACATCACCTGCAAAAAAACTAAGTTTCTCATTTTTATTTTATTTTTGTGTGAAGTTGTATTGGAATTCTATAAATTTTACAGTGGATAATTTTTTAAAAATAAGTTGAAGCCGATTTTATAAGCTACTGCCAGGCTGGTTGAATCTATAAGATAGACCAAGAAATTTTCAATGATAATGGCTAAATTTACTGTAAATAAAAAAAAATCCTTTGTTTAGTTGGATTTCATACTTCTCAAAGCTTGAAGAAAAGGATTAAACGAGAATGGAAAACAAACCCCGCGTTATTTATTTTATATAATTGTGTATATTTTTGATTATTTATATAATATTTATTTTGCTATTGTATAATCCCTTCCAGAGTCATGAGACAAACGACAGTTTTAGACGTTTGATGATAACATGTGCAGTTTCATCAGGTACGTTAAGATTAAGTTACGCAAGCCGTAATTTGCTTCATTTAACTTTGAAATCACGGATCTATGTGACCTACATGCTGTGTAACTAAGTGTTGTTCAAAACTGGGCTTTTACCCGGATTGAAATTTTAAAGAGTTAAGGGTTTGCAAATCGGTACTTTAAGTTGATGCAAGCGTGTGTGGGAATATGTTTGCGTACGTGTGCGTTTCACGATAAAATCCTTAACAAGATTTATTTGCCGTCTGACCACGGTAATAGATGTTTCTAATATAATGTGTTTCTGCGTAACATTTCTTTGCCGACATCGTCATTAAAATGTCATGTGTTCTTAATGGTCAGCACGCAGCCGTCTGAGCTGGTTTTTTTAAAAATACATTTATTTCAACACGTTCCGCCATATTAATGCAGAACCGTCAAAGGGTCACTTACGCGGTCTGTCTTCACTCGCGGGTTTGTTGAGTTCTTCAAACGCGTTTCGGCATTGCGTCATCTTCAGTGAGGAACTCTGCTCTAATATTACTTTTACTAGTTTTTGTGGTCCGCTTGACCAAACAATATCTTTCAATTAATTAAGGTTTTTAGTTGAGATAAAAAAGTCAGTGTCACGAGCGTGATTCGAACCCACGACCTTCGGCTAAATTCGCCGCTGCTCCTACCACTTGAGCTATAGTGACTTCGACATTTGTCGCCGAGAATCAAATAGATTACACGACATTTGAAAATTGCAAAAAGGAGGGAAAATTCAAAGGGTGGGGTTGAGATGAGAAGTTAGTGTTCAAGTGGATCGAGGTCACGATAGCTCAAGTGGTAGAATAGCGGCGTATCAAGCCGAAAGTCGTGGGTTCGAATCCCGCTCGTCACACTGACTTTTTTATCTCAATTAAAAACCTTAATTAATTGAAATCTATTATTACTCAAATTAACAAATATATTCGTAGTTTGAAGAAACTTTTAAATTGCTATGTAAACAATGGACATAACGTAATAAATTCATCAAATCTGCTAACAGTAAAACAAAATGAAGAAAAATAAATTGAAATGTAATTTTATTAAAAAAAAATAACGATACACAAATATTTAAAGAAAACTAAACTGAATTGAAAAATAATATATTTTAAAACATTTTATTGTATTAATGAATTGTTTTATTGAGAGAGAGAGAGAGAGAGAGAGAGAGAGAGAGAGAGAGAGAGAGAAATAGAGAGAGGAAGAGAAATAGAGTGAGAGAAAGAGAAATAGAGTGAGAGGAAGAGAAAGAGAGAGAGAGAGAGGGAGAAAGGAAGAGAAATAGAGTGAGAGGAAGAGAAAGAGAGAGAGAGTGAGAGGGAGAATGAGAGAGAGAGAAATAGAGAGAGGTTTAGAAATAGAGTGGAGAGAGAGAAATAAAGGAGGGAGAGATAGAGAAAGACAGAGTAGAGAGAGATAGAGAGAAGGTTGAAAATGGGAATGAGAGGGAGGGAGATAGATAGATAGAATGAATGAATGAATGAATAATTTATTAACCTGAAGCTTACATAGGACCATAGGGTCCTCTCTTACCGAAGTTAGGAAACTTCATGTAAGCATTTAATTTTATTCAGCTCTAACAGTTAATTATATCAATTTGTCATAATTTCTTAATTATAATTTTCATTTTTTACAAGTTACAATTCTTTCTAATGAAGGCTTAAATAGAACAATATAAGTGTAAGGTAATAAATAGAAAATTTAGTAATAAATAATCTTAACAAAATAGTACATAATCTAGTACAGTAGTATAGTATAACATATATATATATATATATATATATATATNCACTTTGAGCCCTGAAGATGATCTCAATAAAGATCGAAACGTTGGCACGATAAAGAAAATGTTTTTCTGAAACCTACATCACACCAGACTGCATCTCACGATTTCTGAATAATTATAATTATTGATTGTTTTTACTAGAAAAGATGCATTGTAGATAGCAGTTCTAATTTTAGGCAATATAAATTTATGTTTATCATATCCAGTATTTTTATTATGGATAGGCTTATACAATTTAAAGTTTTTATCAGATATGATGGTTTTTGTCTTTTTAATAATTTTTTAAAGAACATCAAGTATTAGTGCTCTTCTTTCTTTAATTTTTAAAATTTTTACTTTGGCATAATATGGTGTTCGATATTATAAACATATCTTTCAATTAATTAAGGTTTTTCGTTGTTTTTCCTCTCTCCCCTCTCTCTCAATAAAACAATTCATTAATACAATAAAATGTTTTAAAATATATTATTTTTCAATTCAATTTAGTTTTCTTTAAATATTAGTGTATCGTTATTTTTTTTAAATAAAATTACATTTCAATTTATTTTTCATTTTGTTTTACTGTTAGCAGATTTGCTGAATTTATTACGTTATGTCCACTGTTTACATAGCCATTTAAAAGCTTCTATCAAACAACGAATATATTTGTTAATTTGAGTAATAATAGATTTCAATTAATTAAAGTTTTTAATTGAGATAAAAGAGTCAGTGTCACGAGCGGGATTCGAACCCACGACCTTACCTATACCTCTTGAGCTATCTCGATACGCTCGGACACTAACTTCCCATCTCAACCCCACCTTTTGAATTTTCCCTCCTTTTTGCCGTTTTTCAAATGTCGTGTAATCTATTTGATTCTCGGCGACAAATGTCGAAGTCACCTTAGCTCAAGTGGTAGAGTAGCGGCGTATCTAGCCGAAGGTCGTGGGTTCGAATCCCGCTCGTGACACTGACTTTTTATTTCAACTAAAAACCTTAATTAATTGTAATATATTAATTGGTCAAGCGGACCACGAAAACTAGTGAATTATTAACATATCTCATACAAGCATTTTGTAGTTTTTCTAATTTTTGTTATACTTATATTAGAATAGCATAGGGAAGTATAATCAAAGATTGGGAACAACATAGAATTTATAATTTGTAATTTTACCTCAGGTGGATGATCAATCTGGATTTTTCCCAAGGCTTTGGAAAGTTTTTTTACAAATATCGATGGTTTGTTCTGACCAAGACAATGTTTCACCTACTGTGATACTAAGATTCTTTAATGATTTGGACAGCAGTGTTTTGTGGTTGTTTATTAAGATATTTACACTTCCTACATTTATATAGTTTAAGTTTCTTCTAGTTCCTATCAGCATTGCTTGACATTTATCATAGTTTATGTTGTTCACACGATCTGTTTAGTTCTTTTAAATCGTTATTCATCTTTTCAACCATTGCATGCACATTTTCTTTGTTATCTGAACAATGTGCTTGAAGGTCGTCTGCGAACATCATGCTCTTGACATTTTTAAAACATGTGTTTGTGTGTGAACAACGAAATTGTTCCCGACTAATAAATTTCTCGGTATGACGCTGTTCAAAGCTGATTCGAAAATTAATCAACGTCACCGCGATAAATGCTCATCTAGCGTTCCATCTACGATTGAACATTTTACGCTTAAATAGTTCAATCGTCATACTGGTTATTTGTCTCATTCCAATGATGATTTTGATCGAATCACTCAGGCACAGCTGTCTTGGCTCTCTGTTCAAGTTAACGCTGCAAAACATATCAGTCGTTTAAATTTGATACCTAAAAATGTGCTATTACACAACGATCGATTATCCGACTAGTACATTTTTGTGACATGGTGGACTTAATGTAAAGTTATTTGAAGATCGAGAGATGCGGTCTGGTCTGACGTAGGTTTAGAAAAACATTTCCTTTATCGTGCCACGTTTCGACCTTTATTGAGATCATCATCAGTAGCCTAGGATTTATAAACATGTCTACAATGATAGAAATTTTTTTTTTCACATCCTACATGTATTTCTATAATTTAAACAACGTTCATAAATCCCAGGCCCTGAAGATGATCTCAATGAAGGTCGGAACGTTGGCACGATAAAGGAAATGTTTTTCTAAAACCTACGTCACATCAAATCGCACATCAAGATCTCCAAATAATCATTAATTAACGGTAAATTAAAAACCACACATTTATGTAAAGTAACGGATAGCATTCGAATTTGAAATTCTATAGTTTATGGAGGTTTTAGTGGAGGAAGAATAAAGTGATCTTGATCTGAAGTGATTTCATTCATATTCACTGGCAGGCAAAAAATTCCTCCCAATTTATTTTTTTTTTCTCGATAAAGAAAATTCTGCCCTTAATTTGTCTCATTGTTTTTATCAATAAATATTTGTTGCGCTATGTTTTAAATTGGGAATATCAATTAGAGGTAAACACACTTAATTCTTAATCCAAAACAAGGATAAATGATTTTTCAATGTTTACTTTTTACGGAATTTAAAATGTTTATTCAGTCTCATTTGAATTCTGAAGTAATAAAATGTTTAGTTTTCATCTTTGTTTTCTTAATTTCAATTTAAACTTAAAAATGTCACTTAGTGCTGAGGATGTTGCGCATGGTGTGTGAATGGACTTTCCATCAGGTATGAGGCTACTGCCATCGGTGTTCCCTAGGAAATCCTGCGAAACGCCGTTTGGGGTCCTACCACAGACGACCTAAGGTAATTGAACCACAGGAATTTGAGAATTTTGCGAAACCGGCACCTGTCTGTTGTTCAAGCGATTCTTCAGCTCCAGTAAGTTCGAGGTGTCCAAATTTCTAAACGCACTTCTCGAAAAAGATTAAATCAGCATGGGCTGATGGCTTTGCGCCTCGTAAGAGGACCAGAATTGACCAGAAAACGCAGAGTTGCATGCCCATTTTCTCCAGAACTCAGCCATTGGTCTTTAGACAATTGGACTACTGTACTTTTTCCAGATGAGTGTAGATTTGCTCTACGATGTCCAGATAGGCGGGGAGAAGGCTAAATGAAAGGTACGAAGCTTTTAATTTTTCCCATAGCCAACCTTTTAAACACAGCTCAGTGATGATGTGGGCGGAAATCTCAATGGACAGTCACAAGGAGTTGGCTGTTGTTAGTGAAGAATCTTTGACGGCCACTCGTTATGAGGATGAAATTTTCGACCATCATGCGTTGCCTATCCTCGATGAAATCAGCGACAATGCTATTCTAGCACGATAACGCCCGTCCACAGGTCACTCGCATAGTACAAACCTTCAACAGCACAACATCAGGGTCTTAGTCTGTCCAGCCCGTACTCCAGACTTGAACCCCATCGAATATTTATGGGATAACCTCAAAAGGCGCTTAAGATCTCGTCCATCTTGATACATTCCACGATCTTGAAAGGACTCTTCGTGAAGAATGGGCTAACCTACAGCAAAGAGACATTTCTAGACTGGTAAAAGTATGCCGTGGCGTCTTCGAGATGTAATTAATTTATTTAATTAATTATGGCAAGAGGCGGAAATACTCGATATTGAAATGGATATTAAAAATCTAAAACAAATTTTATCTGTCCGACTTTTTTCATTTTCCTTAGCAATTTACATTTTTTAAAAACATTTCAATTAAGAGTTTTTAGTTGAGATAAAAAAGTCAGTGTCTCGAGCGGGATTCGAACCCACGACCTTCGGCTTGCTACGCCGCTGCTCTACCACTTGAACTATCGTGACCTAGATCCACTCGGACACTAACTTCTCATCTCAACCTC